>NW_020172459.1:269815-495284 GCF_003031525.2 Neophocaena asiaeorientalis asiaeorientalis | reverse complement strand
ACACACATACTAATATATAATATAATAGATAATAATGTATAACATATATAATTATAAATATATATAATAAATTATCTATAATTTATTATATATAATATATATTCACTTACATGTAATATTAATATATAATTGTAAATGATATTTTTTATATGTCTATATTTTTATATAATATTAATATATAATCATATATGTTATATATAATGTATATATAATATTAATATATACGTATATATAATATATTAAATACAATGATTTTATAATATTGATGCATAATTATATATGACATATATTATATATAATATTATATATTTTTTGGATGAATACTATCCCATTGCATATATGGGATATATCCAGAAAAAAAAGAGGAAATTTTGCCATTTGTGACAACATGAATGGATTTTGAGATCATTATGCTAAGTGGTATAAGTCAGACAGAGAAAGACAAATACCATATGATCTCACTTATGTAAAATCTAATAGCAACAAAACCCCTAGGCCATAGATACAGAGAACAAATTGGTGGTTGCCAGACACAGAAGTGGATGAAATGGGTAAAGGGAGTCCAGTTATCAAATAAACATGTCATGGGCACATAAGATACAGTATGGTAATTATAGCTAATAATACTGTATTACATATTTGAAAGTTGCTGAGAGTTGATCTTCAAAATTCTCATCAGAAGAAAAACGTTTTTTTGTAACATGTATGGTGATGGATAACTAAACTTATTGTGTTGATCATTTTGCCCTATATACAAATATGAAATTATATTTCATACAAATCATACAAATCATACAAATATTGTATGCTTGATACAGTATTATATGTCAATTATACATCAATTTAAAAAAGAAAAAAAATCCTCATATCGAGAATCTAAGCTGCACCTCAATAAACTAGAAAAATTAAAACAAAACAAATCAAAAAAATTCAAAGCAAGCACAAATAAGGAATTAGTAACCATAAAAACAGAAATAAAAGAAATTGAAAGCTGAAAAAAAAGTAGTAAATCCAAATTTGGTTCTTAGAAAAAGCAAGAAAATTGATGTCTGTAGCAAGACTAACCAACAGAAAGGAGAGAAGACATAAATTACCACTATGAGGAATGAAAGAAGAGATATCTCTACAGAGTTTGTCTAGGACCCCTAATAAGGGTGCCTATAGGCTAATAAGGAGCCCTATGAATAACTCTAGGCACATAAATTCTATAAGTGAGTTAAAGAAGACCAATTCCTGCAGACCTACAAACTACCAAAACTCATATAAGACTAAATAGATAAATGGTGCTAGAATGACGAAAAACATGGAAGTTTTAGTTAAAAACCTTCCAGTAACAAAAATCTTTAAGCTCATCCAGTTTTACTGGAGGTGTTTATGAAATATTTAAAGATAAAATCAAACGAATTAAACACACCTCTTCCAGAAAATAGAGGAGGAAGGAAAACCTCCCATCTTGTTTTATTAGGCTAGAAATTATTCTCATACAAAAACCAGGCAAAGGCAGCACAAGAAGAAAAAATTACCAACTGATATTCCTCATGAGAAACTGACATAAACTCCACAACAAAATATTAACAAATAAATGTCCAGCAATATATAAAAGAATAATACTATGGACAAATAGGGATTTATCCTGGGAATTCAAGGCTGGTTCAATATTCTAAAATCTGTAATCCATGATATTAATGGTCTGAAGAAGGAAATACACATTATTACATCAGTGTCAGAATACGCACTAGACAAAATGCACCCTCCATTAATGATAAAAACTCTAAGAAAACTAAGGATAGATGGGAACTTCCTCAACCTGATAAAGGGACTCTACTAAAAACCTTCAGCTCTCAACATGTTTTAATGATGAAAGATGGAATGTTTTGTCCCCCACATTAGGAACAAAGCAGGGCTCATGGCTCCTATCAACATTGTGCAGTAATTATGTCACTACAATAAGATAAGAGAAACAAACACAAGGCATACAGATTGGAATGGAAGAAATAAAACTGTTTCTATTCTCAGATGACATGACTGTGTAGAAAATATCAATTAACAACACACACACACAAACACCCTTCCTAGAACTAATAAGTGGGATCAGAAAAGTTGTGGTTTTCAAAGTCATATGCAAAAAGCAATCATGTTTCTATTTACCTGCAATGTACAATTGGAAAATAAATTTAAATAATAATACCATTTACAGTAACTTTAACAAATATACTTCCTAGGTATAAACCTAACAGAACAAGTAGGGAATCTGAATGCTAATAACTACCACATGTTGATGAAAAAAATATCTGATTTCTTATTTATACATAAATAAATGGAGAGTTATACCATATTTATGGATTGAAAAATGTAAGAGTAAAATGATGCCATTTCTCCCCAAATTGATTTATAGATTAAATATAATACCAGTCAAAATCCTGGCAGGATTGTTTATAGATATATACAAGCTGATTATAAACATTATGTGGAAAGCCAAAAGAACTAGAGTAACACAAATATTTTGCAGAAAAGAAGAAAGTCAGAGGAATCACATTACCTAATGCTCAGACTTACTATAAAGCCACAGTAATGAAGTCAGTTGGTATTTCCAAGAGGATAAACATACTAATCAAAATAATAAAATAGAAAGTCCATGTAGACCCATCCAATTGTTTTTTGACAAGAGTACAGAAACAGAATGGGAAAGGATAGTTTATTCAACAAGTGATATTTGATCAATTGTACAGCCATATGCATAAAAAAGGTTTGATGTAAAAATTTAACTAAAAATGCATTATAGATTTAAATATATAACTTAAAACTATACAATTTTAGAAGAAATATAGAAGTAAATCTCCTTGACCTGGGGTTAGGCAGTGAATACTTACACATGGCACATAAATGCACAATCCATAGACGAAAAAAAATAATTCATTGGAATTCATCCAAATAAGAAAAAGAACAACTTTTGTTCTGCAAAATACACAGTTAAGAGAATAGAAAGATAGATAACAGATTGGGAGAAAATATTTGCATATCACAAATACAGCAAAGGATTTGTGTCTAGATTATATAAAGAGCTCTCAAAACTCAAGAATAAGAAAACAAACTACCTGACTAAAAAGTGGGCAAAAGATCTGAATAGACATTTTATCAAAGAGCATATACAGATGGCAAAGAAGTACAAGAAAAGATGTTCAATCATTATAGAAATGCAAATTAAAACCACAATGCAATACAGACACACACTTATCAGAATGACTAAAAATAAATACTGGTCATATTGAGTGCGGGTGAGGATTTATAGCAGCTAGATTATGATAGGTTGCTGTGAAAATGTAAAATATTATAGCCACTCTGAAAAACATACACTTATCATAGGTCCCAACAATCACACTCCTTGCTATTTACCCAAGTGAACTAAGAATTTAGTTCACACAAATATCTGTGCACAGATGTTTTAGTAGCTCTCCTCTCAATCACCAACAACTGAAAACAACCCCAAAACACTCCACCTGGTGACTGGCTGAGCAATTTCAGTACATCCACACAATGGGCTACTACACAGCAATACAAAGGAATAAGCTATTGATACAGTGATTTGGATGACTTTCAGAGACATTGTGATGAGGGAAAGAAGCCAGTCTCAGAAGGTTATCTATTCTATCCTTTCTATTACATCCTTGAAGAGACAAAACTACAGTGACAGAGAACAGATTGGTGATTAGAGAGAGGAAGGAGATATGACTTCAAAGAGATGGAACAAATGGGTATTTGGGATGTTGGAACTGTTCGGAGTCCAATTATCCTGTTCATTTTAATCATACAAGTATTAAACTTCACAAAATTATAAGTGTTTTACTGAATGCTTATTTACTACTAATAATGTTATATTTGTTAGTTCTTTAGTTCAATTTAATAGGTGTTTGAGCACCTACTTTGTGGTAAGACTTGCTTATAAATCAGGCCCAAATGATACTTGCTGCTTCCCCTCAGGAGCCCTTGGTCAAGAGATTTTTTATTCAGAAGGTGTAAGCACACCCCCCCAGAAGCCCTGTAAGGTGGGGAGCCCGTTGTTGTCACAGAGCTCTGAGAAGCCAAGGAGGTCGCATGAGGCCCCTGCTAGCAGGAGAGAAGTCATTGAGTCCAGGCCCACCCTCCGGCTCCAGCCCTTCTCCAACCCCCACACAGCCCCCTGAGGCCACAGATGGTATTCCAGGAGCACGGTCCTGTAGCCTGGAGGCTGATTAGTATGTAAAGATGATATATTTAGCCTAATTAAGGTAAAATATCCTTAACTGGGTTATGGCTGAATTATGAAGGACACAAGATGCCTGTCAGGTTCCTGTCAGGAAGTATAATGTTGCTGTTGACAGAGATTGGTCAGTGGTGAAACCAGAGGAGACAGACTTTGTGGTCAGTAAGAGCTGATTTTCTTCTCAGCTTTACCACTTAAAAGCTACTGTGTAGCACAGGGAAGTCTACTCAATACTCTGTAATGACCTACATAGGTAAAGAATCCAAAAAAGAGTGGATATATGTATATGTATAACTGATTCACTTTGCTATACACCTGAAACTAACACAACATTGTAAATCAACTATACTCTAATAAAAACAAACAACAAAAAACAAAACAAAACAAATCTTATAACCAGCCAGGAGACCCAGGAACTCCCATTCCCCTCTGTCAATCAGAAAAATGAGACAATACCTTATTCGTACACTGCTGTGAAGATTAAATTAGATGGAATGACTTATCTAAAACATGCTACTCAGGTCCTGGGACTTTAGGGAGCAGTCAATTAGCGACAGCCACCTGTCTCTGTGTTAGAAAATTATTAGGAGATATTATTTAATATTATCTTAGTGTTTATTTAATCATACCTGTGATTAAGAACGTACATATGATTAAGAATTTTTCCAATTCATTAAAATCATTTCTCGTAGTAGTCATTTAAGAATGGTTATAGGCAACCAAGTTTGAAATTATAAGTTCGAGTGAGCCTGGGCCTCTGTATGCCCAGGGCTGGGGTCCTCCCAGTGGGTCTGTTAACACATTGCCTCAACACCCAGCCTGGGAGAGCTGAGGTGGCACAACCCATTGTGCTTGTAAAAAACATGTTTAAAATTTCAACTGAAGTTGGACTCTTCTGGAATTTTCTAGTTGTGGGTTGTAGAAAGGAAAAAGAGGAGTAGAGATGTGTTGGTCCCCAACTATGCACTGGGCTCTTTAAGTCGACCAGCTTATTTTAGCCTCCTGGAAGCTGCACAGGACGTGAGTTACCATACCCCTTCTATAGCTGCATGACTTTTGGTCCTGAGCTTACATTTTATTTTAGAAACTACAACCAAGTGGAAGTACCTATGTGATCAAATCTTTCCTTCCTTGGGCTTGCATTTGCCTACTTTGTAGGAGACTTTTAAGGTGTGCTCTTGAGCACAGGATTTCTGATTCAATTTAGAGCCCCTGAGTGTTTCTCCCAATGCTTTGCATGTGTTACCCACTCAAATGATATTTGTCAGATGGATGAAACTTTTATTTGCTGAGGAAAAGATCATCTGTAAGGAGGTAGGGCTATCATTTCAGTTCTGACCCACTGGAATCTGACACACGATCTGTCCTTACCAGTAAATACTTCAGCCAATGTGTCAGTCTGGCTGTTAGTGCCACATCTCTGAAATTCTCCCCCAGAAGACTGGAGGAGAAAAGCAAACCTTCTTGCTATGGCTATGGAACTATAAATTGGGAAAGTCAAAGAAGAGACTCTTGGGTAGCTATGCTTCTGTTGGAGCAGGTTATACTTTTTCATGAGATTGAGCATCCGTTATTTTATGTGATATCATACTTTCACATTTTCTCACTGTAGCATAAAGAAAGTGTAGAATCTTCCATCTGTTTTTGTTAGCAGCCCTAAAATTTGGCCCAAATGAGAAATTCAGTAGGACACACAGAAAATCATCTAAATTACATTCCACCAGTTCTAACAGTAAAACACAATAACTCTCGGTACAGTGAATTAATTGTTTTATTTGTCTCATTGGTCACTGATTTCTTGTTTGATGTGGGCATTGAAAACATTGGATGTTCTCATCCTTTTGCCATCAGATTTGGGGGAGGCGTTTCTACTTCTTTCACCTACTAGATTGGAAGCCTCCAAAAATATTTAGTCTTTGTAAGAGGTATTGACTGAAGACAGTGTGATACAAGGGCAAGAGCACACACAGAACTCAGTGACAAGAGATGTCACCCCTGCTATATGCATATGACTTTGGAATAATAATTGTAATACTTCTGCACTTCCATTTCCATAAGCGTAAAATAGGGCTATGCATGCCTATCTTTTAAGGGTTGTGAAAATTAAAAATTGTACTACGTAAGACGACTGCATGTGTTCTTCAAATATTAATATTTCTTTCACTCCCCCACTACCTAGAAGAAGAGCTGTGGATTTTACTTGTGGGAGTGTGTCAGTTATCAGTTTATTGCCTCTCAGCTCTGAATGTATGCTTCAGTGTATCTTCTGTGATAAACAATGAAATTTCACTGAGCATTTCTCCTCCACAGAGATATCAATATTATGCTTTTCAGTAGAGGGTGCTGGTAGGAGGAAAACGTTCTCCTGCAGTGTCCAATATATATTGGAAGTTGGTGTGGTTGCAAAAAAAGAAACAAAGGGCATCCAGACTGGAAAGGAACAGTAAAATTATCTCTATTCATATATGACATGATCTTACATAAAGAAAATCCTAAGGATTCCCCTAAGAATCTCATAGAGCCAATTCACGTGGTACAAGAAAATTCACATGTACAAGATCAATGAACAATCCAAAAATGAGATTAAGAATACAATTTTATTTACCACAGCATCAAAAAGAATAAAATAAGGAATATATTAATGAAAGAAGTGCAAGCCTTGTCTGTTAAAAACTTCCAAACATTGTTGAAATTAAAGATCTAAATAAACCGAAAGACATCCTATGTTCGTGGATCAGAACACAATATTGTTTAGACAGCAACATTCCCTGAACTGAGCTACAGATTCGACTCGAACCCTGTCAAAATTCTAGCTGGCTTTTTAAAACAAAAGTTGATAAACTGATTCTAAAATTCATACAAAACTGTAAGCGACACAGAATAGGGAAAAATAGTCTCGTAAAAGTACATAAGGAGGACACATACTTCCCAATTTCAAAATTTATTACAAAACTACAGTAATCATGACAGTGTGGTGTGGCAGATCAAGAAAATATGTTGAGGGTCCAGAAATAAATCCTTAAATTTATGGTCAATATATTTTTGATGAGGGTGCCAACAATTCAATGGGGAAAAAAATACTGGGGTAATTGGATGTCCATTTGCAAATAAAAAAATAAAGTTAGAGCCCTTCCTCACATATTACTTAAAAATTAACTTATGAAACTAAATGTAGAAGCTAAAACTATAAAACTCTTAAAGAAATCTTAAAGAAATCTTTGTGACTTTGGGTTAGGCAATGGATTCTCAGGTTTGACACTGAAAGCATGAGCAGCAAAGGAAAATATAGGTAAACTGAACTTCATCAAAATTAAAAACTTTTGTGTATTAAAGGACATTCTCAAGAAAGTGAAAAGACAAACTAGAGTGGGAGAAAATACTTGTATATCATGTATCTGATAAAAGTTTAACAGCCAGAATATATAACAAACTTCTACACTTCAACAACAGAATGATAAACAACTCAATTTTCAAAAAAGGGGTCAATGACTTAGATATTTCTCAAAAAAAGATAAACAAATGGCCAATTAGCTCATGAAAAGACGTTCAACATCACTGGTCATTAAGGAAATGCAAATCAAAAGCAGAATAAGATACCACATCATACCAATCAGGATGGCTATTAAAAAAAAAAGTGGAAAATAACAAGTGTTGGTGAGGGATGTGGAGAAGTAGGAGCACTCAGACATCCCTAATGGTGATGTGAAAAGATTCAACCATTGTGAAAAATAGTTTGGCAGGTTCCTCAAAAAGTTAAACATAGAATTATCACATGGCCAAAAACAAACAAAAAAATTTTGTACATGAATTTTCGTAGCACCATTATTCATAATACCTAGAAAATGGAAAAAATCCAAATGTCCAACTTATGAATGGATAAATAAATGTGGTATATCCATATAATTGAATATTATTTGGCCATAAAAAGGAATGCTCCATGGAAGAAGCCAGTCAGAAGGGACCACATATTGTATGATTCCATTCATATGAAATGTCTCAAATCGGCAAACCCATAGAGACAGAAAGTAGACTGGTATTTTCCTGGGGACGGGAAGATTTGGAAGTGACTGCTACTGGGTGTCAGGTTTATTTTCAGGATGATTAAAGTGTTCTAAAATGAATTGTGCTGAGGTTACACATCTCTGCAGAGATGCAAAAACCCTTTGAATTGTACATTTAACTAGGTAAATTTTATGGTATGTGAATTCTATCTCAAAGCTGGAAAGAAAGAAAGAAAGAAGGATGGTGGGCTAAGGGGAGATGCACAGGTCCTGAGGTCACACTCTCTAGACCAGGCCCTCCCAGGCCAGCTGTAACACCTCCTGCTGACTGCAGTCAGCATTCCTCTTTGCTTTCTCAACAAATGGACGTGTAAAGAAGATCAGAGTGCACTTCCTGTGAAGCAGGGCCACCAGTGACCTTTCATTTCAGAATGTGTCTGCAAATCCACTAACTAAATCTGCTTGGTGCCCTCTGGGAACTGCCCTGGCTTCCTGGAAGAGTCTTTAGCTGGTTTTCAACTCCCTCAAGTGACTCACTTAATATTTGCTCTCCCCTGATTGGCACATCCTTGGCCAAACTCACCTTGGTCAGTGTTTAGTTTTCACTCTTCTGTTTTGGCAGCAAAGACATTTATTACATCTTAACAAATCCCTGAGTAACAAAACAGGGAACTTTACTGAGGAAGTTATAAATTTTAGTACACAAACTATAGAAACAGACAGGATGCTTTTTCTCATAATGAAACATATTTGATATTGGAAAAGATATGTTAATTTTGTAGTTTAGTATCTATGTCAGTCAACTTTTGCAAGGGAAAATTATGTTATTATGAGCGAGGTTACATTACCAGAGAATTCTAACTTTCCTGGATCCTGGTTTGATATTTTTAATTGGGTGGCTTTGTTACAGCATCATTGTGGCCTTTTCCATCTTTGTTTAATAAGCAATAATATTTATGATGCAGGCACATAGGCTTTCTAAAGATACACTTTTCAACTGCCTTTCAGGGGCAATTAGGGAATACCTTTGGGGCAATGATTACATTCAGTTATAATTCTTTTCATTTTAAGCATTCTCCCAAATGACTTTTTAATATTTTAATTAATTAATTAATTTTAACTTTTATTTATTCATGACAATATTCCGGTCATCAAACAACTGAGTACTTCATCACATATATACAGGATAAGGCAGATTTGAAAATGCTTTCACATCCATGGTCCCATTTCATCTTCTTGTCTGAGGGCCTCCTGGGTGGTGGCAGGCCATGGACCGTGGTCTCGCATGGCCTTTCCTCCCTCCAGCTGCCTTGTCTGACTCTTCTGCTGACACAACTCTCGAGCCACCTTCTCCCTACATTCTGCTGGGTCTATGGCTGTGCAGGACCCCATGCTTTGGGGCACCATGGACCAAGGCACTTTGAGGGAGAGGGCAATTATATAGTGATGTACAATGTCCAGTGGCTACATTGGAACACTTAAAATTTTCTTTCCTTCCTTCTTTCATTCCTTCCTCTCAGCAACAACTATATTGTGAGCACCTATTCTGTGTCAGGCAGAGCACTGGGTACTGGGGACATCGCCTGGTCCATCTGCTTTAACTAGCCTCAGCTCTGCAAGTACACACACCAGCAGAGGCAGGTGGCAAGAGGCTCACTTGTCAGAGAAAGCCTGGGCTCCTCCAGCTTCCCCAATTCCAGGCTGCCCAGCTGCTAACCCTGCTCCATGCTTTAAACTGAATCTTACCACTGGAGTTTGCTAAAAGCCTTGACTGTGACCCCTGACCCCTCCATGCATGGACCCCCTTGCTTGGGCTTCAGACCCAGCTCCTACCTCCAGCAATGCTTGGTGCAGCTGGGGCCTTTCCAAGCCCCACTCTGGCTTCCCTAAGGGTGGTCCTTCCCTAAGGATACTTCCAGATCAACTGTATCATTTGTTAAAACTGCATGTTCCTAGGCTCCATTCATACCTACACATTCAGGATGTCTGCAGGTGAGAACTAAAAATCTGCACTTTCCACAAGCTTAACAGGTGCACTATAGTCTGAGAACCTCTGGCTTCGGCAGGAAAGAAAAAAGACAAAAACAAATCAAAAAACTGCTTAGAAGTCTATTATGGAAAATACATGGTTCTTTCCCTTCAGTGCAGCTCAGGAAAGTATAATTTATATAGCACCTGTATATGCTGGTGTTTGAGATATGCACACTCATTTAATTCCCAAAGTGCCCTTGGAAGGATGGATTGTACCTGTGTACTGTTAGCCAACGTGCCCAGGGAGGTCAGAATCTACCCCAGACCATACTTCTTTCCTGCAGAGCCATAAAGGCACAGGAATAGTGACTAAGGGGAGGCCAAGTAACCCTTATCTTTACCTGGAGCTTTGACACACTGGTCATCCGGGGAGGGGGATTCATGTGGAGAAAGTCACTTTTCCTAAGCTGGTTAAGCCTAAATGGCTTCAGGCCAACAAAGTCTGTCAGACCAGCTGCTCTGTCAGTGAGCCCCAATATCACCCTCGCATGCCCCCATCTTCCAGATGCAAACCTCACCATGAAAGGAGGACAGTTGCAGGGTGGATGCACAGAGCCAGGTGAAAGCTGGCCCAGGGCAAAGTCCAGCCCAACCCTAGCTCCAGCTGGTAGAACAAAAGAGAGGACCGCAGCAGCCATCATCCTGCATGGGGGCTGCTCCCAGCCCTCAAGTCCCAGCGCAGAGAGGGGAAGGCAGAAGGACAGCCGTATTCACACCTGGATGCAATGACTCGCAAAGCACAGCTGTTTCCATCCATAGGTACATGGCCCAGCCTGAATCTGGAATGTGGGCCACTGTTTGATCTTCAGAATCACCTGGAATCCTTGTTAATACTCTGGAACACTCTCCTGGAAATTCTGATTCACTTTGTCTGCCAGAGGTCCTGGAGTTTGATGAGAACCAGACAGTCATCATCAGGAAGGTTTGGTCTTGAAAAGGGGTAAGGAGGATGAAAGGAGAGGGGCAGAGAAGGGGCCTATGAACCAGGCCCACTGGACTCCATCTCCAAAGCCCCTGCTCTGCTGTTCCCATTGCTGCAGCCTCCACTATGCCCGGGGAGAGCTCAGCATCCTCCTACACAAGCTGTGGAGGAGCAGATGCCCAGCAGTGCTAAGGAGCAGGTCGGAAATGCAAAGCCAGAGGGTGGGGAGGCGGAGGTGAGCTGGGCAGCACGGAGCCAGGGGAGCAGACATCTGTGTCAGTGACAGCATCCCACAGGGGCCCGAGGCAGGCCCAGGGCCAGGTGAGGCAGCCAGGTGACCTGGTCCACGTTTGGCCCTGCATGTGTGGGCTGTGCCAGCCTGGCAGTTCTTCTTTCTGCAGTAGGGGTTACCCCTGCTGTCCTCCCTGGGTCTGTGGGATGCTTCCTTATCTGGAGTGATGAAGAAATCACCCTGAAGTTTCAAGTATTGCCTTCCCAGCCTGAAACACCTGGCAGTACTTTCTCCACTGCCCTGGTGGGGGTGGAGAACATGACAACATGGGTTTAAACAGTTTCAGGGATTGACTTCTCCAGCCACGTCGTGGGGCTCCACAAGGCCTCCTTTCTAAGGCCTGTGTAGAGGCCCCACGTGGACGGGGAGGGTGCAGCATGGACCCTGACCTGGCCTTGCTGGCCTCTTTGATCCAAGTCATCCTCTGCATCTCATTTCAGGGGCACTACTCAGCTGTGACCTGATGCATGCCGCAGGAGTTTGGGACACTCAGGGGGCTGCAACTCAGGGTGGAAGCCCTTCAACTTGTCACTCACTGGCCCCAAATGTCACAGAGAGCACATGGCTTCTGGTTCGCACTCACCCTTAGGTGACCTTGGGGAGCTCCCAACCCTCCTTGAGTCCCAGTCTTATCATCTGTGAAAGTAGCAGACACAGTACTCGGCAGAAGCTCAGCACCTGGAGCCCCTGCCCCACGCCTGCAGGGGACAGCGCTCCCGGGGTGCTGCCAGGGGGCCGGTGACACTCCACCTGACTTTCTCATGCCCTCCTTCACTGGGAGTGTTGGAGAGCTATTGCTCAAGGAAGCCAGAGTTGCTCAAAGTGCTTTTTCTCACTGTAAATAACAGTGCTGCTTTGCAGTTCATGTTGTACAAAGTTTATTTGTTCTTAACAAATAATCCATTTATGAAATTGAGCCAGAAGTCAGAAGACGAAAAAAACAAAAACAGAAAAAAAAACAAGCCATGTCTCATGAAAAGCCACAACAAGAATAATTGTCCAGAGGGATTTGATCAACAATATTCCATTTTTTACTGAGAACAAAGGCCCGGTGGTGAATGAGAAAGAGACTGAAGTGTAGGGACTCCTGGGTGTGGCCCCTGCCCTGGGACTCATGTGTGATTCAGGGCCGGCCCTGCCCTATCTGAGTGCAGCAGGCAGACTGGCGGACTCAAGGCCGTGCCTACTCTGAGACTCCCCATTCTTGACCACAGGGTTGGAGGAAATGAGCTAAAACCACGGCACATGGAACTCAGCAGGAGACTCCAGTCAGCAAGAACCTAGTGAAGGCCTGCCATGCCCAGGGCCCTCTGTGCATTGTGGGGCCTATGAACCTGCACATGGCCCATGGCCACTTCCCTGAGGAGCCTACAAAGGGACATGTGTGGTGTAGTGATGCATGGTGAGCTGTACAGGCATGAAGGGCACATAGTTGCAGGGGAAGAAGTTCACCTCCTCAGAGAGCAGTGGGGTGGAGGACAAGCACTGAGGGATGCAGGGGGCTGGCTTCAGGTGTTGAAGAGAAAAGGCCCCAGGCAGGAGCCATGTGAACTGAGGGCAATGGTGGAAAAGTCAGGACCCATGGATTCCTGCATCTGAACTTTTGTGCCAACCGACCTTGTGAGCAACAGGAAGCGTTGGGAGATTTGGGGTGGCAGAGGGGAGGGCATGATTCTTTAAATTATCCTGGAGTAAATCCAGTCATTTCCCTCAGTTTTTACAGCTGAGGTCTAGAACATTTAAGTGATTGTTACTAAGTCACACAGCTCCCAGGGGTCAGGGAAAATTCTTAAACCCTAGTTTTCTGACTGCTGATGGTAAGTGATGCTCTGCTTATGAAACCAGGCAGGTTCTGGCCCAAGGAAGAAGCTTCCTCCTGCAGGTAGGCTTGAGAAACAAACAGCAGACAGTGTGTTCCTGGCTCAGGTCATGGTGCAATGCCATTTCCCAAGTTTGGTGTCAGCCAATTCAGCAGGTGTCTACTGGCTGCACACCCTGTCTTAGCCACTTGTGTGGGTACTGGGGACCAAAAGCAGAGAGAAATGGTCCCAGCATTGAAGGATGGAAGACACAAGGCAATATTAATGCATTTATCTGCTCAAGAAGACTTCACTGTTCTCTTCTCTTGTATCAGAGACTGGGTGAGATTTGGGGGCACAGTGATGAGGGAAGCACTGTGGTCCCTTCATAAATGCATCACAACCAACAGGGTGAGTCCCACTAAGGGAGCCCTGACCCAACAATGACAAACGTGGTGGGAGCACAAGGGCCTTTGAGGACAACTCACCAGGTGATGAGTGGGAAGGCTTGCTTTAGGGTGAAAGAGGAATCTGACCCATTGGAACACAACCTGTGTTCTGAAAGCCTGGGGAGACCACGTACTACTGTTCCTGGTGTGGACACAGGGCAGAGGTGGACACACCTGTCATGGAGAGAAGGAGCCCCAGCTTCTGGGAGGCAAGACCACCAGCAGGAAGGCAGGTTGACTGGTGGCCACTTTCCCCTTAAGTAGGATAAACCTGTAATTTATCATTCAAACCAGGACATTTTTGGGCACGAAAGGATGTGCTGTTAATAATTATGCTGGCTCAATTGTCTTGGGTGAACAGAAGTGCATGACCCCTTACTTAGAAGGCACTCCCAGGCCTTTGATGGGGAGATAAGCAGCTGTCAGCAGAGGCTGGACAGCTGGGCTCTCCAAGGTCAGAACCTCAGAGGCTACTTGCCCCAGGGAATTTGGTGGGCAGGTCAAGAAGTCTTCTTATTCCTTGGGACTACAGGTGGAATTCCAGTTTGTGCTCCTCTGTACCTGGGTCATCCTTTCCTTCTGCCTGCCCCTGGGGGAGTTCCTGTTGTCAGTAATGGGAGGTGATGAGGGAGGGGCAGACCCTTTAGACCAGCATTTAAACCAAGGCTCTGTACTTCCTGTGTGATCTTAGGCAAATTATCTAGTGGACTGAACCTCTGCATTTTTGAAAAGGTCCATGATAATTCCCATATCGCAGGCGTGCAAGGTACGCACATGCATAGACCCCAGTCAGGTATCCCCTCTCTTAGCCTTTTATGTGCATTTGCTTTTTCCCCAACCAAACTCTGAGGTCTCTACAGAGAAGGGAGTCTGATACTTTTGAGCAGGAAGGAAGGGGACAGGGTACAACCATTAAGAACATGATACGATATTAGTTATCTATTTTATACATAGTAGTACTACTGTATAGCACAGGAAACCCTACTCAGTGCTTTGTGGTAAGCTGAATGCGAAGGAGATCCAAAAAAGAGGGGATATATGTATATGTATAGCTGATTCACTTTGCTGTACAACAGAAATTAACACAACATTGTAAAGCAACTATACTCCAATAAAAATTAATAATAAAAAAAGGATACAACATAAAGTTGTTAGAGCCAAGTAGGTCTAACATGGCAGAAGATTTGACTTCTAGTGGACCTTGAGCCTCATTATGTGCTCACTGTAATACATTACTTTATGACACACCCACAGGCACCATGATCGACCATAAAAAACTAAAAAGTGGGTGGTGTCCCAATTCCTGGAAATCTCTGCCCCTTATCCAAAGCAGATGGAATAATCCTCCCATTTGTTAGCCTATGAAATTAACCAGCCCATGAAAGCTAACCACCTCCACACCTCAGGGCCACTCTTGCCTTCTGAGATGGTCCACACTCTGTCTGTGGGGTGTGTTTCTTGCAGCGCCTCTCTTGCTTTCCGAGACGACCCCATACCCTGGCGCCACCTCTCGCCTTTTGAGATGGCCCACGCTCTGTCTAAGGATTGTGTATCTCTATAAATAAATGTGCTTTCACTTTTCTCTGCCTTGCTCTTGAATTCTTTCCTGTGTGAAGCCAAGGACCCTCACTCAGCACAGTCCCAGGGACTCACCCAAGATCTGGGACATGTCCATTCTCTCATGCCCCATTTTTTCCTACAACATTTTGTCTTCAACTCACTGAGGAGATAGCAGGAGAGGAATTCTGCCCTGGAGCTGGGTGAGGGCACAGGTTCAGTGGTGAGAACGATGTACAGGTGTTCCAGGTGTGTCAAGTTGATTCAGAAATCCGTGGTATAGGGTATGTTATGCACAAGGCTGAAAAGACCTGGTGAGTTTGAGCTTCTTAAGGTGCCTGATAAGAATGGGTGAAAGAGAGGACTGCTGGCCACAAAGCATGCTGTCATGTTGTAAGTTTTGGCCAAAAAGTAGTCTGGGAATTAACTGGAGAGCATCCTTGGGACCTGTTCCTGGACTGACAGAAAAATCCTTCCTTAAACAGAAACCATGTTCCAAGGGGCATTGTGTTTACATGAAACTGCAGCTCACTCACCAAATCCAGCACCACTGTCCGTGGCCACATGAAGGTAGATATCCTAGCATAGGGCAGACTTACTGAAGAAGAAAGTAAGTTAAAAAATCTCAGAGGAAGGAATTCAAGGAAGAATGTCCTTGAGAAAAAGTTGTTCATACATGAAACCCCTGTTCTTCAAGGCTCACACCAGGGACCCTGGTCTATCCGCAGAGAACACAAACCCACTGAGGAGTCACCGACAGGCACCTTTCCTTCCCTAGGTCCTCCTCACAGTAACTCTGGTCTACTTCCCTGGTGCCAATTTCTGGTCTCACTGGCCTCCTTTGTGAAATATGAAATGTGCTGGTCCATTTCTCTTTAAAAACAACAGGTTCCTCTATTTGGAACCCTGGCTGCCGAAGGTGTGGTTTCCCCAATCCCCCTTTTCCCTCTGAGCCAAGTGCATAGGCCTTTTATGCTTTAAGGGTTTTGCTGCTTACTCCTACTTATTCCTGAAGCAAAATGGACAAGGACTTAACAAAACGCACCTACAGAAGAGGGAGTGAGAAAATTTTCAGACTCTGAAGACTTCCTGACCCTGGGATCTGATCTCTAGCTCCTGACTCAGGCTCAGAGGCCTTGGAGGATTCCGAACATGAAAGTTTAAACATGAGGGGAGAAATTGTCCAACTTTCCTTAGTCCTGTCCCCCCAGCTTATCCTAAAACCTGGGGTTCTGCCATTTGGAGCAGTGCTCCTTAAAGGAGGAGACCATTGGCATCATGTGGCCTGGGCTACGTCAGACACACATGTTCTCCAGGTCGTCGCAGACCTGCCCTGATGTCGATCCCAGGAATCTGTGTGGTTTTCAGGCATGTAAGTTTGAGAGGCATTGACTTAGCTTATTTCCTTGTCTTGAGTACTGGAAGAGTTGCTGTCAGCCAAATGACCTCTGCTAATTCATGTAGACGACTGACTTGCTGTTTACCAAGTGACAGTCATTAGATCTGCGAGAACAACAGAAAATTGTAGACATGCCCTGTTATCCCACAAATAAGGAAGAAAAGCTTAGAGAAAAGAGGGTTTCTTGATGGCCCCTCCCTCCTAAACTCCACACTCCAGTTGGTGATGGTTCTATTTTTCCCCTCTTAGTGACAATGTCCACTCCCCCATTTCTACTGCCAGTGTCATTTCACTGACCCACTTTTTCTCCGCTAATCCATCAACTCAGCAGTTATTTACATTGGTGTGTGCCAGGCCCTGTGCCAGATGCAGGAGCGTGGTCCTTGTTCTCTCCCTCTTGGCCTGTAGCCATGGACAGAGACTCTTGGGCCTGCCTACCTCCAGTGCCACCCTCCAGCCTTGCTCCTCCCATGCTGTGAGTAAAAATGCTTTCCAAGACAAAATGTGACTGCACTCTGCCCTTTAGGATGAAGTTGACACTCTGAGCTTGGAGCAAGATGCTCCCAGGTCCGACCCTGCCAGCTCTCCGGGCTCTTCTCTGCATTTCGGCAGCTCGCAACCAGCAGTACAAAGCTATTTGTGAGACGGCACATGGCTGGTGCATTTTCTCACCTTTGGACCTTTGCTTAAACCTTTCTTCTTACCGACAATGCCCTTTCCTACCTGGTGGGTACTGGTACCTACAAAGTCTTTCTTGAACACTATCCCAGCTCTCTTCCCAGGCAGGCATGCCCTGTGTCCATGTCTCACTGCAGAACCCTTCAGGAGCATCTCCAAGGTCACACATCTCCCTGCTTTCCCACTCCAAGTGCTGGGAGGCCAGGGTGCTGCCTTGTTCCATGCACTCTGGATCTCCCATTCCTGGCCTAGTGCTTGAATCATATTGGTCCACAATATGTGCCTGCTGAATGGATTTCCTTCTGATGCATCTCGGCAAAAATGTAAAAGCCTGGTGATAAAGAAGAATGGAGACAAAACCAGCCTAACCGCTTTTTGTGTCTTCCTGTCTACATTTATGTCTAGCACATTGCACAGCACAGAGAAGATGCTCACTAAGTCATCACTGATTAAAGGGAAAGGAAGAGGGAATAAGAATTCAGGTCTCCTCGCCCCCATCCCAGGACTGCTCTTCCCACTGGAAGGCATATTTGGCAGCATCTTGGTGCCATTGGTGACAACCCCAGCCTTTAATCACAGATGAGGCCTGTCACAGTTCCTGTTATTACATAGGAGCGGCTCATTTTTCTGTATTGGCTGATGCTTGCCTGTCTTTCTGTCTTTGTGTGGGTGCAGGGCAAGTAATGTTCAGTCTGCCTTCCTGGATCAGGGAGGGCAGAGACAGGGCTGAGAAGCACGTGTACCTCGACTCCTCCCTCCCTCACCCCTGCATGCATGGCACACGTGGCTCTTTTTTATGCTGAGCACAGATGAAGAACAGAATTTTTATTTGAGACGCAATGATATAGTCACTCATTCTAAATCAATTACACATACATCCCTGACATCTTTGTCCAAGAGTTTCCCAGCCCATCCCCTTTTGGGCAGGTTTTCCCCCTTCTTCCTCAGTCACCCCTCAACAGGCTCAGGAATGCCTTGGGAAGACTAGATTCCTGGCACAGCCTCAGGGAAATCCAGGAGGCACTGAAGGAAGGAAGGAAAGCAGCTGCTCCAGGACCACAGTGCTCTGCATGCCTGTGGCACAGGGGGCCTGGAGTCAGCTTGGTTTCAGCTGCAGGGCTCTCCATTTAGGGTTTCAAGAGCTCTTCTGGCTACTCAGATTGCAAACCTGGGATAACATTAAAAATGTTAATGTGCTATAAAACTTTCTATGTGTAAGAATCTCACCTGAGAAGAAAAAGGCATGAGCCCATAATGGCTGGCTTTTCATCTTCTTGATGATTTTAATAGAGCCGTAACAAGAGCAATTCCACTTAAAAGACTCTTGTCAGGGAACAGTCACAGTGGATTATAACTTAAAATGGGAAACAGTCTCTACCCTGTACAAATTTGGAATGACCAGGAAAAGAAATGAGCATCAAGAAATACAGTTCGTTGGCATTATACCCATGAAACTTTCTGAGGGAGATGGGGTTGGATGGGGGAAGGAACTGAAGGTGGGCTAATTAACGAGGCAAGTCACATCTCTCCATTAATCCTTCACTAGCAGAGCACAAAATGGGCTCTCAAGAGGAGCCCAGCAATACAGTTTTTATCACTCAAAAATTGTACCCAAGACTGGGACAGAATATGTATGAAGCCTGTTATAAAAGAAAAAACTGACACTGATAATTTTAAGTAGCCAGGACAGTATACTTACCTTGGAAAGGGGAAGGGAGCTGTCACCACCAGGAAAATGATTCCAGTTCCAAGACCAAACCGTCTTGTGAAAGTGCCTCAGCAGGAGAGAGAGTATACTGTTCTCTCGGACTTTTCTGTTGCCTGGTGGTGCATATCAGCTGTGTTCCCTGTGACATGCCATGGCGTCTCTTGATGACAAAGTTCAGTGGCAGCAGCCCTGTTTACTGAATCCAGACAGTGGCTGGTTTCACTTCTCACCTGGTTTGCTAGGGACTGGAAGACTGTTTTTATCCCATGATTTCAGTAGGCAGTAGCCAAAGCCCCACTGAGTGGTAGCCTTGCATACAAAAGCCATTCATGAGAGACAGATAACCTGATTGGAGTCTTTGGGGTCAAGGTCATCTCTCAGCAGAGCCTTGGTGTCTGATTTCCCTTTCTCAGCTGCCTGTGGGAGGCTCGCCTCAGTTTCCAGGTCTACTGTGTTGGGAGACTGATACTAACGCAGTATCTGGGATGATGACTGGGCTTAATGGATATAATAGGGCAATTGTCAAAAGTGCCTTTGAGTAAGTCTTACATGTCCTGTGGTTTATGTGACAGGCAAAAACTTCTGAGAGACGAGCCAGATTGCAGAATCTCTCATCCACACATTATAAAGAAGTTAACCCATATAGTGAAAACTAGGCCAAACCTACCACCAGTAACCTAGCCCAGAAAGGCTATGTACCTCAAAGCATCAGTAAAGGAAGGAAGAAGATTTTGGCACAGTGTTTCTCTCTATACAACCAAAGCTTTCCTGGGAAGCATTGTTAGTGTTTTTCTTTTTAAGTATTCAACATAGGAAAGTGTATAATTAAACTATTACACATCTGTTTAATGATCATGATGAAGCCATTAAAAATAATGTTCACAAATCTTTTATAACAACATGAAAGTGCTTACTTTAGTATACGAGTTGAAGAGATAGGACTCAAAATTATAGACACAACATTATTTAAATTTTGAGAAACAAATAAAAATTGCATTAACAAAACCCTGGGAGAAAATGGATTAAGACTATTAAAAAAATTTTTTATTGGAGTATAGTTGCTTTACAACATTGTGTCAATTTCTGCTGTACAGCAAACTGAATCAGTTATACGTATACATATATCCTCTCCTTTTTTTTTTTTCTTTTCAGGGCAGAAAGGAACTTTAATGAGGAGAGGAGCAGTCAATGAAGGGAATTAATTGGATGTATTTTATTCATACTTTGTTCAGGTAGCTAGCTCAGGTGGAAGAACTCAGACTGAAATATACTCTTTACTTGTAGAGGCATAAATTATTTGAAATTCTCCTGAGAATTACACAATATCATGCTCCAAGGCTGTGTAGCTTGTGCTCTAGAGACAATCGCAAATCTTTTTTTATGGTGTCTTACAAAAGCTCCATTAGGAAGAATTGACAGCTGTTCAGAGTACCTAGAAAATAAATTCTTGTCATGATATCATATTTAATTAGGGAAAAGCATTTCAACTGGAGCCTACAAAAATATGTGTGAAGAATTTTCTTAAATATTGAAAAGAAAAATTCAACTTGTTTTGTATTTTCTTTTGCACAAAATCTGTGGACTGTGTAGTAGCTTTGTTACACAGATATATCATTAAGCCCACACCAGGAAAATTCTCACATTTCTAAGGTTTTTAAAAAGCACTCTCAGCTTCCTTTGTAACAGAGTATGAGCATCATTTTTGCAACACAAACCAACACAGCCGAAGATTGTATATGTGAATGCAGTACACAATTCCAAGGGGTAGAAGCCCAGTAAAACACATGAAATTTCTCTCCCAAGTTTCGCTTGTCCATAATTCCTACATGACACAGACTCAGAAGAAGACAACTCCATTACTGTTAAAACTATCACAATAATTGCAACAATTATGCATAAGATGTTTGTGATCATAGCACATGTAAGCAAACATTGATATGGATGCCTTGCTACTCTTATTATGGAGACTCCTGAAGTGATAACCCCTCATTTTACTTGTTCAAGGTCTTTTTGCTCTCCGAGGGCCAGATCCTTGCTAAGCAGGGGTGGGGTGGGGCGGTGTCCTTGCACCAAGTGATCACGCTGCCTCTGAGCGGTTGTCCAGACTGGGTCTTCCTACCAGTGCCCAGGCCCAGCTGTGTAGGTGGATCTCTGCTGGTGGCACATTCAGGGACTTGTTGTGAGACCCTGCCCTGCCATCATCAGGGAGAGAACAAGGCACCAAGGACCCAGCTGGTCCCCAGACTCCTCAGGCCTCTCAGGCCTCCAACCATAGCCCTGTGATCCCTGTGCACCTGTGTGGGAGTGGGGTGTTGGAGGAGACCATATATCCATTCTATTTTTAGATTTTCTTCCCATTTAGGCCACTACAGAGCATTGAGTAGAGTTCCCTGTGCTATACAGTAAGTTTTCATTAGTTATCTATTTTATACATAGTAGTGTATATATGTCAATCCCCATCTCCCAATTCATCCCACCCTCTGTTTCCCTGTTTGGTGTCCAAACATTTGTTCTCTACATCTATGTCTCTATTTCTGCTTTGCAAATAGGTTCTTCTGTACCATTTTTCTAGATTCTACATATATGCGTTGATATACAATATGTGTTTTTCTCTTACTAACTAACTTCACTCTGTATGACAGTCTCTAGTTCCATCCACATCTCTGCAAATGGCACAACTTTATTCCGTCTTATGGCTGAGTAATATTCTATTGTATATATGTACCACATCTTCTTTATGTATTTCTCTGTTTTATAGACATTTAGGTTGCTTCCATGTCCTGGCTATTGTAAGTGGTGCTGCAATGAACATTGTGTGCAAGTATCTTTTGGAACTATGGTTTTCTCTGGGTATCTGTCTAGGAGTGGGATTGCTGGGTCATATGGTAATGAAAATAGTTGAAAACAAAGCGACTGACAAGGGATTAATCTCCAAAATATACAAATAGCACATACAGCTCAATATCAAAACAACAAACAAAGCCTCTTAGATAGATTCATCCACCAGAGGGCAGACAGCAGAAACGAGAAGAACTACAATCCTGCAGCCTGTGGAACAAAAACCACATTCACAGAAAGATAGACAAGATGAAAAGGCAGAGGGCTATGTATCAGATGAAGGAACAAGATAAAACCCCAGAAAAACAACTAAATGAAGTGGACATAGTCAACCTTCCAGAAAAAGAATTCAGAATAATGATATTGGAGATGATCCAGAACTTCAGAAAAACAATGGAGGCAAAGATAGAGAAGATGCAAGAAATGTTTAACAAAGACCTAGAAAAATTAAAGAACAAACAAACAGAGATGAACTTTACAATAACTGAAATGAAAACTACACTAGAAGGAATCAACAGCAGAATAACTGAGGCAGAAGAACGTATAAGTGACCTGGAAGACAGAATGGTGGAATTCATTGCTGTGGAAGAGAATAAAGAAAAAAGAATGAAAAGAAATGAAGACAGCCTAAGAGACCACTGGGACGACATTAAACGCAACAATATTCACATTTTAGGGGCCTCAGAAGGAGAAGAAACAGAGAAAGGACCCGAGAAAATCTTTGAAGAGATTATAGTCACAAACTTCTCTAACATGGGAAAAGAAATAGCCACCCAAGTCCAGGAAGCACAGAGAGTCCCATACAGGATAAACCCAAGGAGAAGCATGCTGAGACACACAGTAATCAAATTGGCAAAAACTAAAGACAAATTAACTAAAGCACCAAGGGAAAAATGACAAATTATATACAAGAGAACTCCCATAAGGTTAACAGCTGATTTCTAAGCAGAAACTCTACAAACCAGAAGGGAGTGGCATGATATACTTAAAGTGATGAAAGGGAAGAACCTACAACCAAGATGACCCTACCCAGCAAGGAGCTCATTCAGATTCGATGGAGAAATCAAAAGCTTTAGAGACAAACAAAAGCTTAAAGAATTCAACACCACCAAACCAGCTCTACAACAAATGCTATAGGAACTTCGCTAAGTGGGAAACTCAAGAGAAGAAAAAGACCTGCAAAACCAAACCCAAAACTATTAAGAAAATGGTCATAGGAACTTACATATCGATAATTACCTTAAACATGAATGGATTAAATGCTCCAACCAAAAGACACAGGCTTGCTGAATGGATACAAAAACAAGACCCATATATATGCTATCTATGAGAGACCCACTTCAGACCTAGGGACACATACAACTGAAAGTAAGGGGATGGAAAAAGATATTCCATGCAAATGGAAATAAAAAGAAAGTGGGAGTAGCAATACTCATCTCAGATAAAATAGACTTTAAAACAAAGAATGTTGCAAGAGACAAGGAAGGACACTACATAATGATCAAGGGATCAATCCAATAAGAAGATATAACAATTATAAATATATATGTACCTAATATAAGAGCACCTCAATACATAAGGCAACTGCTCACAGCTATAAAAGAGGAAATTGACAGTAACAAAATCATAGTGGGGGAATTTAACACCCCACATCTACCAATGCACAGATCATCCAAAATGAAAATGAATAAGGAAACAGAAGCTTTAAATGACACAATACACCAGATAGATTTAATTGATATTTATAGGATATTCTATCCAAAACCAGCAGATTACGCTTGCTTCTCAAGTGCAAGTGCTTCTCATTTTCTGGGATAGATCACATCTTGGGTCACAAATCAAACCTCTGTAAATTTAAGAAAATTTAAATCATATCAAGCATCTTTTCTGACCACAACACTGTGAGATTAAAAATCAATTACAGGGAAAATAATGTAAAAAACACAAACACATGGAGGCTAAACAATACATTACTAAATAACCAAGAGATCACTGAAGAAATCAAAAAGGAAATCAAAAAATACCTAGAGATAAATGACAATGAAAACACGATGATCCAAAACCTATGGGATGCAGCAAAAGCAGTTCTAAGAGGGAAGATTATAGCTATACAAGCCTACCTCAAGAAACAAGAAAACTCTCAAACAAACAATCTAACCTTACAACTAAAGGAACTAGAGAAAGAAGAACAAACAAAACCCAAAGTTAGCAGAAGGAAAGAAATCATAAAGGTCAGAGCAGAAACAAATGAAATAGAAACAAAGAAAACAATAGTAAAGATCAGTAAAACTAAAAGCTGGTTCTTTGAGAAAATAAACAAAATTGATAAACCATTAGCCAGACTCATCAAGAGAAAGAGGGAGAGGACTCAAATCAATAAAATTAGAAATGAAAAAGGAGAAGTTACAACAGACACCGCAGAAATACAAAGCATCCTAAGAGACTACTACAAACAGCTCTATGCCAATAAAATGGACAACTTGGAAGAAATGAAAAAATTCTTAGAAAGGTATAACCTTCCAAGACTCAAACAGGAAGAAATAGAAAATATGAACAGACCAATCACAAGTAATGAAATTGAAAATGTGATTAAAAATCTTGCAAGAAACAGAAGTCCAGGACAAGATGGCTTCACAGGTGAATACTATCAAATATTTAGAGAAGAGCTAACACCTATCCTTCTCAAACTCTTTCAAAAAATTGTGGAGGAAGGAACATTCCCAAGCTCATTCTATGAGGCCACCATCACCCTGATACCAGAACCAGACAAACATACTACAAAAAAAGAAAATTACAGACCAATATCACTGATGAATATAGATGCAAAAATCCTAATAAAATACTAGCAAACAGAATCCAGCAACACATTAAAAGAATCATACACCATGATCAAGTGGGATTTATCCCAGGGATGCAAGGATTCTTCATTACACTCAAATCAATCAATGTGACACACCATATTAACAAATTGAAGAATAAAAACCATATCATCATCTCAATAGATGCAGAAAAAGCTTTTGACAAAATTCAGTACCCATTTGTGATAAAAACTCTCCAGAAAGTGGACCTAGAGGGAACCTACCTCAACATGATAAAGGCCATATCTGACAATCCCACAGCAAACATCATTCTCAATGGTGAAAAACTGAAAGTATTTCCTCCAAGATCAGGAACAAGAAAAGGATGCCCACTCTCACCACTATTATTCAGCATAGTTTTAGAAGTCCTAGCCATGGCAATCAGAGAAGTAAAAGAAATAAAAGGAATACAAATTGGAAAAGAAGAAGTAAAACTGTCACTGTTTGCAGATGACATGATACTATGCATACAGAATCCTAAATATGCCACCAGAAAACTACTAGAGCTAATCAATGAATTTGGTAAAGTTTCAAGATACAAAGTTAATGCACAGAAATCTCTTGCATTCTTATCACTAATGATAAAAAATCTGAAAGAGAAATTAAGGAAACACTTCCATTTACCACTGCAACAAAAAGAATAGACTACCTAGGAATAAACCTACCTAGGGAGGAAAAAGACCCGAATGCAGAAAACTTTAAGACAATGATGAAAGAAATTAAAAATGATACCAACAGATGTAGAGATATACCATGTTCCTGGATTGGAAGAATCAACATTGTGAAAATGACTATACTACCCAAAGCAATCTACAGATTCAATGCAATCCCTATCAAATTACCAATGGCAATTTTACAGAACTAGAACAAAAAGTCTTAAAATTTGTATGGAGGCACGAAAGGCCCCGAATAGCCAAAGCAGTTTTGAGGGAAACAAACGGAGCTGGAGGAACCAGACTCCCTGAGTTCAGACTATACTACAGAGCTACAGTAATCAAGACAATATGGTACTGGCACAAAAACAGAATCATAGATCAATGGAACAAGATAAAAAGCCCAGAGATAAACTCATGCACCTATGGTCAACTAATCTATGACAAAGGAGGCAAGGATACACAATGAAGAAAAGACAGTCTCTTCAATAAATGGTGCTGGGATATCTGGACAACTACATATAAAAGAATGAAATTAGAACACTCCTTACCACCATACACAAAAATAAACTCAAAATGGATTAGAGAACTAAATGTAAGACCAGACACTATAAAACTCTTAGAGGAAAACATAGGAAGAACACTCTTTGACATAAATCACAGCAAGATTTTTTTGATCCACCTCCTAGACTAATGGAAATAAAAGCAAAAATAAACAAATGAGACCTAATGAAACTTCAAAGCTTTTGCACAGCAAAGGAAACCATAAACAAGACAAAAAGGTAACCCTCAGAATGGGAGAAAGTATTTGCAAATGAATCAATGGACAAAGGATTAATCTCCAATATATATAAACAGCTCATGCAGCTCAATATTAAAAAAAACCAAACAGCCCAATCCAAAAATGGGCAGAAGACCTAAATAGACATTTCTCCAAAGACATACAGATGGCCAAGATGCACATGAAAAGCTGCTCAACATCACTAATTATTAGAGAAATGCAGATCAAAACTACAATGAGGCGTCACCTCACACCAGTTACAATGGTCATCATCAGGAAATCTACAAACATATGCTGGAAAGAGTGTGGATAAAAGGGAACCCTCTTGCACTGTTGGTGGGAATGTAAATGAGACAGCCACTATGGAGAACAGTTTGGAGTTTCCTTAGAAAACTAAAAATAGAATTTCTGTATGATCCAGCAATCCCACTACTGGACATATACCCAGGTAAAACCATAATTCAAAAAGACACATGCACCCCAATGTTCATTGTAGCACTACTTACAATAGCTAGGTCATGGAAGCAACCTAAATGCCCATTGATAGGTGAATGGATAAAGAAGATATGGTACATATATATAATGGAATATTACTCAGCCATAAAAAGGAATGAAATTGGGTCATTGGTAGAGCCATGGATGGATCTAGAGACTGTCATACAGAGTGAAGTAAGTCAGAAAGAGAAAAACAAATATCATATATTAATGCATATATTTGGAACCTAGAGAAACGGTGCAGATAAACCGGTTTGCAGAGCAGAAATTGAGACACAGATGTAGAGAACAAACGTATGGACACCAAGGGGGGAAAGTGGTGGGGGAATGGGAGTGGTGGTGTGATGAATTGGGTGATTGGGATTGACATGTATACACTGATGTGCATAAAATTGATGACTAATGAGAACCTGCTGTATAAAAAATAAAATAAAGTTCAAAATAAAATAAAATAATAAATGGCCCTTAAAGGCCTATTCTCACTCACCAAAACAAACAAACCCAATCAAAAAATGGGTAGAAGACCTAAATAAACATTTCTCCAAAGGAGACATACAGATTGCCAACAAACACATGAAAGGATGCTCAACATCAGTAATCATTAGAGAAATTCAAATCAAAACTACAGTGAGGTATCACTTCACCCTAGTCAGAATGGCCATCATCAAAAATCTACAAACAATAAATGCTGAAGAGGATGTGGAGAAAAGAGAACCCTCTTGCACTGTTCGTCGGAATGTAAATTGATACAGTCACTATGGAGAACAGTATGGATTTTCCTTAAAAAGCTAAATGTAGAACTACCATACAACCTGGAGTAAGACTATTTATAAAAATAAACTTTAAAAATGTTTAGAATAGAATTACAGAAAATTTGCTAAGATATTACAGGGTTTCCATATACCCCAATGAATTTTCCCCTATTGTTAACATCTTAGATTACCATGGTACATTTGTCACAGCTAATGAATACATATAACACTGTTTTTAAATAGAGAAGATGATTCAAAATCCCTTGTAGCAGAGTAATCTATTTTACTTTTGCATGAAATCCTCGAGTCTGATCCCCTGTACTCTGTTCTTGTTTACTCATGTGTCTCATTGCAGGATGGCTGTGCATCACACAGACACACAGAGGCTATATTCCGGTAACTGGGGCTCTTCCTGAATCACAGGGATTATCCTGTGTGCTGGGACCAGTGAAATAATCTTGAGTCCACACAGAGAAGTTTCAGAGATTCACAGAGTTTGGAGTGGCAGGACTTCCTTCCTGTTTTTGGTAGGGTTGCTTCCAGAGGCTGGAAGGACTCTAGCTTGCCTTTGTAGGACATAGGCACATATGAGGCCATGGCCTCAGCCTATTTATCCCACCTGGCTTCACCTGATTTGGCACACATTCAAGATGGTCATTAGAGTAGCTACTGCCTTTTCATCTACTTTGCTAGGAAATAGGATTTACAGTCCTGGCTTCATGGTAGAAGCATAAATAGGTGCAGAAATGCAAACAAGCAGGATTCAGGGTGCCTTAAGCTGTACTGGGCTTGTAGCCTATTGAAATTTATTATGTTGGACCCCAAATTTAATTCACAGAACTGAACCAGAAAAAAAGTTTGCTGTTTACTCCCTGGTTCATGCATCAAAATGTTTGAGTATATACTACATGCCTGGAATTATGCAAAGATGGCATTTAAAGCCAAATTAACCATGGCCCTTCCTCTTACATTGAATTATTTAGAAGCCCATACACATTTTTTAACTGGAGTATAATTTCTATATAGCATTATATTAGTTTCATGTATGCAACATAGTGATTTCATATTTGTGTATGTTGTTAAATGATCACTGCAGTGAGTCTAGTTAACATTTATCACCATATAGAGTTACAAATCTTTTCCTTGTGATGAGAACTTTTAAGGTCTACTCTCTTAGCAACTTTCAAATATACAATACAGTGTTACTAACTATAGTCACCATGCTGTACGTTACATCCCCAGCACTTATTTATTTTATAACTGGAAGTTTGTACCTTTTGACCCCCTTCACCCATTTAAACCCTCCCCTCACAGTTTCTCACTCCTCTGGCAGCCACCAATCTGTTCTTTGTATCTGTGAGCTGAGTTTTTGTTTTATTTTTCGATTCCACATATAAGTTATCACTTATATTATCACATATAAGTTACCATACAGTATTTATCTCTGTCTAAATTATTTCACTTAACATAATTCCCTCAAGGTCCATCCATGTTGCTGCAAATGGCAATATTTCCTGTTTTTTATGACTGAATAATATCATATATGTGTGTATATACATATATATATATATGTCACATTTTCTTTATCCATTCATCAATCAAGGGACACTTAGGTTGCTTCTGTATCTTGGCTATTTTAAATTATGCTGCAGTGAACATGAGGGATGCATATATCTTTTCGAACTCGTGCTTTTGATTTCTTTGGATATATATTTGGAAGTGGAATTTCTGGATTATATGGTAGGTCTGTTTTTAATTTTTTGAAGAACCTACATACTGTTTTTCATAGAAGCTGAACCAATTTATATTCTCACCAAACAGGGTATCCCCGTTTCTCCACATCCTTACCAACATTTTTTTATTTCTTGTCTTTTTGATAATAGCCATTCTAATAAGTATTAGGTGATGTCTCATTGTGATTTGGATTTGCATTTCCCTGATGATTAGTGATGTTGAGCAACTTTTAATGTACCTGTGGCCATGTGTATGTCTTCTTTGGAAAACTGTCTATTTACATCCTCCTCCCATTTTTTAAATTGGATCTTTTTTTTTTTTTCTTGCTCTTGAGTTGTATAACTTCTGTATATATTTTGGATATTAACCTGTTATCAGATATTTGATTTGCAAATATTTTCTTCCATTCAGTAAGTTTTTTTTTCATTTTGTTGATGTGCAGAAGCTCTTTACTTTGATGTACTTTCATTTATTTTTGCTTTTGTTGATTTTGTTTTTCCTGTGAAATTCAGAAAGTCATTGTCAAGACCCATATCAAGGATCTTACTGCCTACATTTACTTCTAGGAGTTTTGTGGTTTCAATTCTTACATTCAAGTCTTTTTTTTTTTTTTTTTTTTTTTTTTTTTTTTGTGGTACGCGGGCCTCTCACTGTTGTGGCCTCTCCCGTTGCGGAGCACAGGCTCCGGACGCGCAGGCTCAGCGGCCATGGCTCACGGGCCCAGCCGCTCCGCGGCACATTCAAGTCTTTAAACCATTTTGAGTTTATTTCTATCTATGGTGTAAGATAGTGGTCCAGTTTCATTCTTTTGCATGTGGCCATCCAGTTTTATAAAAAAGACTGTCTTTCCCCAGTATATATTCTTGGCTCCTTCGTTGTATACTTGTTGACAATATATGTGTAGGTTTATTCTGGGCTTTCTATTCTGTTCCATTGATCTGTGCCCCTTTTTGTGATGGTACCATACTGTTTTGATTACTATACCCTTGTAGTGTAGTTTGAAATCAAAGAATGTGATGCTTCCCACTTTGGTCTTCTTCCTCAAGATTTCTTTGGCTATTTGGGGCCTTTTGTGGGTCCATGAAAATTTTAAGATTGTTTGTTTTATTTCTGTGAAATATGCCATTGTAACTTTGATAGAAATTGCACTGAACTGTAGATTGCTTTGGGCATTTTGTATATTTGCATATGGACATTTTAATAATATTAATTCCTTTAATCCATTAACACAGACTACCTTTTCATTTTTTGTGTCTTCTTTAATTTCTTTCATCCATGTCTTATAGTTTTCAGTGTACAGGTCTTTCACCTGCTTGATTAAATTTATCACTAGGTATTTTATTCTTGTTGATGCAATTGTAAATGGGATTGTTTTCTTAATTTATTTTTATTACTGTTTAATATTAATGTAAAGAAACACAATAGTTTTTTGTGTATTGATTTTGTATCCTGCACTTTTACTGAATTTACTAATTCTAACAGATTTTTAATGAAATCTTTAGGGTTTTCTGCCTATAATATCATGGCATCTGCAAAGAGTGATGCTTTTACTTCTTCCTTTTTCAATTGGGATGGCTTTTATTTCTTTTTCTTACTTAATTGCTCTAGCTAGGACTTCAAAACTATGTTGAATAAAAGTGGCAAGAGTGGGCGACCTTGTCTTGTTCCTGATCTTGGAGGAAAAGCTTTCAGCTTTTTACCATTGAGTATTATGTTAGCTGTGGGCTTCTCATATATGACCTTTATTGTGTGAGATATATCCCTCTACACCCACTTTGTTGAGAGCTTTTTATCATTTTTGAATTTTATAAAATGTTTTTTCTGTGTCTATTAATATGATCATATGACTTATACTCTATTTTTAATATGTTATAGTACAATGATTGATTTGTGAATGTTGAACCATCTTTACATGCTTGGAATAAATCCCACACAATCATGGTATATGATCTTTTTAATATATTGTTGAATTTGGTTTGCTAATATTTTGTTGAGGGTTTTTGCATCATTTAACTTTTACATCTATTTTATCAGGGGTAATGACCTGTAATTTTTTTTTTCTTTACTTGTGGTGTCCTTGCCATCTGGTTTTGGACTTTTGTTTATTGGGAGGTTTTTAATTACAGATTCAATCTCCTTACCAGTGATTGATCTGCTCAGGTTTTCTATTTCTTCATGAATAAGGCTTGGTGGTTTGTATGTTTCTAGGAATTTATCCATTTATTCTAGGTTGTACAATTTATTCATGTACATAGTACCCTCTTATGATCCTTTGCATTGTTTTGGTATCAGTTGTAATATTTCCTCTTTCATTTATGATTTTATTTGAGTCTTGTCTCTTTTTATCTTGGTGAGTCTAACTAAAGGTTTTCTCGTTTTGTTTATCTTTTCAAAGAACCAGATTTTACTTTCATTGATGTTTTCTATCATTTTTTCATTTCTATTTTATTTATTTCTGTTCCGATCTTTGTTATGTCCTTTCTTCTACCAACTTTGAGCTTTATTTCTTCTTATTTTTCTTGTTCTTTGTGATGTAGTGTTAATTTGTCTATTTGATATTTTTCTTGTTTGTTGAAGTAACATTTATTGCTATGAGCTTCCCTCTTAGAACTGCTTATGCTGCATTCCATAAGTTTGTCATGTTGCATTTCTATTTTCATTTATCTCTTTTTTTAAATTTCTTTTTAAAAAATTTCTTCCCTGACCCATTGGTTGCTCAGTAGCATGTTGTTTAATCTTCACATATTTATTAATTTTTCAGTTTTCTTCTTGTAATTGATTTCTAATTTCATATCAGTATGGTTAGAAAAATGCGTTTGATCAAATTTAGAAAAGTCCTACTTTCTTGTTAGTGATATATCCTAAAAGTCCCCTTCTGATATATTTGGAATCTATTCACATACATGACCCAGATAAAGACTGAAACACATAAAGGCCCTACATCATGTCTTAGGTGATCTAAGAGGCAGGGAAATTCTTCAGTTAATACCAACTTTCCAAGCCAAGTATGATAATAACCACAAACACAAACCAATCTAGCAAAACTATGTCTTGCCTGTGCATTAACATGACTCCAGAAGATAAAGGTAGGTTGCTTCAGCCTTGCTTTCTGGGCTGGTCATGAGAAGTCTAAACAGACCTGAGGCCTAGAATGTAGGTCAGGTGCTCAACAAATGCACATTTAAGATAAAATCTAATTTGATGTTGAGTCATGGATGCACCAGAAAGCTGTAACTCAGCAGGCTACCAGGAAAGCCTGCTAGGGAGCTGAGACCTCACTTAGTGAGTCCTGGTCTGCCTAAGGGAAGAGAGATAAGTAGAACTTTGATATTTAAGGAGAATGTGAGAAGTTTAGAAAAGAAGATAAAACCACCAGAAACAATAATAATTTTAGTTGACAAAAAGAACAAAATGCTTTGCATAGACGTGTTGAAACTTAGGAAAGATTGATACCCAGAGGAGAGAAGAATGTAATGCACTCATCATAGTAACCATGGTAGTCAGACAGCAGCAGTCTTCATACCCTGAGGCCTGTGATCAGCTAAGCCCATTGTTAGCAAACCCCATGCATGCATTATCTTGTTAAACTGGCACAGCTAGTCTGTGACACAGGAATTATAGTCTGTGTCTCCTGGAGGGGGCTGGCTCAGCACATGAAAGTGAAAGTTGGCTTGCCCAAAGTCAAACTTGTCTGACTTACTTCAAAGCCCCAGCTTCTGAGCAGACGCTTATCCATCCATCCATCATCCACTTGCTCACCTATCCACTCACCCTCCTACCCAGCCATCCAACCATCTACCAATCCCTCCATCCATCATTCATCCACCCATCTATCCACCCATCCATCTACCCATCTACCCATCCATCTACACACCCATCCATCCATCCATGCAACCATCCATCAGGAAGTCTGGTGGTACCAACTGATGAATGAGCACTGGGTGTTTCAGAGTCACTTCTGGGAGCCTCCTGTTGGGTTGGCTGATGAAGTAGAGCCCAGAGGACCGTGACATTGGCAGAGTTTAAATAGGAGAAAAATATTTCTTGACACTGAGTATGAACAGTTAGAACTGGTGACAGTAGATGGATAAAGATTTTTTTATTCTCTTTTAATGATTTTAAAACTAGGTTTTCACCTCACTTGACTAAGTAATATTTTTCTCCAACCCAAAGCAAGGAAATGGATAAGAAGAATATTTCTGTTTTCTCCCAGTCCTAAGTTTCAGTGCTTTTCTGAGAGTGAATTGGGACATCTCTATGTGAAGAAGGGGCTGGGAGGGTTGTATTTGCTATTTCATTCCTTATTTTGGGAGAAGAGAAGTGGTTTATAACCTCTTGTAACAGTGTAACCTAATGAACTTACGTTTTTAGGAACAACAAAATGCTGTCATTTTTCAAATGGATACATAAAATAGTTTTAAAATTATAGTTTTAAAAATGTATCCTAGTATAAGTTTTATTCCAAAAGAACTTTTTTTTTTCATAGCCAACTGATAAACTCCTATAGCAGTAGTACCCAATAAAACTGCATGCAAACCCTTAACGATGTTGCCACTGCAATAAGGGGAATGAGAGCATCATCAGATCTGTCTTTTTACATATATTTGGATGTCCTCAGTCTGTGAAAGGATACAGGGCTGATTATATCACGAAGTCTTAAGAGTTATAAAAACATTGACAAATATATGGTTGTGTACAGAGTACCCCAAATGAAATATTTTCTTTCCACAATTCAGTCCTGGCTGGTGACAGAGATCTTGGGACACACCAAGTCTCTGCATGATTTATTATGGTTGTTGCTGCTCTTATAAAAGTGTGAGCAATATTAGAAGACATCTGAGTGGAAAAACTGATTGGTTATTTTGTGCCTTTGTTACATGGCATTCTTCATGTTGGTTATCTGAGATACTTCATGCTGTTAGTGAAGACCATTTTTTCATGTTGACAAGACTCTGCAGTAGAGCAAGATAGTAATCTTATTAAACATTATGAAGCTGGGTTCATTTAAAAGGGCGCAAGCACTTCATGAGGTATCCATAGCAGCCTCCCTCATACTGGGTGTTCAGTCTCTGTAAAGAATCACATTCCAACATGATGATATATCAGGCAGATAAATGTGGGGATCCACATGAAGAATTGTGCAATGAACTGGAAAGGATGTGATGAGGAGAAACAGCTGACAGAGAATTCTACCATGGCAAGAATTTGATACTGAATCTTGTTCTTGGGGCTGGGAAAAATGAATATGTTCTGGTGTCTGCTGGACCAGGAGGTAGTTTTGCTTATTCAGCTTAAACTAGACACAACAGCTGAAGAAAGACTTCAAACCATAGATAAGGAGGATATTTAAGCTCACACCCAGGAATGTTGGATACTGCAACAGCTGGAGGGAGGGCAGGATTTTGAACAGAGCAGAGATCATTTGGATCCTGAGGACATCCAGCTTCTCAAGGAATTGGCAAAGTGTGTCTCACAGAGTAAGTGCTCCTCAACTGCTGCTTCACTAAGTAATACAATACCTGAAGTTATGGAGGCTCAATTACTTTTTGTTTTATCCTAAGCTCCTTTAGGGTAAAAATGTTCTTTCTCTTTTAATGTGGCCCTATTCCTAGCATATTCACATAGTTGCATTTATAGGTATATGAATGAATACATTCATAACTTAATGAAGCCTAGACTGTTTCCCAATTCACATTAAACTCTTTAAAGGTAAGGTCTGTATCTCCTTTATATTGGGTCCATTAACTAGCGTAGTGCCCAGAATAGAAGAACTTAGTAAATACTGGCAGAGTTGAGGAAGGAGAAATCTGACAAATATTTAATAAATCAATACTCTGTGTAAGAACCTTTTAACCTGGGCAATGAGTGAGACTCTTCTTTAAACCGTCTGCGTAGGGGTATGAAATAGAACCTTGGGGGAGCCAGGAGTTTAAGAGGATTGTAGCAGAGTGTCTAAAATAAAGATGGGAAGAGTCCAGGATTAATTTTGTATGATCTGCTACCTTTGCACTGACCAGCCCTTCTGTGTCCACCTTGAAACCTCATACTCAATTGTGAGCTTTAGAGCTTGAAGTTTATGAAAATATCTGCACCTCAAAGATGGTGTATTTGGCTGAAGAATTGCAGACACAGTGCACAAAGAGCTGGCAGCCCTAGATGGTTCTCCTGGCCTCGTGAACTTGAGCAAACGCCCTTAACCCTGTGTGCCTCAAATCCCTCACAAGAGAAATGAGGTGACTTTTTTTGCTTTGCCTGATTATGTATGAAAATCAGCAATAACTTATATTCAGTCCCTCAAATGCAGTAGACAATAAAAAAATTTTGTGAAATTTTTATCTACAGTAAACGATGTATTCCTTTCATAATTCCCATAAATAAATTATGAATGTTATTGTTCCAAGAGTTCAAAACACACAGAAAATGTTTAAGCTATCCTTCTTCACTACAAACTCCTAATACAAATTTACCCCAAAGGTATCTAGATTGACATTAAATATGCAATGAGTCTGTGTGTGTGTGTATTATAAATACGGTCCTTCTTACTTATGGTTCTATTTTTTTAATCAATAATTAATTAGAGCTCATCTCTAAGACACATTTTATAATGTTGCATAGTTTTCCCCGGTACGGATGCATCATAGTTCATTCACTGATCTCCAGTACTGAAGGGGATTTAGGTTGCTTGCCGAATGCTGAAGTAAACATCCTTGCCCATGCCACTCTGAGCCCCCATGAGAGCACTTCCCTCAGAGATACAATGGCAAACCTAGTTCACTGTGTCCCAGATTCCTAATGTCACAAGGCAATCTTCCTCCTTGACTTTGCCTGTGGCTTCTCTATGCTGTGTATACATTCTGTGGACAGTTCTTTCTTGATAAACAGTGGGAGTCAGTTGACACACATTTTAGTACTGGCCAAACAATCTCTGTACTTCTCCAGCCTTGGTTTCAGTTGTAATTATTAAAATAGACTTTATGTTTTAGAGCAGTTTTAGGTTCACAGCAAAGTTTAGCAGGAGGAACAGAGATTTCCCATTTACCCCCTGTCCCCACACAAGCACAGCCTCTTTATTATCAACATCCCCACCACAGTGGTGTGTTTGTTACAATTGATGATTCTACACTGACACGTCATTGTCACCCGGAGTCCACAGTTTACATTAGAGTTCACTCTTGGTGTTTCACAGTCTATGGGTTTGGATAAATGTATAATGATATGTATCCACCGTGGTTTCAATTACTTTCTAAATGATGCAGACTCCACGGGGAATGAAAAATGAATTGATTTCTTTCTCCTAGGGACACAGTTAAACCTCCTGTTGACTCTGATCCTGACTTTCTGCTTAAGGGCATTACCACGAAGAAAATTTTCAGGAGGATTTATTTGAAGGGCAGCCATGAAAGGAAAGAACCTGACTTATTAGGGTCCAGGTGGGCTTGTGTGGGCACGGAGGCACCACTGAGCTGGATATTCTGTCCTGGAAATATGTGCTGCTCTGGAAATCAAACATAACAGACACAATCTTCACTTTGCACCTCCCGTGTGGCTGGTTTCATATTAAGTTCTTGGTGCATTATATGAACAGGAAACAAGTATCTCAAAGTCAGAGCTAGGGATGTGTATGTGTGTGTATGCATGTGTGTGCATATATGCATATGTATATGTGTACATGCATGCATGTATATGTGTGTGTATGTGTGGGTAGATATATGCATATGTGGATATATGTGTGTGGGTGTATGTGTGTGTATGACTAGGTAGATATGTGTGTGGAGTGGTGTATGTATCTGTGTGTGGGGGAGTGTATTTGGAGATTGACACATCACCCAAAGGCCACTGTTACAGGAGCAGCTGTCACCATAAAAATTACTAGCAGAAGGGAGAAGAATTGTCCTGTGGGCACCAGCGTTGAAGGAAGAGGGATCTTGCTGGATGCTGGGCCTGGAGGAACCTGACCAGGGTGGGAGCATTCTGCTCTCAGGGTCTAGAGAGGCAGCACTGGTCACTCCTGGAAGAACAGTGAAATTGGTGTCCAGAGGCCTGGGCTCTACAGAGTGACTGTATCCTTAAGCCTCAGCTTCCCCTGGAGGCACAAAGTCATGATATTATCTAGGGCATGAAACCAAATAACAAACACATGAATGCTTTGTAAACTATAAAGTACTATGTAACACAGTTATTAGTCAAATCAAACATGAAGCAGAAGGTTAGAGGTTGGGGCAGTGCGGTAAGAAGGGAGAGCTAGGCTAAGTAAGGATTGGTATGGAATCTGATTCTAGACAGTTGGCCCCAGGGATCTAGTCTGTGGGGCCGGCTTGGCCAGTCAGTGAGTGCCAACCCTCGAGGTATAAGAATGAGCGAGGCCCAGTGAGGGAAACAGCAGTAAAAAGAGAACATCCATGCAGCAGTCTGTGCAGGGACAAGGGGAAGCTGGGGACAGGCATTAAGCCCAAGTTGGGTTGGGAATGACACCCCCAGGGAAGGCTATACTTACACTGGAGCTTAAAGACAACTAGAAATCAATCCCCAGGCAAATCGAAGGAAAGAAGTGTACTCTGGATGGCAGAGGGTTTACGTTGGGGAGGGTGTGTGATTCTTTCACATCTCTACTTGTTGCAGATATGGGAGCAGTACCAGCCAGACTGCCAGGCACTCATGAGAGAGAAAGATTGCAGATTTGTCCTTGGAGGCTGTGGTTCACTGCCTGCTCTTATAAGTTTTAACAACAGAAGTGTCAAGTTGCAAAACAAAAATCAAAAATTATTATTGCACTAATTCCTCAAAGAAGCAAACCTCCAAACTCTCTCTGAAAACAAAGATAAATTGCTTGCTATGTCAGCTTTTTAATTTATTTTTATTACAGATAAAATGGTTTAAAAGAGTACATAGTTCAACTGATGACATACAAAAGAGAATAGAGGGGAGGAGCTTCAACATGGCAGAAGAATAAGAAGAGGAGATCACCTTCCTTCCCACAAATACATCAGAACTACATCTACATGTGGAACAACTCTTACGGAACACCTACTGAATGCTGGCAGAAGAACTCAGCCCTCCCAAGAGGCAAGAAACTCCCCATGTACCTGCGTAGGGCAAAAGAAAAAACAGAGACAAAAGAATAGGGACAGGACCTGCACCAATGGGAGGGAGCTGTGAAGAAGGAAAGGTTTCCACACACTAGGAAGCCCCTTCTCGGGCGGAGACTGTGGGTGGCGGAGGGGGGAGGAGCTTCGGAGTCATGGAGGAGAGCGCAGCAACAGGGGTACGGAGGGCAAAGCAGAAAGATTCCCGCATAGAGGATCGGAGCTGACCAGCACTCACCAGCACGAGAGGCTTGTCTGCTCACCCGCCGGGGCGGGCGGGGCTGGGAGCTGAGGCTCAGGCTTCGGAGGTCGGATCCCAGGGTGAGGACTGGGGTTGACCGCGTGAACACAGCCTGAAGGGGGCTAGTGTGCCACAGCTAGCTGGGAGGGAGTCCGAGAAAGAGTCTGGAGCTGCCGAAGTATCAAGAGACTTTTTCTTGCCTTTTTGTTTCAAGGCATGAGGAGACGGGATTAAGAGCGCAGCCTGAATGAGCTCCAGAGACGGGCGCAAGCCGCGGCTATCAGCGTGGACCCCAGAGACGGGCATGGGACGCTTCGTCTGCTGCTGCCGCCACCAAGAAGCCTGTGTGCAAGCAGAGGTCACTATCCACACCTCCCCTCCTGGAAGCCTGTGCAGCCTGCCACTGCTGGGGCAACTTGCCCAGGAGAACCCAGGGCATGCCTCAAGCTGTAGCAACATCCCGCTGGCCTCTACTGCCTCAGACTCCCCCGCATTCCGTACCCCTCCCTCCCCCCAGCCTGAGTGAGCCAGAGACTCCGCATCAGCTGCTCCTTTAACCTCATCCTGTCTGAGAGAAGAACAGACGCCCTCAGGTGACCTACACGCAGAGGTGGGTCCAAATCCAAAGCTGAACCCCGGGAGCTGAGCAAACAAAGAAGTGAAAGGGAAATCTCTCCCAGCAGCCTCAGGAGCAGTGGATTAAATCCCCACAATCAACTTGATGTACCCTGCTTCCCTGGAACACCTGAATAGACAATGAATGATCCCAAAATTGAGGCGGTGGACTTTGGGAGCAACGATATATATATATATTTATTCATTTTTCTCTTTTTTTGTGATTGTGTACGTGTATACTTCTGTGTGTGATTTTGTCTGTATAGCTTTGCTTTTACCATTTATCCTAGGTCTCTGTCCTTTTTTTTTTTTTTTTTTAGTATACTTTTTAGCACATGCTAACATTGGTGGATTTGTTTTTTGGTTTGGTTGCTCTCTTCTTTCTTTCTTTCTTTTATTTAATTACTTTTTAATTTTTAAATTTTAATAATTTTTATTTTGTATTTTAATAACTTTTTAATTTAACTTAATTTTTTCTTTCTTTCTTTCTTTTTTCTCCCTTTAATTCTGAGCATTGTGCATGACAGGGTCTCGATGCTCCAGCAGGGCATCAGGCCTGTGCCTCTGATGTGGGAGAGCCGAGTTCAGGAAATTGGTCCACCAGAGACCTCTCAGCTCCATGTAATATCAAATGGTGAAAATCTCCCAGAGATCCCCAACTCAACGCCAAAACCCAGCTCCACTCAAAGACCAGCAAGCTGCAGTGCTGGACACCCTATGGTAAACAACTAGCAAGACAGGAACATGACCCCATCCATTAGCTGAGAGGCTGCCTAAAATCATAATAAGGTCACAGACACCACAAAACACACCACTGGATGTGGACCTGCCCAACAGAAAGACAAGATCCAGCCTAATCCACCAGAACATCAGCACTAGTCTCCTCCACCAAGAAGCCTACAAAACCCACTGACTAACCTTAGGCACTGGAGGCAGACAACAAAACAACGGGAACTACAAACCTGCAGTCTGTGAAATGGAGACCCCAAACATAGGAAGTTAAGCAAAATGAGAAGATACAGAAACACACAGCGATGAAGGAACAAGGTAAAAACCCACCATACCAAACAAATGAAGAGGAAATAGGCAGTCTACCTGAAAAAGAATTCAGAATAATGCTAGTAAAAAGGATCCAAAATCTTGGAAATAGAATGGAGAAAATACAAGAAACGTTTAACAAGGACCTAGAAGAACTAAAGAGCAAACAAACAATGATGAACAACACAATAAATGAAATTTAAAATTCTCTAGAAGGGATTATTAGCAGAATAACTGAAGCAGAAGAATGGATAAATGCCCTGGAAGATAAAATAAAGGAAACAAACTACTGCAGTGCAGAGTAAAAAAAAAAAGAATGAAAAGAATTGAGGACAGTCTCAGAGACCTCTGGGACAACATTAAATGCACCACTTTCAAAGTATAGGGGTCCCAGAAGAAGAAGACAGGAAGAAAGAGACTGAGGAAATATTTGAAGAGATTATAGTTGAAAACTTCCTTAATATGGAAAAAGGATTAGTTAATCAAGTCCAGGAAGCGCAGAAGTCCCATACAGGATAAATCCATGCAGAAAAAGAACAAGACACATATTATCAAACTATCACAAATTAAATACAAAGAAAAAATATTAAAAGCAGCAAGGGAAAAGCAACAAATAACATACAAGGGAATCCCCAGAAGGTTAACAGCTGATCTTTCAGCAGAGACTCTGCAAGCAAGAAGGGAGTGGCAGGACATATTTAAAGTGATGATAGGGAAAAACCTACAACCAAGATTATTCTACCTAGCAAGGATCTCATTCAGATTAGGTGGAGAAATTAAAACGTTTACAGACAAGCAAAAACTAGGAGAATTCAGCACCACCAAACCAGCTTTACAATAAATGTTAAAGGAACTTCTCTAGGCAGAAAACACAAGAGAAGGAAAAGACCTACAACAACAAACCCAAAACAATTAAGGATATGGTAATAGGAACATACATATAGATAATTACCTTAAATGTAAATGGAATAAATGCTACAACCAAAAGACATAGACAGGCTGAATGGATACAAAAAAAAGACCTGTATATATTTTGTCTACAAGAGGCCCACTTCAGGCCTAGGTACACATACAGACTGAAAGTTAGGGGATGGGAAGACATATTCCATGCAAATGGAAATCAAAATAAAGCTGGAGTAGCAATTCTTATATCAGACAAAATAGACTTTAAAACAAAGACTATTGCAAGAGACAAAGAATGACACTACATAATGATCAAGGGATCAATCCAAGAAGAAGATATAACAATTGTAAATATTTATGCATGCAACATAGGAGCACCTGAATATATAAGGCAAATGCTAACATCCATAAAAAGGGAAATCGACAGCAACACAATCATAGTAGGGGACTTTAACACCCCACTTTCACCAATGGGCAGATCATCCAAAATGAAAATAAATAAGGAAACACAGCTTTCAATGATACATTAAACAAGATGGACTTTATTGATTCTTAAAGGACATTGCATGCAAAACCAACAGAATACATTTCTTCTCGAGTGCTCATGGAACATTCTCCAGGATAGATCATATCTTGCATCACAAATCAAGCCTTGGTAAATTTAAGAAAATTGAAATCATATCAAGTATCTTTCCAACCACAATGCTATGAGACAAGTTATCAATTAAAGGAAAAAATCTGTAAAAAATACAAACACAAGGAGGCTAAAAAATACACTACTTAATAACCAAGAGATCAATGAAGAAATCAAAGAGGAAATCAAAAAATACCTAGAAACAAATGACAATGAAAACACAATGTCCCAAAATCTATGGGATACAGCAAAAGCAGTTCTAAGAGGGAAGTTTATACCAATACAGTACTATCTTAAGAAACAAGAAAAATTTCAAATAAACAACCTAACATTACACTTAAATCAGTTAGAGATAGAAGAACAAAAACCCCACAAAGTTAGTAGAAATCATAAAGATCAGATCAGAAATAAATGAAAAAGAAATGAAGGAAACAACTGCAAAGATCCATAAAACTGAAAGGTGATTCTTTGAGAAGATAAACAAAATTGATAAACCATTAGACAGACTCATCAAGAAAAACAGGGAGAAGCCTCAAATCAATAGAATTAGAAATGAAAAAGGAAAAGTAACAACTGACACTGCAGAAATACAAAGGATCATGAGAGATTGCTACAAGCAACTATATGCCAATAAGTGGGACAACCTGGAAGAAATGGACAAATTCTTAGAAAGCACAACCTGCCAAGACTGAATCAGGAAGAAATAGAAAATATGAACAGACCAATCACAAGTACTGTAATTGAAACTGTGATTAAAAATCTTCGAACACACAAAAGCCCAGGACCAAATGGCCTCACAGAGAAATTCTATCAAATATTCAGAGAAGAGCTAACACCCATCCTTCTCAAACTCTTCCAAAATATACCAGAGGGAAGAACAATCCCAGACTCATTCTACGAGGCCACCATTACCCTGCTACCAAAACCAGACAAAGATGTCACAAAGAAAGAAAACTACAGGCCAATATCACTGATGAACATAGATGCAAAAATGCTCAACAAAATACTAGCAAACAGAATCCAACGGCACATTAAAAGGATTAGACACCATGATCAAGTGGGGTTTATCCCAGGAATGCAAGGATTCCTTAATATAAACAAATCAATCAATGTGATACACCATATTAACAAATTGAAGAATAAAAACCTTATGATCATCTCAATAGACGCCAGAAAAGCTTTGACAAAGTTCAACACACATTTATATTAAAAACCCTCCAAAAAGCAGGCATAGAGGGAACTTACCTCAACATAGTAAAGGCCATATATGACAAACACACAGCCAACATCGTCCTCAATGGTGAAAAACTGAAATCATTTCCTCTAAGATGAGGAATGAGACAAGGTTGCCCACTCTCACTACTATTATTCAATGTTGTTTTGGAAGTTTTAGCCACAGCAATCAGAGAAGAGAAATAAATAAAAGGAAGCCAAATTGGAAAAGAAGAGGTAAAGCTCTCACTGTTTGCAGATGACATGATACAATACAGAGAATCCTAAAGATGCTACCAGAAAACTACTAGAGCTAATCAATGAATTTGGTAAAGTAGCAGGATACAAAATTAATGCACAGAAATCTCTTGCATCCCTATACACTAGTGATGAAAAATCTGAAAGTGAATTAAGGAAACACTCCCATTTACCATTGCAAGAAAAAGAATAAAATACATAGGAATAAACGTACCTAAGGAGAAAAAAGACCTGTATGCAGAAAACTATAAGACACTGATGAAAGAAATTAAAGATGATACAAACAGATGGAGAGATATACCATGTTCTTGGATTGGAAGAATCAACATTGTGAAAATGACTATACTACCCAAAGCAATCTACAGATTCAATGCAATCCCTATCAAAGTATCAATGGCATTTTTTCACAGAACTAGAACAAAAAAATTCACAATTTGTATGGAAACACAAAAAGCCCCGAATAGCCAAAGCAATCTTGAGAAAGAAAAACGGAGCTGGAGGAATCAGGCTCCTGGAGTTCAGACTATACTACATAGCTACAGTAATCAAGACAGTTTGGTACTGACACAAAAACAGAAATATAGATCAATGGAACAGGATAGAAAGCCCAGAGATAAACCCAAACACATATGGTCACCTTGTCTTTGACAAAGGAGGCAAGAATATACAATGGAGAAAAGACAGCTTCTTCAATAAGTGGTGCTGGGAAAACTGGACAGCTACACGTAAAATAATGAAATTAGAACACTCTCTAATACCATACACAAAAATAAACTCCAAACCGAGTAAAGACCTAACTGTAAGGCAGACACTATAAAACTCCTAGAGGAAAACATAGAAAACTCTATGACATAAATTACAGCAATATCTTTTTTTCCACCTCCTAGAGAAATGGAAATAAAAACAAAAATAAATAAATGGGACCTAGTGAAACTTAAAAGCTTTGGCACAGCAAAGGAAGCCATAAACAAGACAAAAAGACAACCCTCAGAGTGGGAGAAAATATTTGCAAATGAAGCAACTGACAAAGGATTAATCTCCAAAATATAGAAGCAGCTCATGCAACTCCATATCAAAAAACTGAAAACTCAATCCAGAAATGGGCAGAAGACCTAAATAGACATTTCTCCAAAGAAGATATACAGATTGCAAACAGCCAGGTGAAAGAAAGCTCAACATAATTAATCATTAGAGAAATGCAAGTCAAAATTACAATGTGATATCATGTCACACCAGTCAGAATGGCCATCATCAAAAGATCCACAAACAACAAATGCTGGAGAGGGTGTGGAGAAAAGGGTACCCTCTTGCACTGTTGGTGGGAATGTAAATTCATACAGCCACTATGGAGAACAGTATGGAGGTTCTTTAAAAAACTAAAAATAGAACTACCATACGACCCAGCAATCCCACTACTGTGTATATATCCTGAGAAAACCATAATTCAAAAAGCGTCATGTACCACAATGTTCATTGCAGCACTATTTACAATAGTCAGGACATGGAAGCAACCTAAGTGTCCATCGGCAGATGAATGGATAAAGAATATGTGGCACATGTATACAATGGAATGTTATTCCACCATAAAAAGAAATGAAATTGAGTTATTTGTAGTGAGGTAGATGGACCTAGAGTCTGTCATACAGAGTGAAGTAAGTCAGAAAGAGAGAAACAAATACCGTATGCTAACACATATATATGGAATCTAAATAATAATAATAATAACATTGGTCATGAAGAATCTAGGGGCAGGACGGGAATAAAGACGCCGACCTACTAGAGAATGGACTTGAGGGCATGGAGAGGGGGAAGGGCAAGATGGGACAAGGTGAGAGAGTGGCATGGATATAGATACACTACCAAATATAAAACCGATAGGTAGTGGGAAGCAGCCGCATAGCACAGGTTGATCAGCTCAGTGCTTTTTAACCACCTAGAGGTGTGGGTTAGGGAGGGTGGGAGGGAGGGAGACGGAAGAGGGAAGAAATATGGGGATATATGTGTATGTATAGCTGATTCACTTTGTTATAAAGCAGAAACTAACACACCATTGTAAAGCAATTATACTCCAATAAAGATATTAAAAAAGATAATAGATTATATTCATTTAAATCTATGCAATACATGTTATATTTTATTTGAAAGTCATTTGCTATTTCCTCATCTTACAGATAATTCACTTTTGAGACTCATCACCATTGGTATCTAGTGACATTGATATAGCTGGGAAGATGAGTGTACACACACACACACACACACACACACACATCCCTAAGTTTTCAGCTGAAAGCTTGCAAATCAGTCAGAGATCTGAGTGTGTACCAAGATTGCAGTTTTATTTATTTTCCCTCCGGGGCTTGACAAACCTCTTGCTTGGTTTACTTCTACTTGAGGCTCTGAAGGCTTGAGCCCTCACAGTTATGGCATCATTTATACTGTGTTTGAAATTACCACCGTGGTATCTGTCTTGATGATCTATTTCAAGGACACATGCAAAAAAAAAATGGATCTGGGATTGCTCTTCAAAGAGCATGATGAATCTCCGTGATATAAATATGAACTTTGAACCTTTCCAAAGAAAATAGTCAGTGAAAGCTTCCCGAGCTGGTAAAATGTGAACTGTGATGTATTCCCTATCAATGAAACACCCTGATTAAGTAATCTGCAGTAAGGTGTCAATAACTGATAGTGTAAGGTGGCATTTCTTCAAATAAAACACAGTCTTACTCATATTTCTCGACCCACTAGAGGATACATTTCCACCAGCTGGTCTTGTTGAGTTGTGAGAGAAGTTTTATAGCTCAGGAGTCAGCTTCCAGGCCACCTTGAGGTCACTACACACTGACAGCCTCTTCCTGTTCCTAAGAGTGAAGCTGGGGAGAATAGTGAGACCTGCCGGTGTGGAGGCATCAATGCTTTATGCAGCAATATGGCATTTCCTCTATTCACAACTTTCCTGACCCATTTTCCCTGGGACCTTGGTAGAGCACCTGTAATACACAGCTGCCTACTTCCCTGGCTTTCCTGTATGTTGGCAGCTCTTTGGAAGCTGGAGCTCTTCTTGACCATCTTTGGTACCCCAGAACCTACTGTGGAAACTGGAATATTGGGATTGCTTGGAAATGTCAGTTGCATGAATGGGAACTACCAAATGTTGCACACCTACCAGGTGCTGGGTCACTGCCCTCATCATCTCACCTGCTTGCTCATGCACATCTACAGGTGGGGACCATCAGCCCATTACACATATGAGGAAGCAGGCCAGAGTACCTGGGTGTTCTCCAGGCTCCCACTGCTGGTATCAGATGGAGCTGGACTATGAACCTAGCCCAGACCATGCACCACAGTGCCTGGGGTTCTCTTGTTCAGGCTCAGATCTGTAGGATGTCATGGAAAGAACTTTGACCCTCTAGTCAGAAGACAGGTGTTTTTGTCCAGGCTCTGCTGCCAACCCACCTCGCGATGACATTGCTGAGCTTCTGCTTCTTCTGTTGGGGGTTTGGGTGGGCGGTGGAGCACCTGTGGCTTGGAGATTTGTGAGATGAGAATGTGTATGTGTTTGGAAAGAATATAATGGAAATCACTGACCCACTGGCCTTAGCCCTCAAGCACATGAAAGGATATGCAGAGTAGCATGAGGGGCTGGGGAGGGTCCTATTTCTGCTGCCAGCTCTGCTCACTCGCTTTCCAGGCCCTCGGCATCTAGAAATGTCTTAATTTTTCACATGTGGAAATCTAAATGACTTTGAAAAAAAATTCTCTACCGTGTGTGCCCTGGAGTTTTTTTGTTTGTTTGTTTTGTTTTTCATTTTTTGGTGTTTTTGTTTTTTCACAGATTTTACTCATCGGACAAGTGAATATTCCAGTCAAAACCTAGTCGCCCATCTCTTTTCAATGTCCATGTGTGAAGAGAGTTTAAGTAATTAACAGGTCCATTTCTCAATTGATCTGTCTTTACTCCTAGGTCCAACTCCCTCATCCCTCATCACACCTTCTCACACTTTGCTCACAGTTACTCACATTAACAGAAGTTTAAACTTCAGATCATTCAGCCGCAAGAGGCCTCAGAGCTATCAAATTCATCCCAAATTTTCTAGCAAGAGACAGAGGCCTCTCTGAACAGTGTGATAAGACAAATTGCCAGGCCCTCCCTGACCACTAAGAGAAGAGATGATTTGAGCTTGAGGTGGACACGTGTACAGCTCATTCAGAGGTCTGCTTGGAGAGGACAGCTCCATGGGACATGCAAACCCATGGAAGCACCACCTGGATACTGGCCCTGGAACTACAGTCTGCATCTAAGACAAAACAAGCCAATTTCATGGCTTTTCCACTGGTGTTTGAAGCCAGCCCTATTTCATTTCAGTACTTAAACTCCAGGCAGCCTTGACTCAGAGGCAGTGTAGCCTTATGTTTGACACTGTCTGAGTTTGAATTCTGGCCCCATCATTTATGAACTATGTCACCTTGGACAACCTACTTAACTTCTCTGAACCTTATTCTCTCATGTTTAATTGGGAAAAATAGAAGAACCTTCCTGGTAAAATTTCTGTAGACCAGTGTTCAAGTTCTGGTTCATCCTGAATTTATTGTACATCCTTAAGGAAGTTTTGGTGCCTCTCTGGTAACATCCTCAAAATGAAAATAGTGGAATAGATATTTCTTCTCTTCCATCCAGCTACACAGTAAGTTAGTCAGTTCTTATGCAGGATACCTTTTCAATAAAGCCAATTCAATTGCAAAGAACTTATTATTGCTCGAATTTAAATAAATAGATTGACCACATGTGAGATGTGCTTCCATTTACATCATCTCACATAATAATCCTAGCATCCCTGATCTGGTCACTGAGGAGTTACCTCAACTGGACACTGTGCATTTGGTCAAAAATGAGGTCTAGTCATCAAAGGATGAAACACATTTCTTTCAGTGCTTTTTAATTTGGCTCTGAAACCATCTTGAAAGAATAACCCCACTGATCAATCACCTCCCTGTTCCTACCTTTCTTCTTCTTTGAACTCTAACCCAAAGGCAAATCTGACATAGGACAAGATTATGTGGAGTCCCCAGGGGCCAGTGGGGACTGACCTACTGGCCCACAAGGACTTAGTGGGAAGATTGAAGGTCTCAGAGCATTCTTCCCGGTTTATTTGCCACTGTTCAATTACATGGTTTCCATGTCTTGCAGGGCAGTTAGAGATATTACCCAAGTTCATTTTGATGTGAGTCTGCAATTAAGATGCTGTTGTCTCATCGACCAATGAAGACAAGGATGCCCAGACAGGCTTGGTCCTTGGTTGTTTGTTGGGGCATGTGCAGCGAAGTGGCAGAGATCTGTGTCCTGACATAGCTGTCCCCAGAGCCTGGCTTTTCCTGCTCTTTATTTCCTCTGCCTCCCACTTATAGTTCTTTTACATCTCCCACTGCTGTGCTTCTGGCTTTTCACCCCTTAGGAATCAAATGGAGCTCAGAGTCTTCACTTCCTAGCTGGCCTATAAACTCCAGGAAGACCCAAGGACAGATTGTGTCATTGGGATGAGTGTGCAGTCCCCCAAGATGTTATCTTGGGTTGGAACCATGCAAGCACATATGCCCAAGATGTGATATATGTGTCACTTAGTACTCATTTAGAAAAATATTTATTTCACACCTGGATAGCCCTTGAGAGTTTATAAAGCACTTTCCTATATACTTCACATTTGATGCCTACAACTCCTCCAGGAGGTGGGTATTCTAATCCAATGTACAGACGAGGAGTATTGCCAGACCCAGGTGGTCAGGTCCTTACCCAAGTCCTAGGACACAGGAGCAGAGGCCCAGCCCTATCATGCATCTTCTAACCAGACCGAATGCCAGGCTTTCTTCCCACCAGGATTCCTTCTCCTGCTACCAGTATCCCAGGGGCAGAATGAATTTCCCAAGACCAGGGAGAAGTGAAGGGCAGTGCCTGGGCTGAGGGAAAGTCTCCTAACAGTAGGCTAATTTTAAATTAGAATTGGAATATTGCTAGAAGGAAACACTGACCAAAGTCCTCTGCCCACCTCTGTTTCAGCCTCAGATACACAGACAGAGCCACAACGATGGGGAGAGGTCAGAGGAGGGCGGAATGTCCATGCTAGGGACCCCACAGCCCCCAAAACTTTAGCCATCTATTTAATGCTTCATTTTCCCCATTTGCAGGGTGGGGCAACTCTGTGAATTTGTTGAGATGATATATGTGAAGTGGCTGGCATGAGACAAGTGCCCAAGCAAGTTCTCAGTACACAGCCTTTTACTGTTATTGCCTTGGCTTGCTTCGGACTCCCACGAGACCCCTCCTTGCCATCCTTGGTTTGCTTTGTTCATTTTTCACTTTCTGTGATTGCATTTTCACTGTAAGGACACATTGTTCATCTGAGTTGGATATGAGTGTCCTGCAGTCACTGCAGCCATCCTGCCAGAACATCTATGAGGGTGGCAGTTCTCCTGCACCAAGATGACCTCCTAAGGGAGCTGAACAGCCCTTCTGATACCAGGTTAGCAAGCAAGGATGTGGTGCATGAGATGTCGGTCTGGGCAGCTTTGGGACACTGCCAAGGTGGTCTCCATGCCTCCCACAGGAGGTGGTGCTCTACACTCCCGTGAGGAATCATCACAACCATGCCTGTAGTAGGGCTAAGAGAATGCCTAATTGCTTTAATGGTCTGGTATGGTTGCTAAATGCCTCCAACAATGGCCCATGTGTGTATTTCTCCTCTCAACCCTCTGACTTCTTGATGATTTAGTCCTTTGGTGTCTTTTTGCTTCATGGATTTCCAGACTGCTTGCTGATTGGATGGATTTTCCTATACTTCATAGATCATTTGTGATCCTGGAGCCAGCTTTCCCATCTGTCCTCTAGCCCTTTAACCTCCTTTGACATAGTGGCTGTGAGCATAGATTGGAAAACAATAATGAAGTGAATTTCTTATAGCGTGGGATGGCCCAGCAGTAGAAAGACTTACTGTTTCTGTATTTTTAGGTTCTATTATTCTCTTTCTTTTTATGATGGCTAGCCCTAAGCCTTTTCACTAGTAAATAAAACCCTGCTGTTTGTAGTCACTGACCTCACAATAATTATTTGTGTAAACATCCTATGACTTATTCCTTTGTTTCTTTGATTTCCTTTGATTCATAAAAACTATCCCTCTAATTTAATCAGACTTCAGCCCTCCTGCATCCATTATTAACAAAAATCTTAGAGTTTTCTTAGACCTGCATCTGTTGCTCTTCCGTAGATGACCGTCCACATCCTTGGGTCTGTTTCCCATCTCTCTTGAGGTCCAGATGCCAGGTGTTCATATAACATCAATCTGTCCAAACCAGTTCCCTCCTGGAGCCCCCATGCCTATGAAGAGGATCCTAGTGTTCCAATAGAGGTCTTTTGGGCTCCTCCCACACTCCCTCTCCCCATGTCCAGTAACTTATCAACTCCACTTATTTATTTATTTATTTATTTATTTATGGCTGCAACACACAGTTTGCAGGCTCTTAGTTCCCTGACCAGGGATTGAACCTGGGCCCTGGGCAGTGAAAGCACAGAGTCCTAACCACTGGGCAACCAGGGAATCCTCCTGCACTATTTTCTCACAACCTCTTTTCCATTCCTGTCCCCCTCCCTTATCCCGAATAGTCTTACTTTACATTTAGATAATTGAAATAGATAATTGAATATGGAGAATCTTGACTCCTATAAGCTCACCAGTGGTTTATTTGTTTGCAGCCAGTCTTTCCCAACCCTCACACAAATAACCTGAAGGTTATTTGCAAAATTCATTATTCTTATCATTTTGTTCCCTTGCGAAGTTCTTCTGTGGCTCCCGTTGGTTTATGGAGTTAAATCCAAAGTCCTCACTCTGGTATTCAAGGTCCTCCACAGCCCTCTCCGAACTTGTCTCACAATGTTTATCAAAGACTTCACCTCCTCCAAAATAACGTTTCCATTCTGCTTTCCTCAACTTGTCCACAATTCTTCCTCTTCGCAGCTTTCATTTACTCATCAAGCAATTATTGGACCAATACTCAATGCCAAGGATGGGGCTAGGTCTTGCTGATGGTACAGCCTCTTCCCCATAAAAAAACCCTGCCTACTCACTCATTCTGCTTCTGTAACAAGGGATGGCTTCCCCTCTTTCTTGTGGCCCCCTTCTCTTGAAATCCTGAGATGGGGTGTTTCTGACCCTATGAAAAACATTTTCCAATATGTACCAAGTTCAAAGGTGTTCTTGCTCTTTGACCTAGTGATCCCACTTTTGGGAATCTAAAGATATAATCCAAACTTCAGAAAAATAGTTTGTGTGAAAAGATCCACAGTGCTGCCTTATTTATCAGCTTTATTTGTAATATTGAAAAATGGAAATATACATAATAGAGGATAACATAAACAACAATTTGATTACATGAAGAATAGAAGACCTTTAAACCCCACTTCATAAACTTTGAGGAATATTACACCTGTTCAACTTCTAGGTACAGAAGCTTCTGATAATATAGGAAAATGCCCATGATGAATTATTTGAGAAAAATCATACTGAAACAATATATATGTGTGCATTTATTTAATCTTTATAACTCTGTTTAACAAATTATTTTAAAACTATGTATAGTACAAACGATTAAGAATAAATATATTAAAATATTACCAGTGATTATCTCCAGAATGTGCGTTATGGATAATTTCTCTTTTTAACTTTTTTTGTGTCTTCCAAAATTTCAATACAACAAGGATGTATTATTTTCACAATGGTATTTTAAAAACTGAACTTGTGATTTTTAGCCAATTCTATGTGTGTTTCAGCACCCAGATGTACTCCAACTTGACTGCATATCATTTTCAGGTCACCACGTACCTGATGTCCCTCCCTATGAACTCTAGTAACAGTTGTCACCTTTGTCACTAGTCGGGAATATCGTATAACATCATCTACTTTAATTGTTTGAGTGATGACTTTTCTCCTCAATTAAACTGTGAGCAAACAGGAAGCATGGCTTAAGCATTGCTGTTCCCTCAACATCGAGACAATTGACTGGTAGAAAAAAGTTCTGGGGGAATAATCTCTGTTAATAAGTATTAAGACCCTTTAGTATTAAAGGGCCACATGAGTAGTAAGTTACTCTTTGATTTGAAAGAAGTGAGTAATAACAAATCAAGTTCATATGAGATACCTATTTCAATAGAAATATCCAGGAAGGGAAGAATATGAGGGACTGGCATAATTTAAGCTCCTGCTGGGGCAAGCATGTTGGCCACTTGATTTTATGACTATGTTGTGTTCTTCCCAACAGCCCTAGGGGGTAGGTGTTTCTCTTGCCCATTCAGTAGGTGAAAAGATGGAGGCCCTGAAGTGTAAGTACTGGGTCCAATGTCACACAGCTAGTGAGTGTCAGTGTTAGCCATCTATCCAAGCTTGACTAGCTTCAAAGCTCACTCTCCTTCCACTGATTTTTCACATGATAAAATTTAATTGTGGCAGAGACTTCTGACACAATGGACATGTTCTCTCATCCCTGCTCCTTTCCCAGCCAGGTGTGTGGTCAGTTAAGGGAATTCTAAGAGTCAGAATGAGAAAACAAAAGTCCAACCTCCCAGTTGCCAAGTGTATTAAGATCCCTTGCATAATTAACATTGCTATGTGGTTGAAATCATTGTTGAAGTCAATGAGAACTAAGTATTTATTCAGAGTTTACTACATCACTTACATTTTGGCAGAGACTCAAAGCCAGGAAGAGGAGTGGAAAAACTTTATAGTGGAGAACAGATAAGGCTTCAGGTGTGCCCTGACTAGGACTGCAGGCATGGGGAAGCTGCAAGTGAGATAACTAGAAGCAGGACATTCCATGTGATTGGCTGGTCCTAAGTTGGAGGCAGGGGCAAAAATTAAGGAAGTTGTCAATTATTAATCAAGTCCTAATGAGGCACTAGATAGATGGGCCACAGGCTGAACAGCTAGAGTCTGTCCCCTATGGGCAGATACTCCAAGATAAAGATAAGAGCAGGGGCAGAGAGGAGCTGAGTCCTGCTCAGCTAAGAGATAAAGAGACCACATATTTCTCATTCTCAAGGTCAAGGAGACTTTCCTGTATACACATGCACAGAAAGACTACATGTACACATAATGGCTCCTCAGGGGTCAAAAAGGGAGGGAGGCACCATCCCATTGTAGGTGATGTCAACCTTCCCACAGGCCTCTGCATCCATCTTGGCTAAGAGACACACATGCACACACAGGGAAGAACTCTGAGTTATATCATATATGGATTCAGAGCCAGGCAAAGCAAGATGATTGGCCAGAGGAAACCCAGAAGAAATGCCCCATAAAAGTGATTAAACTACCACGAGGGGCGACTCTCTCTCTCTCTGAGCCTGCCCATGAATGCCTAATTCACACGTACTTTTTTTTCCCTTCTAATAAACACTTTACTTGTTTCACTACTTTCTGTCTTTCTGTTGAAATTCATTTCTACAAAGCAGACAAACCAGGGCCTTGTCACTAGCCACTGGCCCTTATGGTCTAGTGGCTAGGATTCAGTGCTCTCACTGCTGCGGCCTGGCTTCAGTTTCTAGTTGGGGAACTGAAATCCTGCTTCAAGCCACTGCTGGCCGAGGCCACCCGAGATCACTAACTATTTGGGGCTGCTTACTGTAGGGGTCTACTGTCATGTATGGTCTGGCCATTGCCCATTTTTATATTCAGCATGCCATCACTAAAAGCTATAGAATAACGAAAAGTATTAAGTGAGTTGAAAAAAATCAAGAAAGACTTCCTGCAGAAATTAAGACATTAAACGAAATGGATCTTGAAACACACCACATTCAGACTGAGTGGAGTCCTGGGTGCATGCTTGAATATACAGAAACAGTCTGTAGTGATCTGTTTATCTCAAAAGCAAAGAAAACTATGTGAGTCTTTAGTATCAACAGTTTGCAGGCGCCCTTATACTTGCTGAGAAAATTGGAAATGTCAGTCCAAATCTCTCTGGTGTTATTAGTTGCAGAAAATATTTATCTTTCTTTCCATAATATACCAAGTTTCAAAGATTTAGCAGAGAGCTCTGGTGCATCTTTCTCTTCTTATAAGGGCACTAATCCCATCATGATAGCTCCACCATCATAATCTCATCTTCACATAATTATGTCCCCAAGACCTCATTTCCTAATATCATCACTGTGGGGGGTTAGGGTTTCAACATATGAATCTGGGGGGATGCAAACATCCAGTCTATAGCAGGTTCCCAGTGCGGGAGCAATTAAATCAGAATTTTTGGAGGTGGAGCTCAGGTAGCTATGCTTATTAACAGCTCCCCAGGTGGTTGGTTCTAGGGGCAGCCAGTGTTCAGAATTACTATCCTATATGACAGGAAAGGTTATTCATTCCCAGCATGTGCACAAATGGAAGCAGTGCAAATAAAACCAGAGAGGCAGTGTGAATGGATGCAGCACACCTGAGGGAGAGTCTAAGGGAGCAGAGTGTGCACTGGAGGAAGAGAGTGTAATAGTTACTGGGGGCACACAGTTAACAAAGGTTTTACTCCATTATCCCAACAAACACTAGGGGGCTTACCAAATTCTTGTTTTCAGCTGAGATAGCTGATACTGGGAAAGGTCACATGGGGAGGGTGTGATGGAGCCAGGACTTGAATTCAAGTCTGATTCTTAAACCTCTCTCTAAACTGCCACATGGTATTGCTTCAAAAACAAAAAACAAAAACAAAAAAACAGGTGCAACCAGGCAATATGGACTTGAACACTTGGCTTACTATCCCCTGAAAAGTTAATTTTCAGACAAATTAAATCTTAATAGACATCCCTGACATGGTCTCTGCCAACATCCTGGGTGCTCAGCTTTATTCAGTGAAGGGAAGATAGCCCTGTCTTAGATGTTTCCTTGTCGGGACAATCTGTGCTTTCTGGACTGGAGAGTGCTCCTTCACCCAAGGGTGAAGGACATCAACGTGATTTTTTACTCTCCTGCTGTATAAAATGTGACCTAGAGGAAACTGTGGACATCAACTGGTCCAGCACTTCAGGGTGGAAATGAAGTCCAGCAAGTTGGATGCTTCTTACAAGACCAGCTCCAACTTACCCCGTAATTTGAGTGACTCTAGGCAGCCATCCCAAGAGAGCTTAACCAACCTCTTTCTTTCCTTTAATGTCATGTCTTGCTATGAACCTGACAAACAGTGCACTTGCCTTGGGGGAGCCTCATGAGACAGCAAGTGCAGCTATGAGAGATCTGCTTCATCTCTTCAAGATTGTCCTAAAGGCATAACAAAAGAGGAGAACAGTTCTGTATTGCATTTAACACTTATGGTCCTGCTGAATTAAAGGTCTGGCAGGAGAATCCATGTCTGCAAACTTCAAGTAGGGCTTTCATTTCTGCTTCATAAAATGGTGATCAAGAAACACCCATGTATGGGCAAGGTAGGGAAATAGGAAGAGTATGGGCTTTGAAATCATACAGGGCTTAGTGTGAACCCTTGCTTTGCCATTTAAAACTTCTGTGGTCTCTCACATACAGTATTTGTTAATCTATCAATTTAAACATTGTAGCTGTTTGGTGGTAATTCAATGGGTTAGATGCTTATATAAACTAGATGCTCATGAAACCTTTGTTCCTCTAAAACAAATATCTAAGTACTGAGAGATGTTAAAGCTTCCATATTAAAAAAAATGCAAACCAATATTGGATGATCAGTAGAGAAGAAATGAGTGTTTACAGGAAAATAGGTGGGGGAACTTTTTATAGACTTTAATTTTTAGAGCAGTTTTAGATTCATAGCAAAATCACGTGGAAGGTATGGAGATTTCCCACATATGCCCTGTTGAACACATGTACATAACCTCCCTCATTATCAATATATGATGCGATAATTTTTATTGTATACTGTTTTGTACCTCCTGAATTTTGAAACATGTGAATGTACTTCCTATTACAGTAATTATTTTTTAAACAAATAAAATATAAACAGAAAAGTATCATGTATATTGTATTGGCCATCTTGGATGGGAAGAATTCCACAGCAGAGAAGAGGAGCTTACGTACTTGGTATCCATGTGTTCACTTACTAAACAACAACTGTCTGCCTTCACTCCCATCTACTTGTGATGCAAGCAAAAATCCCAGATGACTGGATAACAAAGGGTATTACTTCCATAGTGCCACACCATGAAGTGAGCATGACTGAATTGAAAGATTTCCTTATGGTATTTTTATAAATGTTTTTCATTGTGGAAGTTTAGGTATCCACAATAATTCAGTACTAAAATGAGTGATGTATAAAGTATTTTTCAATAATTTTAAAACAAAAGAACAAGTAAGAGAATATGGGGAATTCTTCAAGGCACCAAATCTCCACATGCAAAAGGAAAAAGACAAAGATAGAAACAAACCAAAACAACAAATCCAAAGAGGTAAACAAATGAAGCTGCACCTGTCCTATGGAAAGGAACAATTTTTGCTGTGCTGATGGTGGTGATTCCATGGATCTGATACAAATAAAAAGAAATTCTCCTAGGTAGGAAACTATTTAAACTGGGGCTCCGAAGAATTCTCACAAGTAATATATTGAGACATGATTTTATAAAAATAATTAAATAAAATCACCTGAGACATAGGAAATAAAACACTATGAGTAAGTGTCAAAAGAAACAACAGACAGAAGAATCAGACCCACAAAACTCTAGATATCTCAATTATTTGATATAGGATGTAAAGTAAGTACATAAGGAAGGTAACAAAAATATGTGTAAGGAACAAGAGACTAAAGAATTGACCAGGGAAGTTTGAACAGAACAATTAGAACTTTTAGAAGTTAAAAGTCATAATAATTGAAATAATTCAATATTTAAGTTAAACAGCAAATTAAGCATCAAAACAAACAAACAAACAAAACCCAGAAGAGAGATTTGAGAAAATTTTGCAGAACACAACACAGAAGAGAGATTTGAGAAAGTTTTGCAGAACACAGCACAGAAAGACAAGAGATGTAAAGAATTAATAGAATTTAAGAAACATTGGTGATAGAGAGTAAATCCCTAATATAAATGAATCTTACCAGAGATCCAGAGGAGAAAAATACAGAGTGAGGGAAAGGGAGTACTTGAGAAGATAAAGTTTAAGAAATTACCAGAATTGGTAAAAGATACCAGGAAATAGCTCTAGGCAAGATAATGAAAAATGAACCCATACTTATACCTATAATTAGTGAAATGTTATTTTCAAAGTGATGAGATACTGACAACATAGACTTATAGACAAAACAATCATGCCTTTCTATAATAGAGGCAAAATAAAGAAGTTTCCAAAGATAAACCTGAGTTTATACCAACAAACTCTTGCAAACTGAAATTCTAAATGTGTAAAAGAAGGAAAATATCATAAGGAATATATGAAACGCAAGAAAAAAATGATAAAATAAAGCAAATGTAAAAAATCCATTGTATAAGGTAATAATAATAGTAATAACAACAATAATATAATTTGAAATTTAAAAACCAAGACAATGAAAACACAGCACAACAGTAGCATAAAAGATAGGGAGAAGATGACTGATGATACTATTATAGAAAAGGAAAGTAAATATATTTATTATCTTTAATCACTTTTTAAAAATATCTATTTTTTCCAGTTATTTCTACATGAATTTAAAATAGTCACATAATTCTACAGTCTGTTATGGAAAACACCAATCACCTGATTTCTTTTTTCTTGTTTGTTTCAGATACTTTGTGTTAACTTCCTACTATTAAACATGATTTATATCTATTTCATTTCATTCCATAAATGGAATTTCTTCATGTCCTTGATATCCCAGATAGTTGTATTATAATTTTTAGTAGATTAATATTCAGCATTTAGAAAATTATAGACATAAAATGGCATATGAAGTTGAGTATTATGGTATTCTATTATTATTCTCATTTACATAAAATATTGCTTTTCCTGACATTAATAATTCTTAACTTTTATTTGATTGCTTTTTTTTTTCTATGTACTTATTTCTAACTCAGCCCCAAACTCTTTGCCAATCGTCCACTCAGAGAAAAACTGAGTGAGACTCAGTCCACTTTGAAGCATCAGTTTTTCTCTGATTTCCATCCATCTTCTTGAAGAAATCTCTCCAGAAGTCTTCTGATATACTACAATATGGCTTCCTTTCTTCTATGGTTGTGCATAGCTGTTATCCTAGGATCTGCATTCACCATGATTCTGGGAATTCCCTTTGACTGTGTTGGATCTCTTGTATTATGTGTTCCCTCTTTTTTGATTTATTCTCTCATTTTAGAGCAACAGGGCCTCCTTTCACTTCACGGGAAAGGGTTACAAAGGTAATATTTTGAATCTTTGTGGAGTGGAATGCAAGGAGCTCTGATGACAAAGGGGAATTACATGTTTTACATTGTTTGAATATTTTTTAATGGTCATAGTACATTCGCTAATTTTGTTTTTAATTTAGAAAAAAAGGAAAGATTTAGGAAAGTATGAAGGTACATTAACAATGTGTGTCCACCATACAGAATTTTTTTTATATTGTCATATTTTCTATACAGATTTTCTTTTTAACAAAATGAATAAAACAGTACACAGTAAATTTAAGTACCCTTTGATTTACTCCCCAATCTCAACCTACTTATTTTCTCTTCACTGTCATAAACTATTTGCTAAATATCTTTACAATATATACTTTCTCTTACTCTTAGTCTGTATATATTACTAAAAGTTATATGGAACTGATGTGTGTGTGTGTGAGTGTGTGCTTACATTTATTCAAACAGCATCCCACTATTGTTTTTATCAGTCATAATTGTATTGTTGAGATCTGTTCAACATTATTTATATCTATATTTCATTCACTTAAAGAGATATATAACATACCATTGTGAATATCATGCATTACTTATGTATTCCTCATTTCTATTCTTTATCTTTTTGTGCTTCACTTTGAATATGCTTTATTGACCTGTGTTTGTATTTACTAATCCTGTCTTCTACTGTTGTTAGTTTCTATTAAATCCTTCCAGAGAGTTCATAGTTTCAGATATTGTATTTTCTTAGCTGCAGAATATATATTTGACTTTTATAGATTCATATTATCTGCTGTGTTTATGTTTTATCCTTGTCCATCTTTTGCTTTATTTTTATTTAATATGTTAGTCTTTGCTATTTTTAATACCAGGACCATCTTCAGATCTGCTTCTATTGACTATTTCAGCTACTGATTTCCAATCATTTTGCCTGCTTATTCATATATCTAGCATCTAGTGCATTTTTATCATAGATCATTCATATGGATGATACATATTAGAAGTTCTGGATTGTATAGTCCTCTTCCAAAGTATGTTAAATGTTAACATTTTTCTGGGAGGGCAATTAAATCACCAGTAGATCACCTTGATTTTGTTGAGATTTGGCATTAGGGTTTGTTGAGGCAGGCATGTTTCACTTTTTCCCTTATATCTAAAGGGCATTCCCTGTTTTTATATTGTGACATTTCTGGACCCTCAGTCATCATTTTGATTACACTGAACTCAACAAATTCCCAGCACTGTATAGTCTCTAAAATATCTGCACAACTCTCCATCCTCCAAGTAAATCTTCTCTACTAGGCCTTCCAGACTACTACCATACACATGAGCAGTCTATCTTGAGGTCAAGAACTCAATGGGAATTTTTATATGAATGCTGGGAATCCTTTACTGTGATTCTCCTCTGATACCCTGTCTTGCATGTCACAGCAGCTTCAGCAGCCTGATCTCTAGTTTTAATGCCCTGTGAGACTGCTGTTCTTTGCCTGGATTCTATATCCTTATGCTCTGGTTTGGAAAAATGCATCTAGGGAGAAAGCTAGGTTGAATGTGAAATTCTTCTCATGCGCTTCCCTTCTCCCAAGGATAATAGCCCTGATTTAGTCATTGTTCTCTGTCTACAAGTTGTTGTCATGTATTTTATCTAATTCCTATTTAGAGCACAATAATTTATTTGATACCAGCAATTCCACAATGGCTCTAACTATATATAGAACTATATATAGAGAACTATATATATTTATATATATATATAGTTTTTATTTATATATATAGAACTGTATATATAGTTTTTATTTATATATATAGAACTATATATATATATAGTTTTTATTTATATATATAGAACTATATATATTTATAACTATAAATAGAACCACTATGGACATTCTCACACATGTGTTTTGGTGAACACATGTGATGCATACCTTTAAGATATCTGCAAATAGTCCCTTTACTGCCCATAAAGATGCATCCCTTCCCTGAAGCTGACCTGCTCTTCCATGTCTAGGAGTGAAGAATTTCTGGGTCATAGGATTTGTGTGTATTTACCATTAATAAGTACTGCTATACAGTTTTCCAAAGTAGTTGCTCTACATATATTCCCCCAGCAGAGAAAGAGACTTTCAGTTCTTCCATATTTTTGATATTATTTGGTATTGCCATTTTACAAAACCTTTTTGACATTTTGCTTGAGTGTGTACTTGTATCTCATTGTGGTTTTAATTAGAATTTCCTCGATGATTAATTATATTTAGCACCAGTCTCATTTGCCTGTTAGCCATTTCTGAAGTGTCTGTTCAAAGACTTTTGCCAATTTTTGTAGAAGATTGTCTGACTCCTTTTTAGTGATTTGTAGGTATTCTTTTTGTTTTCTATATGATCATCCTCTATTTTATTAACATACTGGTGGGGGATATCCAGATGTGGCTTGCTTTTTGTGCTTTCTTAGTGTTGTTTTAACAAACAGAAGTTCTTGACATCAAATGTATCAGGCTTTTTCTTTGTGGTCAGGGGCTTATTTGTCCCATTTAAGCACATTTTGCCAAGTCCTTAAATATTCTCCTTATATTAGAAGCTTTATATATTTACCTTTCATGAACATGTATGTGACCCATCAGGAATTTGTTTTTGTTCTTGAGGTAAGGGTAGATCAATATTGTTTCCCATATGAATATCCAGTCAACCCATTTGAAAAGGCCATGATTTCTCTACTACATTGCATTGCCACCTTTGTTCTTTAAGTGAGGATATTGTCTGTGACAGCATTTGTTATTGTGCTCTTGGTGGATATGTAGGTTTGTTCTTTTGATCTACATGTTGCTCACTGCACTAATACTGCACTGTTTAAATTACTGTAAGTTATTAAAAATCTTAACTGTAAATTATTAAAAGTCTATAAATCAGTAGGAGTGAGAATTGACATCTTTTGGTGTTGTCTTCCAATAAACAAACATGGCTTACTACTCCATTTATTCAGGTTTGTTTTTTTTTCTCTCAGTATTTTTAGTTTTCTTTGTAGAGTTGTCACACATCTTTTGTTAAATTTATTCCTAAGAATTTGAGTTCTATGCTTTTATAAATTGTGTCATGTTTTAAAATGTTCTTTTAACATTGTTTTTTGTTAGAATATCAAATTGGAATTTAATGTTACATACTGACATTGTATCAGGTGTCTTTTTGTAAAAATCATCTATCAGTACAAGAATGCTGCAGAAGAAATCACCTCAAAGTTCAGTGATATTGGGTAAGCTGGTGAAGAACTGAGTGAGAGTGTTCTTGAGAATTAGCTGGGGCTGTTCTGCCTCTGAATGAGAATCTGGGAGTTGTTTGCAGCAGCTCTACTCGACATGTCTCATTCCCAGGTACGAGACAGGTTGTCATACCTGCTATGTGTTCTTTGATAGGAGGAGGTGGAAAACTCTCAGAGGGCTCAATCATAAAACCCCAAAAGCCTAAGTACACTCATTTCTGTCCACTTTCCACTGGCCAAAGCAAGTCCTATGGCCATGTTCAACATCAGTGAGGCAGGCAGGTCTGCTTCTGCCCAGGAGGTGAGCAGGAGAAGCAACTAATTGCTAAATATGTCTAATTTACACAGGTGCTAAATTTGCTTATTACTTCAAGTAATCTATATGCATATCCTTTTGGATTCTCTGTAGGCACAATTGTATCATCTTCAAATAATGATATTTTATTTTTTTTCCTTTCAAATCCATGTAAATTTTATTCTTCTTCTTCCCTTGTTATACTGTCTTGGACAACATAATTGTTGAATAGAAGTGGACATCTTTGTTTTGTGCCTATCTCAGGGGTAAATATTTCCATATTTCACAAATAAGTATAACTTTTGTTTTAGGTTTGTTGTTGTTGTTAATTGCAAACAAGGTTTGAATTTTATGAAATGTTTTTTCTGTAACTGTTTGGATAATTATATATTTTTATCCTTTTTTAATAAATGTGATGACTTAAATTGATTATTTTCTTAATGTTAATATAGACTAATTTCTGGAATAAATCCAACTTGATTGCTATGGATTATATATTTTTACATATATATTCAGTTTGTGCATATTTTAAGATTTTTGCATCTACATTCATAAGAAGTTTAATAAGAGAGTCATATGTAAATTTTTCCTTATATCTTTGTCAGATTTTGATATCCATGTTTTGATGGTTCCATACATTGAGCATGGAAGTGATTTTTCTTGTTTAAATTTTCTTGTAGAGTTTGTGTAAAACTAATATTTTTTCTTTAAGTGTTTGGAAGAATTCACCATTCAACCATCTGGGCCTGAAATTTCTTTTGTGGATAAGTTTCTTAAATTATGGATTAAATTTATTTAATGCATATAGAAATATTCATATACTTTATTTCTCTTGGTAACCACTGATAAAACATTTATTAATGAGTTTGTCTGTTTCACCTGAATTTTTGAAATTTCACACAAAATTTTCATAATACCTTTCAGTGATATTTTTATGTCTAAAGAATCCATAATGATGTTCTCATTAATTTCCTGATTTCTGTCTCTGTATCTTCTCTTTCTCTTTCCCTCTCTCTCCCTCCCTTCTTCTGTCACTCTCTCTCTCCTTCTGTTTCTCTGTCTCTCTCTTTAAAGATTTATCAACTTCATTAGTCTTTTTAAAAATATTTTTGCTTTGTCGATTATTTATATTTTATATTTGTTTTCCTTTCCTTGTCTTTTCTTTTTTTTTGCTCTCATCTTTATTTTTTTCTTCTACTTTTCTTTTGCTGTTATTCTAGGCTTTGAGATCACTGAAATGGCTACTTAGATCAGGCTTGGTAGGGCCCTGATGTTGTGGCTATGTTGGTAGCCCTAAACTCCAAGTTGTGGCTCTCTGTCCCAGTAAGACTGCTGAAAGAGCTAAGCATAATGTTTTCTGTTTAGTCTCTATTCCCCATGCTAAAAATTAGCAAATGCTCTAGGGTAAAATGCCATTGCAAATTTGAGGCCCTGATGTGTTTTCCTTCTTCAAACTTGGTGATCATTTGATCATTCAAACCCTGATGGCTTGGTGGTGTTCCCTACTTTGAAACTGTTGTTGAGCCCCTCTAATAAAATTTTCATTTATTGTATTTTCATTTCTAGAATTTCTATTTGGCTTCCTTTAATAATTTCTCTTTATTAATATTTCATGTTTAGTGAAACATTATTGTCATACTTTCCTTTATTTCTTTAAACATGGTTTCCTTTGGGTCTTTTAACATATTTTAAATATCTGATTTAATATTTTAATATCTTTGTTTGGTAAGTCCAAAATCTGGTCTTCCACAGGGACTGTTTCAATTAATTGTTTTGTTTTGTTTTCCTGTGTATGGGCTATACTTAAATTTTTTTCATATCTTGATTTTTCTGTTGTTATTGTTGAAAAGTGGAATTTCCAATAATATAATGTGGCAACTCGGGAAGTAAGATTTGCCTCCCTCTCCAGAGTTTGTTGTTCCTGCTGCTGGTTGTAGTTGTTGGTGTTTGTTTAATGACTTCTGAACTAATTCTGTGTAGTCTGCATTCTTTGTTGTATGTGGTCACTGACATCTCTTCTTGGCTTAGTGTTCACCTAATGATGGACAGATTTTTCCTTAAATTCTTGGCACCAATATATCTCTGTGTCTTTCCCAGGGGCCCTGTGTATATGTTGGGGTATATTTTCAAACTCAAACAGGCAACTTATCACTCTGCCTTAGCCTTCACTTCCTGCTTGTGCAGAGCTTCAAGTTCACTCAGAGGCAAGAGCTTGGAGAATTTTCAAGTTTTCCTGATCATATGCACAGCCCTGCATTTGTTCATGGCATTCTACACTTCCAGGAATTTGTTGGAGCTTTTCAAAGTCCTTTGGACATCTCACATCTTAGTTTTCCTCTTAAGGATTTTGGTTAGTCTATTGTTTGCCTCAGCTATTAGCTATTATTTAACTCAGCTATACCTTTAAATGCTTGCCAGTAAATATTTCAACAAGGACACAGTCCCTCAGGAAAATGATTTTAACATTGGATCACCAATAAAATAAAGCCTTTCAGGTCAGGTATTCTAGGAAAATATTAGATAGATCAAAATATAAAAATTCTTTGGAAATAAAATTTCTTTTGTTCCCTCTTGTACCAGGAATAAAGACTATTATCTTCAAGGCTACTACTGAGCTGGGAAGTGGGTGATAGGAATAGTGTAACTTAAAACACCATCAAGATCACCAAGATTCATCTGTTTTTCTTGTGTAAACACTCCTTGTGTTGCTCTAAGCCTTGGTTGACTTCCACAGCTCTGAATCAAGTTGATATTTACAAATTTTCCATCTTTTTAATTGCCTTTATAAGGGGGTGCATATTTTCAGTGATCTTTAATCTTTCATTTTCAAACATTTCTCTATTTTTATATATTTAAGTATTTATAAATTTTGTTTATTGTTTGCAAAAACACCTACATGTATATATGTCATTGTTCTCATATTTTCTACAATGGACTCTGGAAACTGGGATAACTAGGCTACAAGGTCAGCAATCATACAGTGAGGAAAAAAAATATATATATATGCATAATTTCCTGGGACAGAATTTCTAAAACCTTTGGAATTGCTTAAGTTATAAGAGTACTAGGAACATCTTTTGCTTTGATATTTGGTCTTTGACCCTGCTTTCTGACACAGAGATCTTAAATCCCTTGGAATTTTTTGAGTTATAGATCTTTTGTTCTAAGGAATTGATTCTTGGTAAGCTACTGTATAGCTTTAGAATGAGGGCTAGTTACCAGAAAGACTAAGTCATGATTAGAAACTTAGAACTTTCTGCCCACTCTCACTCCCTCCTCTGGGAGGGAGATTGAGTTAATTATATCAATTATGCATATGTGATGAAGTCTCCGTAAAAATTCGAAAAGCACAGGGTTCAGGGAGCTTTCAGGTTGCAAAGCACATGGAGGTGCTGGAAGGCTAGTTCACCCAGAGAGGATAAGGATACTCTATACCCTTTCTCCTTATCTCAGCCTATGTATGTATCTCTTCATCTGCATCCTTTATTATATCCTTTATATACATCAGTAAATATAAGCGAGTGTTTCCCTGAGTTCTGTGCACCATTCTAGCAAATTGTTAAAAACAAGGTGGTTGTGGGAACCTCAATTTATAGGCAGTCAGTCAGAAGTTCCAGGGGTAACCTGGAACTTGCAACTGACATCTGAATTGGGGACAGTCTTGTGGGACTGAGCTCTTAGCTTGTGGGATCTGACACTAACTCAAGGTGGATAGTATCTAAGTGAATTGAATTGTAGGGTACTGAGCTGATGTCATAGAATTGACTGGTGAGGGAATAGACCCGCACATCTGGTGTCAGAAGTGTTGAGTGTGAGTAGAAGACAGCAGTGAGTTTTTCCTAGGTAACTGCCTTAAATTGACAAGTAGGTTTGGGATTAGAAAGTAAAATTAATCCTACAAGGCTTGCTTGGTGGTGCAGTGGTTGAGAGCCCACCTGCTGATGCAGGGGACAGGGGTTCGTGCCCCAGTCTGGGAAGATCCCACATGTCGTGGAGCAGCTAGGCCCTTTCTCTATTTTTATATATTTAAGTATTTATAAATTTTGTTTATTGTTTGCAAAAACACCTACATGTATATATGTCATTGTTCTCATATTTTCTACAATGGACTCTGGAAACTGGGATAACTAGGCTACAAGGTCAGCAATCATACAGTGAGGAAAAAAAATATATATATATGCATAATTTCCTGGGACAGAATTTCTAAAACCTTTGGAATTGCTTAAGTTATAAGAGTACTAGGAACATCTTTTGCTTTGATATTTGGTCTTTGACCCTGCTTTCTGACACAGAGATCTTAAATCCCTTGGAATTTTTTGAGTTATAGATCTTTTGTTCTAAGGAATTGATTCTTGGTAAGCTACTGTATAGCTTTAGAATGAGGGCTAGTTACCAGAAAGACTAAGTCATGATTAGAAACTTAGAACTTTCTGCCCACTCTCACTCCCTCCTCTGGGAGGGAGATTGAGTTAATTATATCAATTATGCATATGTGATGAAGTCTCCGTAAAAATTCGAAAAGCACAGGGTTCAGGGAGCTTCCAGGTTGCAAAGCACATGGAGGTGCTGGAAGGCTAGTTCACCCAGAGAGGATAAGGATACTCTATACCCTTTCTCCTTATCTCAGCCTATGTATGTATCTCTTCATCTGCATCCTTTATTATATCCTTTATATACATCAGTAAATATAAGCGAGTGTTTCCCTGAGTTCTGTGCACCATTCTAGCAAATTGTTAAAAACAAGGTGGTTGTGGGAACCTCAATTTATAGGCAGTCAGTCAGAAGTTCCAGGGGTAACCTGGAACTTGCAACTGACATCTGAATTGGGGACAGTCTTGTGGGACTGAGCTCTTAGCTTGTGGGATCTGACACTAACTCAAGGTGGATAGTATCTAAGTGAATTGAATTGTAGGGTACTGAGCTGATGTCATAGAATTGACTGGTGAGGGAATAGACCCGCACATCTGGTGTCAGAAGTGTTGAGTGTGAGTAGAAGACAGCAGTGAGTTTTTCCTAGGTAACTGCCTTAAATTGACAAGTAGGTTTGGGATTAGAAAGTAAAATTAATCCTACAAGGCTTGCTTGGTGGTGCAGTGGTTGAGAGCCCACCTGCTGATGCAGGGGACAGGGGTTCGTGCCCCAGTCTGGGAAGATCCCACATGTCGTGGAGCAGCTAGGCCCTTGAGCCATGGCTGCTGAGCCTGCGCATCCGGAGCCTCTGCTCCACAACGGGAGAGGCCACAATAGTAAGAGGCCCGTGTCCCAAAAAAAAAAAAATAATAATAATAATCCTACAATGACTATTTTCTAATTATTCATTTTTCTTCTAACATGAATTTGGGACTTGAACATCCAACATCTTTATCCAAAATGACCTCGTTATCATTTCTTGGAGGAACTTGTGGGAAATTGGGTGCATCAGACACTGCAGGGACTGTAATCCAGGACTCATCATACCCCAGTAGGTTTGTGGCCTGTTATTAATTGCCTTGCACTTTTATTTTCCACAGGGATGTAGAAAGTAGCTTTATTTGCTCTAATGAAGTGTTAATTTTTAGACAAATGAAACACAGAATATATCTTTCTCTTGCCTTAATTTGAGCAGGATCATAGATAGCACAGATCTATCACCTATGAACTTTGAAAGGTTGAGGGAGTTGAATAGCTGCAAATTTTATTAACTATGCTCTACTGGCTGCTGTATGAATGCAAAAGTAGCCAGAGTGTCCTTCCTGGAGCAGTTTCCTCTGGGTCTGTGCAGAGCACTAATAAAATAAAATGAACTGAGATTACTCAGCTAATTAACTGGAAGCTGAGAATAGATAATCAGGCCAAATGATCCTTTATGGTCTAACCAAGGCATGAATAATTGGGGGAGTCTGTGTTGAATGATGATTATCTTGTAGTGCTTATATATAGGTAATGATAGTGTTTAGGAAACTGACTGTCTTCTGGCAACAAAAAATGTCTAAAAGAGTAATGAATAAACAGCATATAATTTCAACAGTCAGGGGTTCAAACTTTTAGGCTAAGCAATGCCTTTCCAGATTTCATTTTTAATATGCAAAGTCTTTGGGAAGAGGTATTTAAAGGTGTTTAGTGTTTCAATATGAATGGAATGAACTGCTAGTGGAAAAACAGGCCTATTGAAATTATTCTGACCTAAACTTGTTTCCAGGCCCTTAATACAAGACCCAGCAAAAGCTAGGTGGGGTCAGGAAATTGGTCTCACACACCCTGCTTTGCCCTACTTCCCACTGGCCAAAAAATGGCACTGTGTATGGGGGACAAGGACAGATTAGGAAATGCTGAATGAAATGTTCCCAGAAGTGGAACCACAAGAGAAATCTTATGATATGGTGGAAACATCATGGGCTTAGAGCTTCCTAACTTTCTGAGTCACCCTGGGCAACATCCCCTCTCTGAACTTGAAATTCCTTATATATATAATTAGATGTATAGGGTAATTTATTAAGATTTATTTTTATCTAACAGTCCTAGGTCCAGTATAACCCCAAATCAGTATTAAACTTGCCCCCACAGTAGTGTTTTGGAGATGTTCTTCCACAACATTCTGGCCAATCTGGCTTAAAATTCACCACAGTAACTGAGAATCACGTTTGTCAGTTTCTCCAGTACAAGTTCCATGTTTGTCTGGTCCACCAGTACTGAGTCAGCAGCACATGGTGACACGCCTGGCACATATTACTTCCTTGGACACTCCTGTGGTGAGGGAGTGGGTGAGTAAAGGTGACTGCATATCTGCCCCTAAGCAGCTACAGGACTCAGAAGCAATTGATACTGTGCCTTCCTTGATCATATCAGGAGGGTAAGAGAACTGGGAGCTTCATTCATTTGCACATTTTTCCAAAAAATTTTGCACCCATCAGGAGCATATAATTTGATTTTTTCCCACAAATACATTAGGAAAACTGTGCCCAGGGCCTAATTTTCTCCTGTAGGGAGACAGCTGCTGAAATCCCCATGTCTCTGGAGGATGTGAGAGGTGTGTCAAGGTCAGGCAAGGGGTCAAACTCAAATCAAGATTATCTTAGGAGCGTCGAAGAGCAAGTCACAGCCAGAAAGAGAGAGGTCTGAGGGGAGGATGAAACTGGGAAAGGAAAGGCCATTGGGGACATTTCAGGAGACAAGGATGGTGTCTGTTTCTGCTGTTTACATTGGCATGGTATGCTGATGTGTGTCCAAAGAGCAGGCCGAGCTACAGTAAAAATCTGTTTGATCCATTTTCCCATCTTTCCCCTCTTTTCCTGCCCTTGTAGTAATACTTCCAGCCTCATCTTCCCTGGTCTGAGACCTCTCTCCAGTCAATCATGTCTTCTCCAGATGTCCTACGTTGACCTTCATCTATGTTTATATGAAATCTTTTAAAAAAACCCAAGGATCAGTCATCCCTTAAACCAAGATTTCTCTACCCTGACTATACATAAGCATTGCCAACAAAGTTTTTTAAAAATACTCATTAGTGAGCCACAGGCCAGCCCAACCAAGTCTCAGTCCCTTAGAAATATAGCAGCAGCATCAGGGTTTTATTTTAATTTTTTTAAAGCTCAACGGGTGTTTCTAATTTACTTTTTTTGGAGAAAGGCTGGTTTTGCCTCATCATTGCTTGGATTTGATCTCTGTTGGCTTTTGCAAATTCTACACCCATTTTGTTCTCCATATCCAATTAACTCCATTTTTTCCTGCTCTGCTCCTCTTCAATCATAACAAAGAACTGGGCCCTGAGACATTGGGAACAGATAAAAATTTTGACAGGTATATTTGTCTACCCAGTATCCAAGTCTCTGTGTCAGCTGCACGCATGTCTACACCATGCACCAGCACCCAAGGACAGTGAGTTTCCAGTCCCAGGCAATGTTTAAGAAGGCTCTTGGCCTATAAATTGTGAACTTGCTTTTGCTTTGATTTTGTTTATACTTATCATTGAGCTCTTTTTGCTGTGTTAGCTTTCTATTACTTCTGTAATCACCAAAGTAATGACTGAAAGCAACACAAATTTATTATCTTACAGTCCAGTACGTCAGGAGTCCAACACTGACCATCACATCACATCACATCAGGTTAATACCAAGATATCATCAGAGCTGTATTCCTTTGTGGAGGTTCTAGGGGTTGATATATTTCCTTGATCATCTGAGTTGTTAGCAGCATCCAGTTCCTTGTGTTATAAAACTGAGGCTTCCATTTTCTTGCTGGCTGTAAGATGAGGGCCATTCTAAGTTCTAGAAGTCACCAGCATTCTTTGGCTTGTGGCTCCTTCCTTCATCCTCAAAGCCATCAACAGAAGGCTGAGTCCTTGTCACATCTTGTCACACCTTGTTGCATCTCTCTGATCCCAGCCAGGAAATGTTCTCATCTTTTAAGAACCCATGTGATTAGACTGGGGCCATCTGGGTGACCCAGAATAATCTCAGCACCTGAAAGTCTATAACCTTAATCACATCTGCAAAGTCTCTTTGTCACCTAAGGTATCATATTCACAGAGGTTAGAGGATGGGCATTTCTGGAGGGTTTTATTCTGCCTACCAACTTCAACCTCTATTTCAGTCTTTAACTTGTCAGAATTTGCAGCCCACATGCATTAAATGTCAATTAGAGGCCTGGCACTTAGTAGGTTCTTAATAAGTGCTTGTGGAGTACATGAATGGATGTTGAGTGAGAATGCTCTCTCCAGTACTTGGGTCTAAGCTTTTGCAACAAAATTTGCTTGGTTTGTCCCTCCTGCAATCACAGGTCAAGCATTTCTGTTCTTATCCCAGGTCCTGGGAGCACAACTCCCACAACCAGGCCCTTATAAAAGACCAGCACACATGCAACCTGGTCTTTATGGGTGGGAAAGTCACATTTCTAACCAACCTTTCCAGCCCCGTGGTTGCTGAGGTCTGGAAAACGAGATGGCAGAATGATGCATGTGATTTACTCATCATTCTATTCGATTTCTGTTCTAAAGTATGAAATTGGCATTTCACAGCTCAGGGTATGCACAGTTTAGAAATCCGTTGATAAAATTCACAAATTTCTTATTAGATCCATTGGGGTTATTGATGCTGTGCAGAAAAATAACAGGCTATTTGATTCTGTAAATGATAGAGTGGGGGAATATAGCCTTATTCTGGCAGTTTGCAACGTGCAGCAATTATAATTGTCTGTGGTGGGGCAGAGGGTTTCTGAGAACTGTGGGAGATCAAAGAGCATGAAAGAAGCAGCTGTTCAGCAGGATTTCTTTACAGGGTCTAAATGAAAAGAACATAACCTCCCCTCACCTTCTTTTTCTTCCTCTTTATAATCCTTTCCTCAATATATATCGACTTTTCCCTCCAGACAGTCATGTGTTCATTTAACAAATATTTACTGAGCATGTACTGAATGCCCAGCAGCAGTGAGGTTACATCAGTGAACCAAAAATGATTCCTGCTCCTGGGAGTTTTTCATTCTACAGGCTGCCATTTATTGGGGGTCTTCCCTGTGCTGAGTCCTGGACGATGAAGACCCAGCCCTGCCTCACTGAACTGACTTGTGGTGGTGGAGACACAGGGTAAAAGGCAGTCAGAATACAAGACAGTACACTATATCATTCCATGATAAATCTGTGAGGGCCTGAGCAAGCACAGGTGGAGCCACACCTCACTCAGCCCAGGAGAAACACAGAGAACTTATTGCATACAGTGACACATGAGTTTAATCTGAAGGATGGATGTTCTAATCAGAGAAGAGGGGGGAGACTTTTCAGAAGGAAGGGATTGAGACAGGCTGGGAACTGGGACCCTTTGCTGCAATGCTTGCACCTGGACAAACATCTTCTTGAACAATAAAAATCAAAGAAACTATAAGGGACTAAAAATAAGTGCATGCATGCACAGTTGGGGCAACCTATGGACAATAAGTTACAAATAGACCAAAACCCCATCATCTGCCACTTCTGAAGAGCTGGGAGCAAAAGCAGGGGTTCCAGAACAAAATCAGACTACCGCGCATGCCCCCTGCACACAACACCACCAAAGGGGGGGGGCAGAGCACCTCATCCATGCCTCCAGACCCAACAGCTGGACCCACCCCTACCCTCACCCCATATAAGGAACCAGCCTGCCCCACCTCAGTGAATGAGCAGAGAAACTTGTTACTTGTTTTCACTCAGGAGCCCCACTAAAGCCTTGCCTGAATTTCTTGTCTGGCCTCTTATCAATTTCTATTGATTAAGAAGGCCAAGAACCCTGGTTGGTAACACGATGATGTGTGCCAGATTGCATAGGTGTAACATCTAACATATGCTTTCTGTGTATGAGGCTGGTGTTGATATGAATGGTTTGACGGTAAGTGTAGACCGCTGAAGGGAACCCAATAATATCATATTTTAAATCATTTTTTTGACTCTGGCTTGGATTGGAAGCTCAGATTTCCCCTAGGATGACCTGGCCCAGGGGTATTCGAGCTCTGGACTGTCAGCCACAAGGGATCAGGGCAACAATCCCAGCTTCTAAGTCTGGCTACTGAATGGATGATGGAGACTAGTCAGGAGATGAGATAGGATGGATGTCCATCTGCTCAAGTCACAACAGTATTTGAACAACTTTTTTTTTTTTTAGTACGCGGGCCTCTCACTGTTGTGGCCTCTCCCGTTGCGGAGCACAGGCTCTGGACTTGCAGGCTCAGTGGCCATGGCTCACGGGCCCAGCCACCCCGCGGCATGTGGGATCTTCCCAGACCGGGGCATGAACCTGTGTCCCCTGCATCGGCAGGCGGACTCTAAACCACTGCGCCACAAGGGAAGCCCCTGAACAACTTTTTTATGTCAGGTACTGTTCTAAGAACTCATTTAAAATATCTCCAAGGCCCTGGCATTCTGGGAGCATTGAAGACAATCAGCGTCACCTAGGAGGAAAAGTTGGTGTCACACAGATGAAAAAATATTGGTCTTGCCCTCCATGGCTTCAGGCTTGGGACTCTATGAAGGCTCCTCTCATTTACTTCTTTTGGAATAGTAATGCCTCGTGGATAACTTACTCTTAGGAAGTTAATCTCCAAATCATATAATAAAAATGGCTACCCAGTTAAGATTCTCCACTGAAATTTGAAATAATCTTTTTGTTTCTTGCCCTTCCTGCTGTGTCACTCCGAGATAGCTGTGGACTCCCAGAATGCTCGAGAGGACCTTTACTTATTCATTTTTCCCAGGAATGTCTTAACAGACAAGTGGAGCTAAATGACATCTTGAGGCGTTCCTAGTAGTAAATGTCCTAAATGAGTCACTCTTGAGGCCTTCAAAGCATCCTTCTACCTAAATTAGCCATCCCACCCAGGAAGATGGGGCTAGGCAATAACACAGCTACTTACCAGATTAGGTTGGCCCTGAGCACAGGCTGGATGCCCAATGAGGCTTGAATTCTAACAAGGTAAAATGGCATTTTAAGTAATCTGGTATTTCTGCTTACAAAGTAATAAGGCATTCAATCCCTAGGTGAGCCTCTGATATAGTTTTATTTTTAGCTTCTGGTAGGAATATCTCTTCTTGGTTTCAGTTTGGCAGCATGTAATGCTGTCCTCATAAAATCATTTGGAAATTTTTCCTATTTTTACTATTTTCTGGAAGAGTATAGAAATTGTAGTTTTATTAAGTATTTGAACTCACCAGTGAAGATTTCTGGGTCAGAAATTTTCTTGGTGAGAAAGGTTTTAATTATTTTTTTCCAATAGATATAAGATTATTAAGGTTACCTCTTTCTTCTTGAGTAATTTTTGTCTCTCAAGGAATATACCTATGGCATATAAGTTTTCTTATTGACTGTAATTAAATTCGTACCTTTTTAATGACTTATGATTTGTAGTGATGTTGTTTATTTCATTACTGCTATAGTTAATTTGTATTATCTTCTGTCTTGTCTTGATCAATACAATATTTATGCATTTTATAGATCTTTATAAAAATCTTTTGATTTCATTGATTATTTTTTCTGTTTTTCACTTAATCAATTTCACTTTTTGTCATTACTTTTCCCTTTCTTTTGCTTATTTTTAGTTTTATTTGCTGTAAAATTTCTTCTTTTGTCATTCATTTTCTGTTTGAAGAATTTTCTTTGGCTTCCTTAAGAGTAGGTCTGTAGGCAATAAATTATTTCATTCCTGAAGGATAGCTTCATTATATATATAATTTGTGGTTAATTATTGTTTACCTTCAGTACTTGAAAAATAGAATCACTTTCTCCCGGACTCTATTGTTTCCTATGTTGCTGCTATTCACGTCCATGTTTCCCTATATATAATGTGTCATTTCTCTCTGGCTGCTTTCAAAATGTTTTCCTTTAACTTTAGTTTTCAAATGTATAATTATTATGTGTTTTTGGCATGGGTTTCTTAGGGTTATCTTATTTGGACTTCACTCAACTTCTTGGAGTTGTAGGTTTTCATTTTTCACCAAATTTGGTAAGTTTTCAGCCCCACTCTTATTTTCTTCTTTTTCTGGAACTTTGACAATAGAAATGTTCAGTCTTTCATTATTGGTTCACAGGTCACTTAGACTTATTTTTTGCCCTGGTCTATTTTCTCGTTGTTATTCATATTGGATGATTTCCATTGCTTTTTCCTCAAGTTCACTAGTTCTACCATATTTTATAATTCATCTCCACTTTACTATTGAACTCATCTAGTGAGGGATTTTTTAAAATTCTGTTACTAAGGTTTTCAGTTCTATAGTTTCTATTTGATTCTTTCAAATAACATCCAGTTGTCTCCTGTGATTTTAATTTTTTTCATTTGTTTCAAGAATGGAATTGAGTGTTGAATTAATTTTATAATGTCTGCTTAAAATCTTTTTCAGATTCTCTTTCTTCATTCAGTTTTAGTCTTTGTTCTTATTAAGATAGGTGATTCCCTATTGTATCCTGGGATTTTTTTCTACTCTCTTGGGAGAATGTAGGCCCTATGAAATCACTTATTTTAATGGGTAGTCACTCTGTTTAGGTTTAGTGCACAGATAGTCCCCTTCATCTGTCGTCTTTATTTCCCAAGGCAGTTTAAGTCACAGAGTCTTTGTGTTATTTTGCTCTGCTTAGTTTATCTGGGGCCACTAGGACTCCCTCCTGTCCTGGCTACTGTAACCTGAGTGGATGTTGGGTCTCCACATCTTGGGCCACTGGTTGTATTTCAGAGGTGGAGTGGTGTGAAGATATCTCCTTACCAGGGCTGCCTACCTGCCTGGGTATCCCTGGGTGCAAAAGGAGAGTCCTTGTCCTCCTGTCCCAGAAAAGGCTGTTTTCTGGTTTCACCTGTTTACTTTGGTGTCTCTTATAGGAGTAGAGTTGATGGTCATTTGGGATAAAGAGGATTTCCTAAACGTAGCTGCCTGCTATAGCTAAATCCCTCACTGCAGGCACTGCCCATTTGCCTTGGTATCTCTTGGTAAAGGGATAAAGGAGGGTGTTTCCCCTGGTTGTTTATTTCTAGTGGGGCTTCCATTCATTCTCCAGGCCAGTGATTCTGGGTCACCTGATATTTTCAGAGGAAATTTCACTTGGTCCTGGAAAGGAATGAACATATCTGGGCCACTTTCTATTGCTAGCTCAGTGATCAGGAAATGCCAGATCAGGGTGGCTATCCGCTGTTGAGTGAATGATGCAAAATGTCCTGCCACTGTGCAGTTTGTCCAGTCTGCAGATTTCAAACCAGTCTGCATTTTTCTTACAATCTTGCAAAGTTTTTGTTGTCCTTTGCATTACTTCCAGTGTTTATAGATTTGCTTTGCAAGGAGGAGTATGGAAAGGTGGATCCATGCCATTTTGTACACTGAAAACTCTTGTCTTCATTCTTGAAGAAAATTTTTGCAGCAGATACAGAATTATGGCTACTGTTTATTATTTTACTCATTTAAAGATGTCATTGAACTGTATTTTGAAGTCTATAGTTTCTGATGAAAAGATCACCTGTCATTAAAAATGTTGCTTCTCTGAATGTAGTATGTCATTTTTCTCCAACTGCTTTCACAATTTTTGCTTTTTTTAATTAATTAATTTTTAAATTTATGTTTGGCTGTATTGGGTCTTCATTGCTGCACACAGGCTTTCTCTAGTTTCAGTGAGCAGGGTCTATTCTTCATTGAGGTGCACGTGCTTCTCATCACAGTGGCTTTTCTTGTTGCAGAGCACGGGCTCTAGGTGCACGGACTTCAGTAGTTGTGGCATGAGGGCTCAGTAGTTGTGGCTCACGGACTCTAGAGCACAGGCTCAGTAGTTGTGGCATATGGCCTTAATTGCTCTGCAGTATGTGAGATCTTCCCAGACCAGGCATTGAACCTGACAATTTTTTCTTTACCTTTGACTTTTGGAAGTTTGACTATGGTGTACATTGGTACAATAGTCTTTATATTTACTATGGTTGGGGCTTGCTGAAATTCTTGAATCTCTAATATCAACTTTGGGAAAGTTTGGTCTTTATTATTTTCAGTAGTTTCCTTGCCCTTTCTCTCTCTCCTCTACTCCTGGAATTTTAATTTTATATATGTTAGACTTTCTGATATTGACCCATACTTCCTGAGGAGATGTTTATTTTTTAAATAATTTTTATTCTCTTCTTTAGATTATGTTATTTCATTATTCTATTTTCAATTTTATTGAGTCTTTTATCTGTTTTTCTCCATAATGCTGTTAAAACCACCAGTATTTTTTTGCACGTTCTGTATTATTCAGTTTTATAATTATTATTTCATTACTATGTCTCCTCTTTCATTTTATATTTTTCTCTTTTTTGTTCTTAGTTAGTCTAGCTGAAGATTAAACAATTGTGTTTATATTTTCAAAAAACCAACTCTTAGTTTTATTTTTATTATTTTTCTAGTCTTCATTTCCACTCTGATCTTTGTTATCTCTTTCCTTCTGCTAACTTTGGGCTTAGTTTGTTCCTGTAGTCACTTGAGGTATAAATTTTGGTTCATTATTTGAGATCTTTCTTCTTTTTAATTTTAATGTAGACATTTATTGCAATGAATTTTCCTCAGTACTGTTTGCTACAACCCATAAATTTTAGTATGTTGTGCTTCCATATTTGTTTAGGATATTTTTATTTTGCATTTGATTTTCTCATTGACCCATTGGTTGTTTTCTTAATATATAATTTCCACATATTAGTAAAATTTGCTGTTTTTTTCCAGTATTGATTTGGAGACATGTCTATGCAAGTTCTTTGCCCATTTATAAATTGAGTTGTTTGGTTTTTGTCATTGAGTTTTGGGAGTTATCTTTATATTCTGGATATTAATCCCATATCAGATATATGATATGCAAATATCTTTTCTTATTCTGTGAGTTGCATTTTTGCTGTTGATAAGGTTCTTGATGCACAAATATTTATAATTTTTATACTAATTTTTTTATTGAAGCATAGTAGTTTTACAATGTTGTGTTAGTTTCTGATGTACAGCACAGTGATATATATATATATATATATATATATATATATATATATATGACAGTGTAAGAGGATCCCCTTTCCACCACACCTTCTCCAGCATTTATTGTTTGTAGACTTTTTCATGATGGCCGTTCTGACCTGTCTGAGGTGATACCTCATTATAGTTTTGACTTGCATTTCTCTAATAATTAGCAATGTCAGGCATCTTGTCCTGTGCCTATTGACAATCTGTATGTCTTCTTTGGAGAAATGTCTATTTAGGGCCTCTGCCCATTTTTTTGATTGGTTTGTTTGGTTTTTGTTATTGAGTTGTATGAACTGTTTGTATATTCTGGAAATTAAACCCTTTTCAGGCTTATGGTTTGCAAATATTTTCTCCCATTCTGTAGGTTGTCTTTTTGTTTTGTTTATGGTTTCCTTTGTTGTGCAAAATCTTATAAGTTTGTTCAGATCCCATTTGTTTACTTTTCCTTTTATTTCTATTGCCTTGGGGGACTGATCTAAGAAAATATTGTTACAATTTATGACAGAGGGTGTTCTCATCTAGGAGTTTTATGGTGTCATGTCTTATATTTAAGTCTTTAAGTCATTTTGAGTTTATTTTTGTGTATGGTGTGATGATGTATTCTAACTTCATTGATTTACATGCTGCTCTCCAGCTTTCCCAACACAGCTTGCTGAAGAACTGTCTTTTCTTCATTGTATATTCTTGCCTCCCTTGCCATACGTTAATTAGCTGTAGGTGTTTGGGTTTATTTCAAGGCTTTCCATTCTGTTCCATTGATGCATATGTCTGTTTTTGTGCCAACACAATGCTGTTTTAATTACTGTAGCTTTGTAGTATTGTCTGAAGTCTAGGAGGGTTATGCTTCCAGCTTTGTTCTTTTTCCTCAGGATTGCTTTTGCAATTCTGAGTCTTTTATGATTCCATATAAATTTTAGGATTATTTGTTCTAGCTCTGTGAAATGTCATGGGTAATATGTTAGGGATCACATTAAATCTGTAGATTGCTTCAGGTAGTATAGCCTGTTTTACAACATTAATTCTTCCAGTCCAAGAGCATAGGATATTTTTCCATTTCTGTAAATCATCTTCAATTTCCTTTATCAGTGTTTTATAGTTCTCAGCCTATGAGTCTTTTGCCTCTTTGGTTAGGTTTATTCCTAAGTATTTTGTTTTTTGGGTGCAATTTTTAAAGCTGTTTGTTTTTGTTTTGTTTTGTTTTTACTTTCCCTTTCTGATATTTCATTGTTAGTGTAAAGAAGTGTAAGAGTTCTATATGTTAATCTTGTTTCCTGCTACCTTGCTGAATTCCTTTATCAGTTCTAGCAGCTTTTGTGTGGAATCTTTAGGGTTTTCTATATACAGTATCATGACATCTGCATATAATAGCAATTTTACCTATTCCCTTCCAGTTTGAATGCATTTTATTTCTTTTTCTTGTCTGATTGTTGTGGTTAGGAATTACAATACTATGTTGAATAGAAATGGTGAGAGTGGGCATGTGATACACAAATATTTAAAATCTACATAAGGTCCAAATTTTCTAATTTACCTTTTGTTGCCTGTGCCTTTGGCATCAATATAAAAAAAATAATTGCCAAATCAACTGCAATGAAGATTTTGTCCTGTGATTGCTTCTGGTAGTTTTAGTTTTAAGTCTAGCATTTCTGGTTTTGACCCATTTTGAGTGAATTGTTTATGTAATGTTAGGTAAGGGTACAATTTCATTTCTTTATGTGTAGATATCCAGTTTCCCCACCACCATGTGTTGCAAAGAGTGCCCTTTCATCATCAAATGGTCTTGGCAGCCTTGACCACCAAAAATCACTTGACATATGAGTGTTTGTTTCTTTGTTCTGTTCTATTCCATTGGTCTATGTGTCTATCTTTATCACTGTTTGATTACTTTAGCTTTGTAGTATATGTTGAAATAAGGAAGTATGAATTCTCTAGCTTTTCTCTTCTTTTTTCAAGATTTTTCTGACTATTTGGAATCCCTTGAGATCCCACATGAATTTTAAGATGGATTTTTCTATTTCTGCAAAAAATGCCTTTGGGTTTTTGATAAGGATTTCATTGAATCTATAGACCACTTTGGGTAGTACTGACTTAATGTTAAGTCTTGCAATCTGCAAACATGGGATGTATTTCCATTTATTTTTATCTTCTTTAGTTTCTTTCAGCAATGCTTCATAGTTTTTACTGTACTAGTCTTTTACCACCTTCATCAAGTAAATTCCCAAGTATTTTTTCTTTTTGATGCTTTGTAAATGGAGTTGTTTCTTAATTTCTTTTTAAAATTCTATATGGTAAGCATAAAATTTTAACTGATTCTGCTGTGTTGTCTTTGTGTCCTGCTACGTTGAATTAATTCACTAATTCTAACAATTTTTTGTGAAAATTTTGCTTGTATATTTATAAATCATGTTATCTATGAACAGAGATAGTTTTATTCTTCCTTTAGAATTTAGATGCCTGTTATTTCTTTTTCTTGCCTAATTTCTCTTGCTTGTACTTCCAGTGCTATCTTAAATAGAAGTGGTAAGAGTGTGTATCTGGGCCTTTTCCTGATCCTAGAAGGGATGCTTTTAGTCTTTCACCATTGAGTAAAATGTTCACTGTGGGTTTTCATATATGGCTTTTATTATGTTAAGGTAGTTTCCTTCAATTCTTAGTTTGTTAAGTGTTTTATCATTAAAGTGTAGAATCTTGTCAAATATTTTTTCTGCATTAATTAAGAAGATCATGTTTTTTTTCCTTCCATTTTTTAATATGGTATATTACAGTTGATTGATTTTCATAAGTTGAGACATTCTTCTTTCCAGGAATAAATCCCACTTGGTCATGGTGTATATCCTTTTAATACTGCTGAATTTGTTTTGCTAGTTTCTGTTGAGGATTTTTACATCAGTGTTCATAAGGGATCTTGGTTTTTAGTTTGTTTCTTGCAGCATCTTTGATTTTGGTATCAGGCTAATTCTGGCTTCAGAATGAGTTAGAATGTTGCTTCCTTACCTATTTTTGAAAAAGTTTGAAAAGGATTGGTGTTAGTTCTTCTTTAAATGTAATGTTTGGTAGAATTTATGAGTGAAGTCATCATTTCCAAATCTTATCTTGGCTGGATATTTTTTGTTACTTATTCAATCTCCCTAGTAGTTTAAAGTTTATTCATATTTTCTATACCTTTGTGTTTAGTCTTAGTATATTTCTCATTTCTAGAAATTAGTCCATTTTATCTAGGTTATCTTATTTCTTGGCATATAACTGCTCATAGTGCTCTCTTAATCCTTTTTATTTATGTAGAATTGGTACTAATGTCTCCAAATTTATTTCTAATTTTAGTAACTTGAGTATTCTCTCCTTTTTGCTTAATCATTGTACTTTGTATGATGCCTATTTTTAAGAATACACTGAGACTTAATTTATAGCCTAATATTGTCTACTCTGGAGAATGCCCCATGTGCAATGAGAAAAATGTGTATGCTGTAGAATATTCTCTATATGTCTGTTTGGCTTATTATAGTGTCCAAATCCTCTATTTTTTTTTTTTTCTACTTATCTTCTGTCTGGTTTTTCTATCCAACAAAGATTGGGGTATTGAAGTCTGAAACTGTTATAGAACTGTTTTTTCTTTCATTTCTGTCAATTTTTGCTTCATATATTTTGATTGTTATTAGGTGTGTAAATGTTTATAATTGTTATACCTTCTTGCTCTATTGAAATTTTGATTAACATATAATATCCTTTTTTGTCTCTTCTAACCATTTTTGTTTGTTTGTTTTTGTTTTGTTTTGTTTTTTTGTGGTACGTGGGCCTCTCACTGTTGTGGCCTCTCCCATTATGGAGCACAGGCTCTGGACGCGCAGGCTCAGTGGCCACGGCTCATGGGCCCAGCCGTTCTGTGGCATGTAGGATCTTCCCAGACCAGGGTACGAACCCGTGTCCCCTGCATCAGCAGGCAGTCTCTCAACCACTGCAACACCAGGGAAGCCCTCTTCTAACCATTTTTGTTTTAAATTATATATTGTCTGATATTAGTATGACCAAACCTGCTCTCTTTTGGTTACCATTTACATAGAACATTTTCCCATCCTTTTACTTTTAACCTATTTGTATATTTGGATCTAAGGTGAGTCTCTTGTAGACATCATATAGTTGGGTCTTTATTTTTAATCTATCCCGCCAATTTCTGTCTTTTGATTGGACAGTTTAATCCATTTAAATTTAAAGTGATTACTGATAAGGAGGTATTTACTTCTGTTATTTGCTATTTGTTTTCTCTATGCCTTATAGCTTTTATGTTCCTCATTTCCTGCTTACTATCTTCTTCTGTGTTTAGTTGATTTTTAAGTAAAACATTTAAATTCCTTTTACATTTCATTTTGTGTATGTTGTATAGTTATTTTTTTGTAGTTACCATGGGAATTACACTTAACATCCTAAAGTTATAACACTCTAAGTTTATCCTAGCTTAACTTCAATAGCATTAAAAACTTTGCTCTTTTAACATCTATCTATGTCCCACTCTTTCAATCACTGATGTCACAAAATTATACCTTTATACATTGTGTATTCCTAAACCTAAATTAATAATTCTTTTAAATGCATTAGTCTATTGAGTCATGTTAAATACAACATTTGGACTTACAAAGTTACAATTATACTACCTTTTAGACTAATAATTTTTGGAAAATTGTCTTCTGAATCATGTACAATGAATGAGAGCTTTGTCCTGATTTTGTATAATGCCACAAGTAGTCACTTTTAATATTTAACCAGTTGTGTAGCCATTTAGAATGCAGTATAACTCTGCTATCTGTATTTTGTCATAGCTCAATTGCATTTTGATCTTCTTTAAGATAAGAAATGCATTGCTAAGCTGTGGTCCCTTCGACTAGTGACTGTACAGACATTGCATAAGATCTGTTGTGTCAATCACATGGGGACTGAGCACTAAGGAAGGGAAAGAGAGACATGTTATTCTACACCAAGTACCTGGGAGATTGAGAAGGAGATGGTGTAGAAGTCACTCCCTTCATTGTTCTCCAAAAGAGGCCAAGCTCTTAAAAGGTGAGTTGAAAGACTTTCCCTTCTGTTTCTTTTTTATCATCCAAGCTCAGCTTTGGGTACCCAGTTGGTCCCTTTGAAAGAGTAATGATGCTCTTCTGAAGCATCCCCATTGCATCTGGAGTAAAAACCAACTTTTCCTATACCCACTATCACCTATGGGGAGTATGCCAAGTGACTCCCTCTTTTCTCAATATGCTGTATTCCAACTTGACTCAGCAGAGTAGAGAGCTGAGGTCTTTCCCTGAGTAACTAAACACTCTGACATTGTTGAGGAATCCCCCAAATGTGCCCTCTGTTTTCCCTTTTTTCTACTATCCTTTAACTCCTCTCTTTCTTCCTATTTCTCCATAACTTCTTTCTTCTCTTTCCTTATCTCCTTTTCCCCAGCTGGTTCAATTCTTTCTTCTTCATATAATAAGTTTACTCTGTCCTGGAGTTTGCTAAGTAATACAAGGGAGAGGAAATGGATTATAATATTTTATTATTTTATTTAACACAAGGCATTTTGCAAAATACTTATAATTATCTCATTGAAATTCTCACCAGTAGGGTGAGTATTATTCTTCACTTTAATAGATCAGGCTCAGAGGAATAAACAATTCATAAAGCTAGTTCATAAAGCTTGTTGGTAACAAAGTTGTGAATTAATCTCATGTATTTAGTTAAAAATTTAATGTTCATTCAACCATATTCTATGGCCATGTAATTGTCATTATAACAATATTATTATAGTCAACAAATTTGGTATATTAGTCATGCATATTGAAATTTATAAGATGCTTTAAAATTGGTTTCTATTTCAGTTGCACTGTGCTAATTAATACCATGTTCAGTTTTCTCCCAGGTCATTCTAACAGCATATCTCAACATTCTGTCTTCAATTTTGGGCTCATACTCTCTCTCTTTCTCTCTCTCTCTCTCTCCCTCTCTCTTTCTTGTAAATAATAAAGTCTTCCCACTTTTGTCTACTGAATAGGGCTAGAAGCAATAACACCACAGTAATAGCAAATAGCCAGAGCAGCATTAGCAGCAGATTGTTTTCTAAATGCCACAACAACCTATTAAGAGGAATTGGAGCTCTTTGGAGAAATGGCTCAATCAACCTCTGGAGCATGGAGAATGCAAACGGATTTTAAGGCACTCTGTGCAAGAAAATAAGGGTGTATTCAAAGACTGAGGTGTATCAAAATGACATGGGAGCCAAATTAAACAACTTTCACTTGCCAACTATGAGATAATTTGAGCATTACTTTTTAAAAAAATGATTAAAATTCTGCAACATATTGAGTAAAAATTATTTAATCCAGGGAGTGAAGTCAAAAAGATGGTGACATAGATTGTTAGTGACTTTGGCCCCCCTACAAAAGAAGAACAACTAATAACTATTCAAGAACAAGACAAGACTGAGAGAAACTTAGAACATGGGGGTGAAGCTAAAGCACACATCTATGCCACAGAGACCAAGACAGACTGCATTTGAAGGGTAAGAGAAGCAGCCACACATTGACCACCTTGACCTTCCTCCTGGCCAGTATAGCATCATGCAGAGAGTTCTCTCATGAGCCTCTCATTCCTCCAGTGGGAAAATAGAACCTGGGGGGAAAACCAGTCCCAAGTCTTATGGGCACATTTTGGGAGCCCCTACCATGATCTTGCCCCATGGGGATTGCAAGGAATCTCCAGGGCTCAACCGCTGGGAGTCTGACTGTAACAGAGAAAGGAGCAGGGCTTGCAACAACTAGTAGGTGGATCTTGGCAGATTGGGTTCATACCTGCAGTGCCCAAATAGTAATCCTAACTAGCAGCTTGACTCATATGCATAACCAAGTTGGTGGTGCACTCTGGCCAGAGAAGTTGGTGTGGTGCAGATATGTATGGTTTTGATCTTCAAATAAGGTGTTTTTCCAGCCCTAGAACCTGGTTTTCCCAAGCCCAGGCAAGGAGCAGAGTCACAGCTCCATTCACTGTGGAGAGTGTCAGGAGACAAAGACCATATCTGACAAAAAGAGTTGGTGAGAATAATTAGAAACCATGTGGCTCAGTGCTTTTGAGCAGAGTGGTGAGCAGACAGAGCTTATTGGCCCAGATCAAAGCCGGTACCAGGTATGGAGAGTTATCTTGCCAGGCATAAGCTGGAGGATTAATTTGCAACCAAGGTTGAAAATAGCTCCCAGACCCTCCCAAACTCAGAGCTTGAACAGTTGACTCACTCCCCAAATAGAACATATTTGGGCCCTGCCTGCAGAAGGATATTACTAGCAGATATGTCCAGAAACTAAACTAAGCTTACTGGTGAAGATCTGTCTCTGCCAAAGCAAACCTGTAAAGCTTGGAAGAAGAACCCAATTACTCAAATGTGCAGATACCAACATAAGGAATCAAGGATCATGAAAACCCAGATAAATATGACACAACCAAAGGAAACTAATAAAGCTCTAATAACAGACCTTAAGGAAGTGGGGATCTATACATCTTCAGGCAAAATAATTCAGAATAATGTCCTTAAAATTTAGTGAGCCACAAAAACAACTAAAGGAAATTAGGAAAACAATGCATGGACAAAATGAGAAGTTTGACAAAGTAACAGAAGCAATAAGAGAGAAGAAAGAAAGAAAGAAAGAAAGCAAGAAAGAAAGAAAGAAAGAAAGAAAGAAAGGAAAGGAAGGAAAGAAGGAAGGAAGGAAGGGAGAGAGAAAGGAAGAAAGAAAGGAATCCTAACTTTAAAAAACACAGTCACTGAACTGAAGAATTCACTATAGAGTTTCAAAAGCAGACATAACCACGCAGAAGAAAGAATCAGCAAACTGGAGGATAGGATATTAGGAATTATCCAATCAGAGGAGCAAAAAGAAAAAAGATTACAAAAATGTTGAGAAAGTCTACAAGACTTATGGGACAAAATGAAAAGAAACATTTTTTGCATATTGGGAATTTGAGAAGGAAAATGAAAGAGAAATGCGCAGAAGGTATATTTAAAGAAATAATGGCTGAAAACTTCCCAATCCAGGGACAAAAATGGACATACAGATCCATGAGACCCAAAGGACTCCAAATAGGTTAAACCCAAATAGGGCTACATGGAAACACATTTTAATTAAATTGTCAAAAGCTAATGGCAAAGAATTTTATTAAAAAAAATTTTATTATTGGAGTATAATAGTTTTACAATGTTGTGTTAGTTTCTGTGTACAATGAAGTCAATCAGCTATATGTATACCTATATCTCCTGCCTCTTGGGCACCCCTCTCACACCCCATCTAGGTCACTACAGAGAACCAAGCTGAGCTCCCTGTGCTGTACAGCAGGTCCCTACTAACTATCTATTTTATCCATGGCAGTGTATATATGTCAATCTTAATCTCCCATTTCGTCCCACTCTTCCCTAGTTTCAAAAGCAGACATAACCACGCAGAAGAAAGAATCAGCAAACTGGAGGATAGGATATTAGGAATTATCCAATCAGAGGAGCAAAAAGAAAAAAGATTACAAAAATGTTGAGAAAGTCTACAAGACTTATGGGACAAAATGAAAAGAAACATTTTTTGCATATTGGGAATTTGAGAAGGAAAATGAAAGAGAAATGCGCAGAAGGTATATTTAAAGAAATAATGGCTGAAAACTTCCCAATCCAGGGACAAAAATGGACATACAGATCCATGAGACCCAAAGGACTCCAAATAGGTTAAACCCAAATAGGGCTACATGGAAACACATTTTAATTAAATTGTCAAAAGCTAATGGCAAAGAATTTTATTAAAAAAATTTTTATTATTGGAGTATAATAGTTTTACAATGTTGTGTTAGTTTCTGTGTACAATGAAGTCAATCAGCTATATGTATACCTATATCTCCTGCCTCTTGGGCACCCCTCTCACACCCCATCTAGGTCACTACAGAGAACCAAGCTGAGCTCCCTGTGCTGTACAGCAGGTCCCTACTAACTATCTATTTTATGCATGGCAGTGTATATATGTCAATCTTAATCTCCCAGTTCGTCCCACTCTTCCTTTCCCCACCCCGTGTCCACACGTCTGTTCTCTACATCTATGCCTCTATTCTTGTTCTGCACCTAGGGTCATCAGTACCATTTTTTTCTTCTTTTTAAATTTAGATTCTATATATATGTGATAGCATATGGTATTTGTTTTTCTCTTTCTGACTTACTTCACTCTGTATGACAGAATCTAGGTCCATCCACATCATTACAAATAACTCAGTTTCATTTCTTTTTATGGCTGAATAATATCCCATTGTATATATGTGCCACATGTTCTTTATCCATTCATCAGTTGATGGACATTTAGGTTCGTTCCATGTCCTGGCTATGGTAAATAGTGCTGCAATGAACCTTGTGGTACATGACTCTTTTTAAATTATGGTTTTCTCAGGGTATATGCCCAGTAGTGGGATTGCTGGGTCACATGGTAGTTCTATTTTCAGTTTTTTAAGGAACCTCCATAATTTTCTCCATAGTGGTTGCATCAATTTACATTCCCACCAACAGGGCAAGAGGGCTCCCTATTCTCCACACCCTCTCCGGCATTTATTGTTTGTAGATTATTTGATGATGGCCATTCTGACTGGTGTGAGGTGACGCCTCATTGTAGTTTTGATTTATATTTCTCTAACAATTAGTGACGTTGAGCATCTTTTCATGTGCCTCTTAGACATCTGTAGGTCTTCTTTAGAGAAATGTCTAGGTCTTCCTCCAATTATTTTGACTGGGTTTTTGTTTTTCTTTTATAGTGAGCTTCATGAGCTCTTTGTATATTTTGGAGTTTAATCCTTTGTCCACTGCTTCATTTGCAAACATTTTCTCCCACTCTGTGGGTTGTCTTTTCATCTTGTGTATGGTTTCCTTTGCTGTGCAAATCTTTTAAGTATAATTAGGTCTCATTTGTTTCTTTTTGTTTTTATCTTCATTACTCTAGGAGGTGGATCAAAAAAGATTTTGCTGAGATTTATGTCAAAAAGTGTTCTTCCTATGTTCTCCTCTAAGAGTTTTATAGTATCCGGTCTTAATTTTCGGTGTTTAGTCCATCTTGAGTTTATTTTTGTATATGGTGTTATGCAGTGTTCTAATTTCATTCTTTTTCATTTAGCTGTCCAGTTTACCCAGCACCACTTATTGAAGAGACTGTCTTTTCTCCATTGTATATTCTTGCCTCCTTTGTCGTAGATTAGGTGACCATAAGTGTGTGGGCTTAGCTCTGGGCTTTCTATCCTATACCATTGATCTATGTTTCTGTTTTTGTGACAGTACCATACCATCCTCTTGTTGGAATATTACTGTAGCTTTGTAGTATAGTCTGAAGTCAGGGAGCCTGACTTCTCCAGCTCCATTTTTCTTTCCCTAGATTGCTTTTGCTATTCAGGGTCTTCCGTGTTTCCACACACTTGTAAATTTTTTGTTCTAATTCTGTGAAAAATGCCATTGGCAATTTGATAGGGATTGCATTGAATCTGTAGATTGCTTTGGGTAGTATAATCATTTTCACAATATTGATTCTTCCAATATAAGAACATGGTATATCTTTCCATCTGTTTATGTAATGTTTGATTTCTTTCATCAGTGTTTTATAGTTTTCTTAGTACAGGTGTTTTGCCTCCTAGGTAGGTTTATTCCTAGGTATCATTTTTGTTGTTGTTGCAATGGTAAATATGATTGTTTCCTTAATTTCTGTTTCTGATCTTTCGTTGTTAATGTATAGGAATGCAAGAGATTTCTGTGTATTAATTTTGTATCCTGCAATGTTACCAGATTCATTGATGAGCTCTACTAGTTTTCTGGTGGAATCTTTAGGATTTTCTATGTATAGTATCATGTCATCTGCAAACAGTGACAGTTTTACTTCTCCTTTTCTGATTTGGATTCCTTTCATTCCTTTTTTTTCTCTGATTGCCATAACTAAGGCTTCCAAAACTATGTTGAATAGAGTGGTGAGAGTGGGCAACCTTGTCTTATTCCTGATCTTAGAGGAAATGCTTTCAGTTTTTCACCTTTAGAATGATGTTTGCTCTGGCTTTGTCATATATGGCCTTTATGATGTTGAGGTAAGTTCTATCTATGCCTACTTTCCGGAGGGTTTTTGTCATAAATGGGTGTTGAATTTTGTCAAAAGTTTTTCTGCATCTGTTGAGAAGATCATAATATGGTTTTTATTATTTAATTTGTTAATATGGTGTATCACATTCATTGATTTGCATATATTGAAGATTCCTTGCACCACTCGGATAAATCCCACTTGATTATGGTGTCTGATCCATTTAATGTGCTGTTGGATTCTGTTTGCTAGCATTTTGTTGAGGATTTTACATGTGTGTTCATTTGTGATATTGCTCTGTAATTTTCTTTTTTGTGACATCTTTGTCTGGTTTTGGTATCGGGGTGATTGTAGCCTCATAGAATGAGTTTGAGAGTGTTCCTCCCTCTGCAATTTTTTGGAAGAGTTTGAGAAGGATGAGTGTTAGCTCTTCTCTAAATGTTTGATAAAATTCACCTGTGAAGTCATCTGGTCCTGCACTTTTGTTTGTTGGAAGATTTTTAATTACAGTTTCAATTTCATTTCTTGTGAATGGTCTGTTTATATTTCTATTTCCTTCTGGTTCAGTCTTGGAAGGTTGTAGTTTCCTAAGCATTTCTCCATTTATTTGAGGTTGTCCAGTTTATTGAAATATAGTTGCTTGTTGTAGTCTCTTATGATCCTTTGTAGTTCTGTGGTGTTAGTTGTAATTTCTCCTTTTTCATTTCTAATTTTACTGATTTGAATCCTCTTCTTTTTCTTCTTGATCTGGCTAAAGGTTTGTCAATTTTGTTTATCTTTTCAAAGAATCAACTTTTAGTTTTATTGATCTTTGCTATTTTCTTCACTTCTATTTCATTCATTTCTTCTCTGATCTTTATGATTCCTTTCCTTCTGCCAACTTTGCATTTTCTGTTTTTGGTCTTTTTTTATAGTTGCTTTAGGTGTAAAGTCAGATTGTTTATATGAGATGTTTCTTGTTTCTTGAGTTAGGGTTGTATTGATTGCTATAACTTTCCTTCTTAGAACTGCTTTTGCTGTGTCCCATAGGTATTGGGTTGTTGTGTTTTTGTTGTCTTTTTTTTTCTAGGTATATTTTTATTCCTCTTTGATTTCTTCAGTGATACATTGGTTGGTTATTTAGTAGCATATTATTTAGCCTCCATTTGTACAGGCTTTTCCTGTAATTGATTTCTAATCTCATAGTGTTGTGGTCAGAAAAGATGCTTGATATGATTTCAATTTTCTCAGATTTACTGAGGCTTGATTTGTGACCCAAGATGTGATCTATCCTGGAGAATGTTTCATGTGCACTTGAGAAGAAAGTGTATTCTGCTGCTTTCAGGTGCAATGTACTATAAATATCAATTAATTCTATCTGGTCCATTGTGTCCTTTAAATCTTTGGTTTTCTTAATTCTTTTCTGTCTAGATGATCTGTACATTGGTGTACATTGGGTGTTTAAATTCCCCACTATTATTGTGTTACTGTTGACTTCCCCTCTTATGGCTGTTAGCATTTGCCTTATGTATTGAGGTGTTCTTATGTTGGGTGCATAAATATTTGCAATTGTTATATCTTCTTCTTAGATTGATCCCTTGATCATTAGTGTCCTTCCTTGTCGCTTGTAACAGTTTTTATTTTAAAGTCTACTTTATCTGATATGAATATTGCATCTCCAGCTTTCTTTTGACTTCCATTTGCATGGAGTATGTTTTTCCAACCTTTCACTTTCAGTCAGTATGTGTCCCTAGGTCTGAAGTGGGTCTCTTGTAGACAATATACATACAGGTCTTGTTTTGGTATCCATTCAGCCAGTTTGTGTCTTTTGGTTGAAGCATTTAATCTATTTACATTTAAGGTAATTAATATGTATGTTCCTGTTACAATTTTCTTAATGGCTATGGGTTTTCATTTGTGGGCCTTTTCTTCTATTTTCTTTCACACCTAGAGAAGTTCCTTTAATATTTGCTGTAAAGAAGGTTTGGTGGTGCTGAATTCTCTTAGCTTTTGATTGTCTGTATAGCTTTTGATTTTTCCATCAAATCTGAATGAGATCCTTGCTGGGTAGAGTAATCTTGGTTGTAGGTTTTTCCTTTTTATCACTGTAAATATACCTTGCTGCTTCTTTTTGGCCTGCAGAATTTCTGATGAAAAATTAGCTGATAACTTTATGGGTGTTCCCTTGTATGTTATTTGTTGCTTTTCACTTGCTGCTTATAATATTATATTTTGATTTTTGTTTGTTTGATTAATATGTGTCTCAACATGTTTCTCCTTGGGTTTATCCTATATGGGACTCTCTGCCCTTCCTGAACTTGGGTAGCTATTTCCTTTCCTATGTCAGGGAATTTTTCACTATAATCTCTTCAAATATTTTGTCAGACACTTTCTCATTCTCTTCTTCTACTGAGACCTCTATAATTCAAATGTTGGTGTGTTTAATATTGTCCCAGAGGTCTCTGAGACTGTCCTCATTTCTTATCATTCTTTTTTCTTTATCCTGCTCCTCAGCAGTTATTTCCACCATCCTATCTTTCAGCTCACTTATTGGGTCTTCTGTCTCAGTTTTTCTGCAATTGATTCCTTCTAGTGTATTTTTCATTTCATTTATTTTGCTGTTCATCACTGTTTGCTTGTTCTTTTGTTTTTCTAGGTCCTTGTTAAATATTTCTTGTATTTTCCAAATCTGTGCCTCCATTCTATTTCCAAGATTTGGTATCATCTTTACTATCATTACTCTGAAATCTTTTTCAGTTATGTTGCCTATTTCCTCTTCATTTATTTGGTCTTGTAGGTTTTTACCTTGTTCCTTCATCTGTAACATATATTTTTGTCATTTCATTTTTTTTGATGGGTGGGGCTGCATTCCTGTCTTGCTGGTTGCTTGGCATCCAGTACTGGAGTTTGCAGGCAGTTGGGTGGAGCTGGGCCTTGGGCCAAGATGGGGAACTCCATGAGAGCTCACACTGATTAATATTCACTGGGGTCTGAGGTTCTCTGTAAGTTCAGTGGTTTGGACTCAGCACTCCAGTCACAAGAGCTCAGGCCCAACCCCCAGCCTGGGAACCAAGACTCTGCAAGCCATGCAGAGTGGCAAAAAAAGAAAAAGGCAACAAACAAAAAAGAGCAGAACAACAACAAAGAATAAAAAATAAAATAAAATTAGAAAAATAAAATATATATTAGAAAAAATAAAGATGAAACCAAAACTAAAGAATAAAACAGAACCACAGTACTTCCCTGGTGGTGCTGGTCTGGGAAGATCCCACATGCCGTGGAGCAGCTAGACCCTTCAGCCATGGCTGCTAAGCCTGTGTGTCCAGAGCCTGTGCTCCATGACCAGAGAGGCCACAACAGTGAGAGGCCCTCATACCACAAAAACAAACAAACAATAAAAAGCTATAGGTTAAAAGTTTTAAAAATAAGCACAGTGAAAATAGCCATAACTACAATAATCTGTTATTAGTTACACAATATAAAAAATATGTAAATTGTAACAGGAATAATCAAAATATGAAGGAGAGGAGAAGTAAATGTGTAAAGCTTAGAAATTCTATAGACAATAAATTGTTAGCAGCTTAAAATAGGGTGTTATAAGTTTAAGATGTTTTATGAATACCTCCTGGTAACCACAAAGGAAAAACCTGTAGCAATTACACAAAATAACATGATATAGAAATCAAGACATACTGAAAACAAAAGACATCAAAATATTTAAAAAAAAAAGGCAGGATAAGAAACAAGGAACAATGAACCTACAGAATAGCCAGAAAACAATCTCCAAAATGTCAATAGTAAATCCTTAGTTATCAATACTTAGTTTAAACATAAACGTTTAAATTCTCCAATCTAAACACATAGACTGGGTTAATGGATTAAAACAAAGAAGAAGATCCAACAGTATGCTGCCTACAAGAGACTCACTTTAGCCTTAAAGACACACATAGTGTGAGAGTGAAGCAATGAAAAGTCATTTCAAGCAAATGGTAACCAAAAAATAAAACAATTAAAAAAAAAACCATAAGAAACAAAACAAACAAAATAAAAGCTATACTTAGACAAAATAGACTTTAAACTAAAAATTGTAAAAAGTGACAAGTAAAGTTATTATATAATGATAAAGAGGTCAATTCATGAAGAAGATATAACAATGATAAACATTTATGTGCCCAACATTCGAGCACCTAAATATATAAAGCCAAAACAGACAGCTAAAAGGAGAAACAAATAGTAATACTATAATTGTCCAGGTAATACGATAATATCCCACTTTCAACAATGGATAGATCACCCAGACAGAGAATTAGTTAAGAAATGGTGGATTTAAACAACACTATAGACCTATGGACCTAACAGACACATACAGAACATTCTATCCAACAACAGCATAATACCCATTCTTCTCAAGGACACATGGAACATTTAATAGGACAGACCATATGTTAGGCCACAAAACAAGTCTTAGCACATTCCAGAAGTTTGAAATCACACCCAGTATCTTCCTGGACCACAGTGGCATAAAACTAGAACTCAACAGTAAGAGAAAAATTGGAAATTCATGAACACATATAAATTAAATGCTCCTATACAACCAATGGATCAAAAAAGAAATTGAAAGGGAAATCAAAAAGTTTTTTGAGAAAAACAAAAATGGAACCCCAATATACCAGAATTTGTGCAATGCACAAAAGCAGTTCTAAGAGAAGTTTATAGCAATATATACCTAATTAAGAACCAAGAAAAGTCCCAAATAAACAATCTAACTCTATGCCTTAAGTAACTAGAAAAAGCAGAACAAACTGAGCTGAAATTAGAAAAGGAAATAAATAATAAAGATTAGACATAAATAAATGAAATAGAGAACAGAAAAATGATAGAAAAGATTAATCAAACTAAGAGTAGATTCTTTTAAAAGATAAAAATTTGATGAATCCTTAGACTAACCAAAGACCCAAATCAACAAAATTATAAATAAAAAGGAGACATTACAACAGATACCACAGAAATTCAAAGGATCATAACATGCCTCTATGACAAACTATATACCAAGAGACTACACAATCTATAGAAGTTGAAAAAAAAAGTTCTCAGAGACAAAAAAACTTACCAAGGTTGAATCAGGAAGAAATAGAAAATCTGAATAGACAAATTACTGGTAAGGAGATTGAATCAGTAATCAAAATCCTCTGAATAAAGAAATGCCCAGGATCAGATAGTTTCACTGATTAATTTCACCAGCATAAAGAATTAACACAAATACTTCCAAAAACTGAAGAGGGGTGAACACTCCCAAACACATTTTACAAGGCCAGCATTATCCTGATACCAAAACCAGAAAAGAACACTACTAGAAAATAAAACTACAGGCCAATATTCCTGATAAATATAGATGAAAAATTCTCAGTAAAATACTAGCAAATCAAATTCAGCAGCACATTAAAATGACCATGTACCATGGTCAAGTTAGATATATTCCTGCAATGAAAGGGTGTTTCAACATACACAAATCAATCAATGTGAAAGAGTAGAATTATATGATCATCTCAAGCAATGAAGAAAAAGCATTTGACAAAATTCAACATCCATTTAAGATAAAAACTCAATAATTTAGACATAGAAAAAGCATATATCAAAATAATAAAGGCCATATATGACAAACCCACAGCTAATATCATGATCAATGGCTAAAGACTGAGAGCTTTTTCTCTAAGTTTAAGAACAAGTCAAGGGTGCCCACTCTCATTATTTCTATTCAACACAGCAATCTTGCCTGAGTGCTCTGGAAGTCCCAGTCAGAACAATCAGGCAAGGGGAAATAAAATGGCATCCGATTTGGAATTGCATTGCAGTCTTTTTCTCTTTTTAGGTCTGTTAATATTTGCTTTATATATTTTGGTGTTCCTATATTGGTTATATAAATATTTATAAGTGTTAATCTTCTTGTTGGATTGACCCCTTTATTATTAGGTAATGTTCTTCTTTGTCTCTTATTACAGTCTTTGTTTTAAAGTTTATTTTTTTCTGATATACTAGCTTTGTTTTGGCTTCCATTTTCATGGAACATCTTTTTCCATCCCTTCACTTTCTGTCTGTGTTTTTCTTATATCAAAAGTGAGCTTTTTCTAGACAGCATATAGATGGGTCTTGTATTTTTATTTATTTAGCCATGCTATTTCTTTTGATTGGAAAATTTAGTCCATTTATTTTTAAAGTGATTATGTATAGGTTTGTGCTTATTGACATTTTGTTAACTGTTTTCTGGCTATTTTTGTAATCCCTCTCTTTTGCTTTCTCCTTCTTTTGTTGTCTTCCTTTGTGGTTTGATGACTTTCTTTAGTGTTATGCTTATGTTCATTTCTCTTTATTTTTTGTGTATTTACTATAAGTTTTTGCTTTGTGGTTACCATGAGGCTTACATATAACAACTTCTTATATCTATAACAATCTTTTAAGTTGATAATTTAAATTTTATCCCCTTGTAAAGCTCAATGTTATTACTCCCCTTTCCTTTACATTTTGTTTTTGATGTCACATTTTACATCTTTTAATCTTGTTTTTCCCTTAACTAATTATTGTATTCTTAGTTATTTTTACTATTTCTTTCTTTTAACCTTCCAACTAGTCTTTTAAATGATTAATCCACTACCTTCACTATATATTTACCTTTCTAGTTAGAGTTATTCTTTCATATATGTTCACATTATTCACATTATTAATTATCATCCTATCTTTTCAGCTTAAAGAAATCCTTTTAACATTTCTTATAACACTGGTTTAGTGGTGAACTCCTTTAGCCTTTGCTTCGGTGGAAAACTCTTTATCTCTCCTCCACTTCCAAATGATAACTTTCGCTTGGTGGAGTATTCTTGGTTGATATATTTTTTCCTTTCTGCACTTCAAATATAACACTCCCTTATGGCCTGCAGAGTTTCTACTGAAAAATTTGCTGATATTCTCATGGGAGTTCCCTTGTACGTAAATTTTTTATTTTGGTACGGAAGCCTCTCACTGTTGTGGCCCCTTCCATTGTGGAGCACAGGCTCCGGACGCACAGGCTCAGCTGCCATGGCCCACGGTCCCAGCCATTCCATGGCACGTGGGATCCTCCCAGACCGGAGCACGAACCCGCGTCCCCTGCATCAGCAGGTGGACACTCAAGCACTGCACCACCAGGGAAGCCCTACTTTGCTACTTTTAAGATCCTTTGTCTTTAAATTTTGACATTTTAATTATAAAGTGTCTTTATGTGGATCTCTTTTAGGTTTCTCTTATTTAGAACTTTCCGGGCTTTTTGGACCCGGACGTCTGTTTCCCCAGGTTAGGAATGTTTTCAGCAGTCATTTAGTCACATAGGATTTCTTCTGCTTTCTCTCTTTCTTCTCCTTCTGGGAGCACTGTTATGTGCATGTTAGTCCATTTGATGTTGTCCCATAAGTCCCTTAAGCTATCTTCACTTTTTTAAACAATTCTTATTTCTTTTTGTTTCTTTGTGTGGATAAGTTCCACTGCCTTGTCTTCAAGTTGACTGGTCCTTTCTTCTGCTTCATCTAGCCTGCTGTTGAAGTGTTCTAGTCTGTTTTTCAGTGCAGTTATTGTATTCTTCAGCTCTGTTACTACTATTTAGTACTTTGTTTTATTTTCTATCTCTTTATTGAAGTTTTCACTGTGTTCATTCATTCTTCTCCCCCATTCAATGAGCATCTTTGTGACCATTACTTTGAACTCTTTAACAGGTGAATTACTTACCTCCACTTCATTATTATTTTTTTGATGTTTTATCTTCTTCTTTAATTTGCAACATATTCCTGTTTCTTCATTTTGCTTGACTCTTTGTGTTGATTTCTATCCAGTAGATAAAACAACTACTTCTTCCATTCTTGAAGGAGTGTCCTATGTAGGAGATAAACTTTGTCATTCAACTCTGCCCTAGCTCTTGTTTGTGTCTCAAACCTTTGTGCTTTTCCATATAGACTACTATATTTTTAGTATCTCCCAGTCATTGAGGGTGTGCCAAAACCAGTCAGTGTCCCAAAGGGGAGGATCTTGGCACCTAGTTTCAGTCTGCCTGGAAGCCAGACCCTGAGATATCAGCTTTTAAAATATGCAAATATATACAATCCTGTGCGACTGCAAGTATAAGCCTTGTGGCCCATGAGAACCCAGCAATTTTGAGGTGTCCCCTGAGTGGCAGTTACAAAAATTGAGGCTCCAGATGAGTGTATAAGTTCTTCTCTGTGTCATATTAGTGAACTAGAACAAGGCAAAGGGAGAACATGAAGATGGCATTCAGAGCCTACATTCCCTGAGTACCTCTGTAGACCACTAAATGTATGCCAAAGCCTGCTTCTTAGAGGACCAAAGCTCCAGGGCAAGCAAAAAGGCTTCCTTCACAGAAAGATTGGGGAGTGTGCCTCAGTCCACTCTTTGTGCAGTACCTTGGGGTTGGTAGCCTGCCAAGAACTATCTCTCTGATTGCGACAGTCCTGGAGGACTGAGGAACGCAAGCTACACTGTCACCAGTGCCAGGTGACCAAGGGGCATCCTCTAGGCATCAGCTGTACAAACCAGGGCACCAGACACATGCCTCCTTCAGGAGACACTGTTGATCTGAAAAGCAGTAGAGGGTGAACATGAAGAAAGTGTCTGAACTACAATGTCTCTGGGAAATATTACAGTCAGCCCCAAGATGCATGTTTAATCAGAATCCTGTCCCTCAGGATGCAGTCATGATTAGCTAATAGGCCTCCTTCACAGAAAGGCTGAGGTCCTGGGTCTGTTTTCTCTTTCTGTGCCCTGGAAGTGTTTAAGAACTCAGTCCTCTAGGACCCACTAGCCACCAAAGCCAGGCAATGTAGAGGTGTGCCCTGGCATCAGTCACAAAAATTGAAGCACCAGACAGGGAGCCGAGCTTTCTGGGTGACTCTGATTATTACAGTCCATGGGACCAGGAACAAGCTCCCCTTGCCTCCAGAGCCGGGCAATCATGATATGTCTTCTAGGCATCAGTCACAAAAATTGGGGCATCAGATTCATGTAAAAGCTCCCTTCTGGGAGATACTGGTATTATGGGGGACACCAAAGGGAGAGTACAAAGATGGCATCTCTCAGTCTCCATCCTCAGAGTGTTCTAGCATGTTCCTAGATGTATTTGCTACATTGGGAGCCTACCCATCAGGTTGATGCTTTATGTAAGTAGATGGGCCTCCTGCACTTTAAGTCTGAGTATAGTTGGCTACCTCTGAGCTGGGCCCTGGGCAGATGAAGTTGAGTGTGTGAGCCCTTTAAGAGCTGTTTCTCAATTTACTAGCGTCTTGTGTATCTGGGGTGTGAGTCCTATTGGTTTTCAAAGCTAGATATTTTGGGGGCTCATCTCTCACGTGTATGTCTTAAAAGGTGGGATGCTTGAAGTGGGGTTCAAATCCTTCACTCCTCAGGGAGAAGCTCTGGGTTTTGAGTTCCTTCCCATTTGAGTGATGCCACAATAGGGTTGGGGTTTATTTTATTCCAATCTCTCCTCCCACTTTGATTGTTTTAGTTCTCACTTGTCCAATGTGTAGTCATCACTCAAGCAGGCTTTAGGGTGTTTTTAAGAGGAAATTTTTCCATAAGTACCTGGAGACTCAGTGTGTCCCTGAGAGGAGGTGAGTTCAGAATCTTCCTACATTGCCATCTTGAACTGGAATCAATGATTTTTTTCTATTGTTTCATGTTTAAAATTCCATTGATTTCTGCTTCATTTTTGTCTTTTCTCCATTTGCCTATGCATAAATTTCTTTCTCTAGTTCTCTAAGATGGAGGCTTTACATTATTAATATTCGATCTTTCTTCTTTTATAATATCTGCATTTAATGCTATAATTTTCATCTAAGCACTGCTTTTGCTGCATCCTACAAATTTTAATAAGTTGTATTTTAATTTTCATTTAGTTCAAAATGTATTATAAATTTCTCTTGAGACTTTGGTCTTCCATGCATTAAATTATAATGTCTTGTTTAATTCCTAAATACTTAGGGATGCCCCAACTCTCTGTTATTAACTTCAGTTTAATGTTATTGTAATCTGATAACATACCCTGTATTACTTCCAATTTAAAAAATTTCTTGAGTTGTGTTTTAGGGTCCAGAATATTGTCTATATTGATAAAAGTTTCATGTGAGCTTAAGAAGAATATGTATTCTGCTGCTGCTGGATGGACTTTTATATAAATGTCATTAGTTCAAGTTGATTCATAGTGCATTTTAGGTCAACTATTTCCATACTCATTTTCTGCTTGCTGGATCTATCAATTACTGAAAGATGGGTATTGAAGTCTCCAACTCTTACAGTAGATTTTTCTACTTTACTCTGTATTCCTATATGTTTGCCTCACATATTTTGATGTGATCTTGTTAGGTATATCCACAGTAAGAATTTTTTTGTATTTTGGAGAAGTACCGCCATTATCATAATGTAATGATTTTCTAGGAATCTCCCCGCTTTGCCCTCCACACCCGTCGCTGTGCACCACTCCGCAGTTCCAAAGCTCCCCCCTCCGCCTCCCGCAGTCTCCGCCCGCGGAGGGGCTTCCTAGTGTGTGGAAACTTTTCCTCCTTCACAGCTCCCTCCCACTGGTGCAGGTGCCGTCCTTATTCTTTTGTCTCTGTTTTTTCTTTTTTCTTTTGCCCTACCCAGGTACGTGGGGAGTTTCTTGCCTTTTGGGAGCTCTGAGGTCTTCTGCCAGCCTTCAGTAGGTGTTCTGTAGGAGTTGTTCCACGTGTAGATGTATTTCTGGTGTATCCGTGAGGAGGAAGGCGATCTCCACGTCTTACTCTTCCGCCATCTTCCCCCGTCTGTGTGTAATGATTTTCTTAATGCTTGATAAGTTTCCTCATTCTGGTTTGTTTTATCTGAAATTAAGATAGATACTCCAACTCTTTTGTTTAGTGTTAACAAGGCAAATCTTTCCTCATTTGTTATTTTAACCTATCTGAATTGTTATATTTAATATGGGTTTCTTGTAGGTAACACATACATAGGTAATTTTTTCTTTCTATTCAGTCTAATTATTGGTAGAGATGGGTTAATATCAATCTGTTGTTTGCAATTTTTGTTTGTTGTATTTGTTCTTTGTTTATTTCCCCTTCTTTTTTTGAATTCTCAACTTCTTTAATTGACCATTCCACCTCATCTTCCCTCTTAGCATATCAATTGTACATTTAGTAACAAATTCTTGGTTGCTGTAGTTTTAAGTGCAAATGCAAAATTTCCTTCAAACACCATGCCACCTTACATGTAGTGCAGTTACCTTATAAAAGGATATTCCCAATTCTTCTCTTCTATCTTTATGATACTGTTGTCATTCTTTTCACTTATCTATATGTTATAAACACCTAGTACATTGTTATTATTACTTTAAGCAGTTATCTTTTAGATCAATTAAAACTAAGAAAAAAGGTCTTATCCTCTTTCATTTTTCCTCCTCCCTCATTAACCTTTTTCTCCTTGAATTATTTCTTTAAAATTTCTTACAAGACATGTCTGCTGGTAATAAATTAGGTTTTGGTGGGTTTTTTGTCTATAAAAGTCTCTATTTCCTCTTCAATTCTGACAGAAAATTTTGCTGACTATAAATTCTAAGCTGCGAAATTGCTGTTTTTCAAAATGTAAACATTTTACTCTACTCTTTTTGTATGGTTTCTGACAAGAAGTTTAGTATCATCCTTTTCCTTGTTCCTCTATAGGTAAAGTTGATTTCCCCCTTCTGGGTTCTCTAGCTACCTAGGTATAGCTCTTCTTTGGAATTTATCCTTGTGGTGTAGTATTTTTCTGGGCTCCCTATTTATGTGGTTTGATGTCATTAATTTAGAAAACTTCTCTGCCCTTTTAATTTCAAATATTTCTTCTGCTTTATTGTCTTTTTCTCCTATTTCTAATATTCCAAATACTTGTATTTTACACATTTTGAAGTTGTTTTTATCTTTGTATTTCATTCTGACAATTTTCTCTTTACCTGTCTTCAAGTTACTGATTCTTTTCTTGTTTGTGTTCAGTCTAGAGATATGCCCATCAAAAGTATTCTTCATTTCTTTTGTTGTGTCTTTGAACATTTCTGGCCAATTCATTTTAGAATGTTCATCTCTCACCTACGTTCCATTCTTTCTTGTATGTTTTCTCCTTTTTTTCACCAGAGCTATTTACACATTTACATGTGTTTTGAATTCCCTGTTTGATAATTCTAACACCTTTTTCATAGCTGTGTCTGGTTCTGATACTTGCTTTTTTCCTTCAGATTGTGTTTTTTCTTTCCTTTTGGTATGCCTTGGAATGTTTTGTTGAAAGGTGAACATGTTGCATCAGGTACTGGAAACTGAGGTAAGTAGATCTTTAGTGTAAAGATTTATGTTAATCTGGCTAAGATTCAGGCTGTGTTTAATGTTTATTGCAGCTACAAATGGTGGAGGCTTCAAAGTCTTCTAGCTTTCTTGATTTTGTCTCCTATTTTGACTTTGGGTTTTTCTAAATATTCCTCTTTGCAGCAAGTCTTCATTTCACAGTATTTTTTCAGCTGTAAACCTCTATTATATTGAAGTTCCATTGGTGTGGTGGAAATATGTAAGGGAGGGGAAACATTCTATAATTTTATAATTAAGTATCAATCTTTCATTGGGCTTGTGTCTCTAGGCTGTGAGTGTTCAGAAGTGTTTCTCTAGTTGTATAGATTGTTTCTCTCCTCTTAGGTGACTTAGGAGGGAGCAGAGCTCTTCTCCAGCTGGGATAATATTCTGTTAAAATCATTTCTTGCAGATAGTACATCTTTGTTATGGGGAATGTTCTGGGTGTATTTCACAATGATTATTCCTTCCCTTCCCCTTATCAGAGCCAGGAGGGTTTCTTTCTCTGAACTTCATTATGAGAACTTATCAGGTTTACTGGAGGTAAACTGTGTAAGTGTGAGGATATTCCTAAGAATGTGGCCTGAAGAATTTCTCACTCTCAAGTTAGCGCATTCTCAGCCTGCAGATATAAGTCAAAATTACCATTTAAATGTTTCTATTAACTTATGGCACCTGTAGCTTCTCTTCCTCCTTGCTATTAGGCAACTCTTGTCTGTGACTGTATTTGCCTGTCTTAAGGCTTTGTGGTCATGATTTGTCTTAAGACATTAGTTCTCTAATGACTACAGGGAAAGTTATCAATTTTCAGTTTGCTTAGCTTTTTCTTGGTGTAAAGATCAGAGTGATAACTTCTCAGGTCGTCACATGTTACATCTAAAACTGGAAAATAAAAACTGACATTTAAAAAAAAACGTATAGAAGTGTTTTGAAAAATTGCAAAATGCAAATACAAGGCTATCCACATTTACATCATCTATATTAAACCACTATGAAAATTTTGGCATATTGTCTTCCTGCCTTTTTTCCCCTATAGTCTCAAAATTAGTATTATTTTTCAAAATAACACCTCCTAATTTTAAATAATTAAAATTTGCAAAAAGTTATAAACAAAACAATAAATCACTTCTAATTTTATCATCTATACATAATCTTAGTATTATGTTTGCTAATCATTTCCTAGACATATATGTAGAGATAGAATGATAGATAAGATGCTTTGATGTAAGTAAAATTGTATTCTTTGGATGAAATGGGATAAGTTAAGGCTATATTCTTCTTAAACTCTTGATCTCTGCTTTATCTTAAGATACTTTGATATTTACAGTACCAGCATTTTCTCCATCTTAGGGTGAGATGCATTCCCTTCCCATGAGGAAATCCTCTGGCTTTGCATTTCCACTCAAGTGGTTGTGTATCTCTTAGGACTTGGTCCTGATGGTCACATCCATTTTACCCCATTTATTTCCATTAGCTATTTTTGGCAACACTCAGGGCAAAAGAAGAAAAAGATGTGGGCATATTACTAAGATTGCTTCTCTCCAGAGTTTAAGGCACTTGTGAACAAATGCAGATTTTTTTCCCAGTTTATTTTGATGGTTAAGTGTTGATCAAGCTGTGCTTCATATCAAAGTCTTCTATTTTTGCCTTTGGCCCCCAATTTTTAAAGGTTGTTTCTTTAAGTTATATTCTATATTTTTGTTGTTGTTTTTGATGGTAAATCATTGGTGTTCTTTCAGTACTTTTTTTGTTTTTCTTATTTTGCTAATTATTAGGAGAGGTAAATTCTCTGAAGTTTTAATCCATTATGTTAAACCAATGCTCTGTTTTCCCCCATCATAATCAGCAGTTCACTTAGTAAAATGTTTTTCAAATTTATTTACTCATCATGGGGTTTTGTTCTCACCTTTTCGATATGTGTTCACTTTTGTTTTTGCTTTGATAAAAATAAAATACTTTGATTTTTATTTTTAAAATAAAATACTTTGATTTTAATTTTAAAAAAATATATAGAGACTTGTTTTCTGGCCTAACATCTGGTCTGTCTTGAAGAATGTACACTATGAAAGAATGAGTATTCTGCTATTGCTGGGTGACGTGTTCTATATATATATATATATATATATATATATATATATATATATATATATATATATATATATATATATATATATATATATATATATATTTATTATGCTAACTGGTTTACAAGATTGTTCAAGTCTTCTATTTTCTTACTGATCTTCATCTATTTGTTCTACCCATTAGCACAAGTGAGGTATTAAAGTATGCTACCATTATTGTAGAACTGCTCATTTCTCTCTTTCAACTATGTTAATATATGCATCATATGTTTTGGACTTTGTTGTATATATGTTTATAATTGTTTTATTTTATCAAAATATGTCTTTTTTTCTCTTGTAACACATTTTGATTTAAATTTTATTTTGTCTGATATTATATAGATACTCCAACTCCCTTTAGGTTACAACTTGTATAAAGTACCTTTAACTTTCAACGTATTTGTGATGTAAAATGACTCTCTTGTAGGCATCATAGAGTTGCATCAAGTTTTTTTATTCCATTCTGCCAATATTTGGCTTTTAATTGGGGATTTTGATCCATTTACCTTTAACAAATTACTGATCAGTAATGACTTACACTTGCCATTTTGCTATTTTTTTTCTGTGTGTCTTGTATCTTTTTTATTCCTCATTTCACCACATTTTTGGGTCGAATTTGTTTTTTGTTTTGTACCATTTTGCTTTTTCTTATTGTCTTTTTGTATATCTTTCAGATATTTTCTTAGTGTTTAAAAAGATTATAATTTACATTATAAAAATATAAATTAATACCAACTTAGTTTTAATAAACATTAAAACTCTGCCCTTATATATCTCCACCCCTTCTTTATTTTATTGTTATCACAGATTACATCTTTATATATTATGTGTGTATTTATAGAGATTTATACATATTTATTAATACATTGGTTTTTAAATAATGTAAGAAATAAAAGAGGACCTGCAATCCAAAAATACGGTAATAATGACTTTTACATTTACTCATGTAGTTGCCTTTATTGGAGTGCCTTATTTCTTTACATAGCTTTGTGTCTGGTGCCCTTTTATCTCAGCCTGAAGGACTGCCTTTTGTATTCCTAGAAGAATAGGTTTAGTAGTGATAAACTCCATTAACTTTTGTTTACCTGAGAATATCTAAATTTCTCCTTCATTTTTGAAGGATAGGTTTTCCTGATATAGAATTTTTGATTAATGATATTTTTTTTTCTTTAGAACCTTAAATATATCATTCTACACCCTTTTGGCCTCCATAGTTCTGATGATAAATCAGCTATAAATCTTATTAAGGATCCCTTGTACATGACAAGTTGCTTTTCCCTTGCAGTTTTCTTTTGTATTAGTCTTTTGACAGTTTCATTATAATGTGTTTTGATGTGGATTTATTTGGTTGCATCTTAGAGTTTATTGAGATTCTTTGATTTGTAGATTCATGTAGTCCATTAAGTTTGGGAAATTTGAAGCCATTCTTTCTTCAAATATTCTTTCTTCCCCTATTCTCTTTCTCCCCCATTCTGGGATCCCATATTTCTGACATTGTACACTTGATAACGTATAATAGTCCTTCCGACTCTACCACTTATCTAAATTATTTTTTTAAATTTCTTCCCCTCAGATTAGATAATTTAAATTGCCTTATCGTCAAGCTTGCTGATTCTTTCTTCTGTGTGCTCAAGTCTATTATTTAACCCCTCTAGTGAAGTTTTCATTTCGGATATTTTTTGTTGTTAGTTTTTTGACTCCATGGTTTTTATTTGATTACATTTTGTATTTTTTAGATTTTAATTGATATTCTTATTTTGTTCATGCATTATTTTCCTGATTTCCTTTAGTCCTCTTCCTATGATTTCTCTTAGCTCTGTAAGCATATTTAAGACAGTTGCTTTAGAGTCTTTCTGTAGTAGGTCCAGTTTCCTCTAGGATTTTCTTCAGGGTTTCCTCAAGGATGCTTTCTGTTGATTTATTTAATTTTCCTGTGAATGAGCCATATTTCCCAGATTATTTGTAAATTTTTATTGTCTTTGAATATTGCAATGTACGAATTCTGGAAATCAGATTATCCCCATCTCTGTTCTGACAGCTCACTGGTCCAGTGACCTGACAGAGGTTCCTTAAAGTACCTAAAGTCAAAAATAGAAGAAAAAAAACCAAAAAAACAACAAAAAAAACACTCTCTTAGTCTTTGCAGCTTGGCTCTGAGCTGGAGAACTACTTCAGTCCTATGCTACCTATGACTTTCCCTTAGCCATCAGTTTCTACTTGCATGGAGCCCATACATCTGACAGATGTATAAGCATATCATCCTCTCAAGTCTTCTCAGAACAAGTGTGTGATCCTGGGTGTAGGCATTGCACTATGTCTTCCCTGGTATATGTGATGGACATTCTGAGCCCTTATTCTCCCAATAACCCTCCTCATTAACTTCCTCTTTCCTGTCCTTTTGGATTCTGTATGCTACTTGTCCAACCAACCTTCCTGACCCCTATGCAGTCATAGTTTGTATATATATTTAAATCTTTTGACAGACACCACCATCATCCAGAAATTCACTCCATCCTGAGGACAGAAGACAAAACAAAGGTCAGCCTCTGTGCCAGTCTTTCAGGGAACTACAAGACAGGTCAAAATGCACAACCACAGTATATTTAAAACAAGGTCCATAACAGCTCCCTGTCACCAACAAGTCACACTAGGAGTGTGGTTTACAGTCCTTACAGTAGATGCTGAGCTGAGGAATGGGGATGACAGTCAGGTGGATGAAAGTGCTGTAGTGCTCTCTCACTGAATTTCAGCTGCCCACTCCTTCTTTAAACAGTCATTGGTTTATGTGAATTTCAGATTAGATTCCAGAGTTGCCAAAATGTTAATTCTATGAGACATAGCCAGTTTACAGTTGTTTTAATGGACATTGATTCTTGAAATGCCCTACTCCAACATTTTTTATGACATCTCCTACCCTCATTCTTGAATTAAGCATAGCTGCTTATAGAATCCAAAGTTGACAGCTATTTTCCATCAAAACTTAAAAATTAATCTTCCATGTGTATCTGGCATTTTCTTTTGAAGATGAGGTACCTAGTGTTAGACTTTTGCCATTTCTTGTTTAGGAATCTGTCTTTTTTCTTATGCTCCTTACCTTTTTCTCTTTTGATTTTATGTGATGTCTTTTACTCTGATCTGTGAAGATTAGTATTCTTTTTATTATTTTGAGAGTTAAGCATAGTTTTTGTTCAGAGATATATGTTTTATTCGGCTTTGACTATTGCTTCTCTACCATTCCTCATTGTCCCTATTTCTGATATTCCTGTTAGATAGATACTGCAGGCTCTTGATATATCCTTCATGTCCTTTATTTTATCATCTCTCTGTTTTGTGTTTTGTTTGAGTTAAAACTCACTCATAATTTCCTTAATGTGTCCAAGTTAGATGTGATTCTACCCATTCATATTTTGATGACTTTATTTTTCACTCTAAGATTTACTCATTGTTTCTTCCTTTTTATCACCAGTTGGTGGGGTATTTATTGACAATATTTATTATTGCGATTATTAGAAGGGTGTCTGCTTTTTGTAAAAATTAGAAAACACAGGAAAAACCACAGGAAATTATAGAGCAGAAGATGAAATACATTAAGAATCCCACCTGCCAGATAGTCCTGATTTCATTGGACTATGTTTTTCTGTCTTGATTCTGTGCATATATGTGTAAATATTTGAAAATACTTTAGTTCTATTTTGTATTTATTGTTAATTTATGTAACAATACACCTGCATTTATTGACAAGTACATCTTCAAGCTATATACCCTGACTTTATTTTTTCTTTGTTTCATGTACTGAGGGCTAATCAAAACGCTATGAATCTCTTTGTCATGCATTACCTAGGCCACTGGGTAAAACTACACAAATCTATTTGCAATGAGTTAATTCTGTGCATTACCTGACTTTTTAATGAATGACCTTCTTTAACAACTGAAACTATGTGATTGCTGCCCCCAGAATCTCTAAATAAGAGGAAATGGAAGATTAATACGTATTGAAAATCTGATATTCTAAAAGAAATGAACTGAGAGCTTAATTTAGATGGCCTTCAGACAAGCCCTTCCCTGGCATCCCATTATTTTAGGATTCACTGTCCTCTATAAGGACATACTAATGTAGGAGTAGCCTAGGCTTTACGCACTTCCTGAGATGTCTGCTGGGAATTACTGGCCTCTTCAGTGCAGGAGTTTTGGTCTTCTCCCCCGATTCTGCATCAGAATTTTCTCCAGGCCTGTGTGCTTCTGAATGCTAGCATGCCTCATGGCTGACCCCATGGAGAAAGGTCTGTCTGACCTGGTAAGCAACACAGACAATGCACACAAATGTAATCACTCTCCTCAGCAGGACGTCGGCCTGACCCTGTGGAATGGAAAGGGTCAGGGGAGACCTCCCTGGGTTGTAGGTCAAGAGCTGTTGCAAGGGCAAGATGTAGCACAAACAGCGCCAGAGCTTGATTTAAACAGAAACAAAGGATTTTTCTTTTTCTTCCCTCAAAGCCCATGGAGGTTTCTCTCTCATATATCTTTGTGCTATTTCAAGTTCAGGTCACAGCTTTGAATTTAAGGCCACTGACAGTTCATTTGTATCATTCTTCCCTTTGAAGTTCTGGGCGGCATGCTTGCTGGAGCAATTATCTAATTGGTCCGAGGTTGGTCATCTCACTGCGGAAAGCACAAATCTGTAGGTAACAGAGGCTACCTGTTCAATGTTGAGGAAAGCAAGCCATCTGTGAATGCTGTTTAGCAGAAAGTTACCACTACATTCATTCAATTTTGGAAAAATGTATTCAGGCAGCAAAATTTTAAAAATTGCAAACTTGACATTTCTAATAGTGCTGAATTAGAGTAAATTTACACATGCAGTTGGTGGCCTCCTGCAGCCCCAACCTGACTGATCTGGGCATTGCTACCACTAAAATCCTCATCTGGCTGCTTCAAACCTTACTTTTCCAAAGTGAGCTCTTAAGTCCAGTGTAGAATGCAAGGCTGAAGACTTCCCTTCATTCCTCATGCTCTCGATGCTGCACATCATTTGATGATTTGTTTCTTTACTCTACAGCCCTCTCTGTCCTCTCTGCCAGGTAAATCCAGACCATCTTCAAAAGAGGCTTTGGAATCAAATAAAATAGGGTCACCCTTCATTCTCTCACTTCTGGGGGAAAGTAGTTTACCTTCCTTATCCTCAGTGTCTCCTTCTGTAAAATGTGGGGATTTTAATATCTACCTTTTACTATTCATTGATACTATGGCTTAAAGGCCAAGCATACGTCAGAACCTGACTTCATGATATCCATTGTTGACTTTATTATTATTTTTGTTGCATTTGCATAATTCAGCCTTTATTCCACTTCCTGAAGCATGCTTTCCGAAGCCCTGTGTTCCCTTGTTATCTCATCAGTCAGAAAATAAAACCCTCATAAAAAGCCCAATTGTCCCAATAATTGCAAAGTGCTGTATTAGGAGTTCTGAGGGGAAGAATGTGATGGAGACACAGTTTATCTGTTTGGAAAGATGAGCCAGATATGAAAGGGGTGCTGGCTCCATCTCTGCCTACAGTCAGTGCTGAGCAACTGACATGGGAACCAGGCATTGCAGCAGGAAGAAGGGTAAGAGAACATTGTGCTGTCAGCTCCTAATAAGCAGCTCAATGGCCTCAAAACTCCTGTGACTTTTAAAATATTTTCTCCTGCATTTTGTGTTTTAGAGAAGAGGCCTAAGGCCAATTGAATTTGCATGTAGTTGTGACTTGTTCATTTTTGGATGCTCATAAATATTTTTACCCTCATAACTGTAACTCAAAAATGGAGCTGGGTATTACACCTGTTAAAAATGGCTACTGTCAAAAAGACAAGAGATAACAAGTGTTGGTAAGCATTTCAAGAAAAAAAAAAAAGCCTTGTGCAGTGTTGGTGGAATGTAAATTGGTGCAGCTACTATAAAAAATAGTATGGAGGGTCCTCAAAAAATTAAAAATAGAACTATCATATGATCCAACAATTCCATTCTCGGGTATTTATACAAAGGAAACAAAAACATTAGCTGAAAAAGATATATGCACCCCCATGTTCACTGCAGCATTATTTATTATAGCCAAGACATGAAAGCACCCTAAGTGGCCATCAAATAAATGAAGAAGACATAGATAGATAGATAGATAGATAGATAGATAGATAGATAGATAAAAAGTTTCCATAAAAAGGAAACTTTGCCATTTGCAACAATGTGGATGGACCTTGAGGGCATTATGTTAAATTAAATAAATCAGACAGAGAAAGACAAATGCTACATGATCTCACTTATATGTGTAATCCTAAAGACAACCAAACTCACAGATACAGAAAATAGATTGGTGGGTGTCAGAGGCAGGGGTGTAGCATGGGAAAAATAGGTGAAGGTGGTCAAAAGGTACAAACTTCTAGTTACAAAATAAATAAGTCTTGAGGATATAATGTACAACATGGTAATGATAGTTAATAATACTGTATTGTATATTGTACATATTTCAATAATATGTATTGTATATTGAAAGTTGCTGAGAGATAGATCTTAAAAGTTCTCAGCATGGGAAAAAAAATTGTAACTCTGTATGGTGATAGATGTTCACTAGATTTATCGTGGTGAGCATTTTGTAATATATACAAATATTGAATCATTATGTTGTACACCAGAAACTAATATGTTATATGTCAATTATACCTCAGGAAAAAAAACAACATAGCTGGGAGGTTGATCTCTTTTGATCTCTCTCTTCTGCTTCCCTACAATCCATTCTTAAATATTAGCCAAGTGAGTCCCTTTAAAATATAAATCACGCTGTTGCCGCTTGTTTAGAAACCTGCGGTATCATCCCAGGGGAATTTAGGATAGAGTCTCTCCATGTCTAGTGGGATGCTGTGTGTTTGGCTTATGAAGGCTTTTTTGATGTCCTTTCCTGCCCCACTCCCATCTTGCCTCCTTTGACTCGTGCTAAGGTAACCCTCACCTGGCTGTGATGGCTTGTTGCCATCATAGTGCCCTGCTCCTCCTGTTTGTTCTGCCTGAAATATTCCACCCCAAGGTGTTTGACAGGCCAAGTCCAAGCTTCAGAGCCACCTTTTCAAAAGATGTTCACTGCCCACGCTTTTCTCCATCCACTGCCACCCCTTTCTATTGTCTTATGGTTTTGTTTGTTTGCTTGTTTGTTTGTTTTTCCCTAACACTGACCACTGACACTTATACTCAGCCTGTATATAAAAAGTGAAGTGAATTATTTTTTGTTGTTTGTTTCAACATCGGTTTTAATTGCTCATGACCTTCACTCTGACTCATGAGGTTATTGTTGCACTATGTGGTAAATATGTATATTATTACCCTAGCTCACCACTAACTTCAGTTATCCTGCCTGTTGCCTGTCTCTCTCTGCTGCCCTTCAACTCTGTGGTAGTAGGACCCGTAGCCAGTGAACCCAGAGATGCCTGGCAGGGGAGACACGGTATCTCCCAGGATGAACAGATGACTTCTGCCAGGAACACTGTGAATCCTGAGGCCGTATAATCTATTTTAAGATAGGAAAAACATTTCTTCAATCATGTCCTTGTCTATTGCTTCTGTTATTCCTGAGTATCCACTACAGTTCTTAGGTTCAGTTGCCCTTTTCATTTCTGTTTCTAGCATCTTCTCTGTCATTTTTATTATCTCTTTGCTTCTTCCTCTACTTCTGGAAATTATATTTAACTTTAAGTATAATTAAATTATATTTAATTATATTTAACTTTGTTTGTGATGTTATTTTATTTTTCTATAGATAGATAGATAGATAGATAGATAGATAGATAGATAAAAAGTTTCCATAAAAAGGAAACTTTGCCATTTGCAACAATGTGGATGGACCTTGAGGGCATTATGTTAAATTAAATAAATCAGACAGAGAAAGACAAATGCTACATGATCTCACTTATATGTGTAATCCTAAAGACAACCAAACTCACAGATACAGAAAATAGATTGGTGGGTGTCAGAGGCAGGGGTGTAGCATGGGAAAAATAGGTGAAGGTGGTCAAAAGGTACAAACTTCTAGTTACAAGATGATAGATAGATAGATAGATAGATAGATAGATAGATAAAAAGTTTCCATAAAAAGGAAACTTTGCCATTTGCAACAATGTGGATGGACCTTGAGGGCATTATGTTAAATTAAATAAATCAGACAGAGAAAGACAAATGCTACATGATCTCACTTATATGTGTAATCCTAAAGACAACCAAACTCACAGATACAGAAAATAGATTGGTGGGTGTCAGAGGCAGGGGTGTAGCATGGGAAAAATAGGTGAAGGTGGTCAAAAGGTACAAACTTCTAGTTACAAAATAAATAAGTCTTGAGGATATAATGTACAACATGGTAATGATAGTTAATAATACTGTATTGTATATTGTACATATTTCAATAATATGTATTGTATATTGAAAGTTGCTGAGAGATAGATCTTAAAAGTTCTCAGCATGGGAAAAAAAATTGTAACTCTGTATGGTGATAGATGTTCACTAGATTTATCGTGGTGAGCATTTTGTAATATATACAAATATTGAATCATTATGTTGTACACCAGAAACTAATATGTTATATGTCAATTATACCTCAGGAAAAAAAACAACATAGCTGGGAGGTTGATCTCTTTTGATCTCTCTCTTCTGCTTCCCTACAATCCATTCTTAAATATTAGCCAAGTGAGTCCCTTTAAAATATAAATCACGCTGTTGCCGCTTGTTTAGAAACCTGCGGTATCATCCCAGGGGAATTTAGGATAGAGTCTCTCCATGTCTAGTGGGATGCTGTGTGTTTGGCTTATGAAGGCTTTTTTGATGTCCTTTCCTGCCCCACTCCCATCTTGCCTCCTTTGACTCGTGCTAAGGTAACCCTCACCTGGCTGTGATGGCTTGTTGCCATCATAGTGCCCTGCTCCTCCTGTTTGTTCTGCCTGAAATATTCCACCCCAAGGTGTTTGACAGGCCAAGTCCAAGCTTCAGAGCCACCTTTTCAAAAGATGTTCACTGCCCACGCTTTTCTCCATCCACTGCCACCCCTTTCTATTGTCTTATGGTTTTGTTTGTTTGCTTGTTTGTTTGTTTTTCCCTAACACTGACCACTGACACTTATACTCAGCCTGTATATAAAAAGTGAAGTGAATTATTTTTTGTTGTTTGTTTCAACATCGGTTTTAATTGCTCATGACCTTCACTCTGACTCATGAGGTTATTGTTGCACTATGTGGTAAATATGTATATTATTACCCTAGCTCACCACTAACTTCAGTTATCCTGCCTGTTGCCTGTCTCTCTCTGCTGCCCTTCAACTCTGTGGTAGTAGGACCCGTAGCCAGTGAACCCAGAGATGCCTGGCAGGGGAGACACGGTATCTCCCAGGATGAACAGATGACTTCTGCCAGGAACACTGTGAATCCTGAGGCCGTATAATCTATTTTAAGATAGGAAAAACATTTCTTCAATCATGTCCTTGTCTATTGCTTCTGTTATTCCTGAGTATCCACTACAGTTCTTAGGTTCAGTTGCCCTTTTCATTTCTGTTTCTAGCATCTTCTCTGTCATTTTTATTATCTCTTTGCTTCTTCCTCTACTTCTGGAAATTATATTTAACTTTAAGTATAATTAAATTATATTTAATTATATTTAACTTTGTTTGTGATGTTATTTTATTTTTCCATGATGTTAATTATGCACTCTCTTGCCTTCAATTCTCCTATTCAGTGTTTAATTTCCTTGAACGCTTGCATTATTTCTCTTTGTTCCACCTAGTACAGCTGGTCCTAGCCACTTACTTTTCTGCTGCATTTTCATAGAAGCTATATGCTTGCATCCTGTTGAGGACACCAAAGGGCAATGTCCAAACTTTCTTCTATTTGTCACAGTATATCATTTTCTACATGTACTTTAATTAAAGCTTCAGGTTAGTTCCATTTACTTACTGTGTGGAATGTTTAAATCTTTGTACAGTTACTTCTGCCTCTTTTCTGCACCTTACCTGAGGAAAGACTGGCCTAGCCTCCCTTGGTATTACTTACAGGTGTTATTAGTACAGCTGGACCTGGAGGAAGATTTTTGTTTGTTTGTTTGTTTTTTAAAATAGTCTACTTTATTTTATTTTTAAAATATTTATTTATTTATTTGGTTGTACTAGGTCTTAGTTTTAGAAGGTGGGCTCCTTAGTTGTGGCATGGGAACTCTTAGTTGCGGCATGCATGTGAGATCTAGTTCCCTGACCAGGGATCAAACCCCGGCCCCCTGCATTGGGAGCACAGAGTGTTAAGCACTGTGCCATCAGGGAAGTCCCAGAGGAAGGTTGATTTGCATGACTACTAGTATGATTTCTAGTTTCTAGGAAATATTCAAAAGTACCTTTCTTCCAGATGGAAGTGGATCTTTTCTTAAACCCATGTCCTGCTTCTCTAAACTGATGAAAAATATAGCATCTTTGCACATTCAGTATGTACTGCTCCCAGCTGCATCCAGATATTGCCAAACCCATGACCCCCAGGTGTGGAAAGGACCCTCCCAGGATGCAGTGCACCAAACCCCACTGCTACCTTCTGTCTTCTGGGACCTGTGGTCCATATCTGGAGAGCTTCTTCACTGGGTCTTCACTGGGACAGTGGTAAGGAGAAGATCCATTTTCAGTGTTGTGGTTTCTACATGGTTCTTACTCTTGAAATATCATTTTAGAGGAATGTCACTAAAGGTGAGGTCAAGAACAGAAATGCCACTTTAAACGGAAAAAAAAGTTTTTTTCCTTCAAGATTAACTTTCTTTTTTTTAACATCTTTATTGGAGTATAATTGTTTTACAATGGTGTGTTAGTTTCTGTTTTATAACAAAGTGAATCAGTTATACATGTACATATGTTCCCATATCTCTTCCCTCTTGCGTCTCCCTCCCTCCCACTCTCCCTATCCCACCCCTCTAGGTGGTCACAAACCACGGAGCTGATCTCCCTGTGCTATGTGGTTGCTTCCCACTAGCTGTCTATTTTACGTTTGGTAGTGTATATATGTCTATGCCACTCTCTCACTTTGACACAGCTTACCCTTCCCCCTCCCCATATCCTCAAGTCCATTCTCTAGTAGGTCTGTGTCTTTATTCCCATCTTACCCCTAGGTTCTTCATGTCATTTCTTTTTCTTAGATTCCATGTATGTGTTAACATACGGTATAAATGTTCATTGCAGCTCTATTTACAATAGCCAGGAGATGGAAGCAACCTAAGTGTCCATCATCGGATGAATGGATAAATAAGATGTGGCACATATATACAATGGAATATTACTCAGCCATAAAAGGAAATGAAACTGAGTTATTTGTAGTGAGGTGGATGGACCTAGAGTCTGTCATACAGAGTGAAGTAAGTCAGAAAGAGATTAACTTTTTAAATTTCGTGCATGAAATGCTCTTACTTTGATGTATTTTCGCCTTCAGCTTTTATTTTTTCCATTATTGCTGCTTGCTGAAAGAGTAATCTCTCCTCTCACTCCATTCACGTACCCTCCAACATCCTGAGATAGGCTTTCCAAAGGGACCTGTGACCTTCCCTTTGTTACTACATGTTACCTGCCCCTTTTTGGTCCTTATCCAACTCACTGTCACTTCATGGACCTGGTTCCTCATTTATTCTTCACCTGGCAGCACCTTCCCCACTGGCTGAGCTTCTGCAATCACCCCCAAGCTCTCTTCTCAGCCTTCATCTCACCACATCCACACTTTCACCTTGGAGAGAGCACCCGTCACCTTTCTGGAGGTGACTCTTTTGCCCCAAGATTTTCCTTGCCCCCTTGCAGTGCTTGCCCATCACCAGTCTTCTTTCCCTCCTGGGTATACAGGGAGACCCCTCCCAGCCCCCTTGTGGTTAGATGGGACGATGTGACTAGGTCTGGCCAAAGTAATGTGAGCAAAAGTGACATATTCTGCTATTAGACCAAAGTATTTAAAGTCCAGGATTTTAAAATATTTTTTTATTTTAAAATATTTTTAGATTTTAAAAAATTGTGAAGATAGTACAGAAAGTTCCCACATACTCCATGCCTATGTTCCCTTTTATTAACATCTTCCACTAGTATGGTAACTTTGTCATAGTTAATGAATCAATATGGACACATTATTATTAACTAAGATCCATAGGTTATTCAGATTTTCTCAGTTTTTAACCTAATGTCCTTTTTCTGGTCCAGAAACTCATCCAGGATAAAACATCTCATCCTGTCATTATGTCTCCTCAGGTTCCTCTTGGCTCTGACAGTTTCTCAGACTTTTCTTAATTTTGAATAATCTTGACAGTTTTGAGAAGTGCTAGTCAGGTGTTTTGCAGAATGCTCCTTGATTAGAATTTGTCTGTTGCTTGTCTCATGATTAGACTGGGGTAGTGTGTTTTGGGGAGGTACTATACCATTTTCATCATATCATACCAAGAGTACATATGACTGACATGGTTTATCACTGTTGATGTAAACTTGATTACCTGGCTGAGGCAGTGATGCTCAGGTTTCTCCGCTGTAAAGTGACTCTCTTTACTTCTCATGCTGTGCCCTATGCTGAGTGACATCTTGTGTGCAGCCCACACTGAAGAGTGGAGAGTTAAGCTTTACCTCCTTGGCACACAAGACCCCGTCTTTTCCGTGTTCTATTTTCCCCTGCTTCACTGGCAAGAAATAATACTTTGCTGTATTATGGCATTGAGGTTTACTTGTTATTACAGCTTAGCCTAATCAATACTGATTAAGACACCAATTTTTTCTATCTGTCTGAATTGTTGTCCCAGCAATACCTCAAACTCAGCACACCTGAAGCAAATTTTGTCAAATTCCCCAGAAACTCTTCAAAACTTCCTTTTTAAATTAAATAAATCATGTTATCATTCTAATCGTCCAGATTCAGAAGCTTAATATGTCTTTAAGCCACAGAATATAGTCCACAGTTTATAAAATGACTTCATGAATAATACATTTTTATCATTCATATTCTGCATTAGTCAGAGTCCTTAGTTGCAACAAGCAACAGTAAATCACTGACTACTAAATTAAGAAGAAAAGGAAGGCTGTTGAGCAGCTCCTCACAAAATCATTGGGAAGGATGGAGAACCAATCTAGGTCACAACTCGAAATAGATGCTGGACATTTGATGTGCATGCTGGTGAACTTGGCAAACCTCCACTGATTCTATGCTCTCCATGCTACAGCTCCTGATGGATTTCTCCACATGACTGTTGCCATGAGGAATTTCTCAGCTCTTCCAGAATTGCATCATTCCTGCAAAATTCAGAGACCCAGGTGGGATGTGGGCAAGGCCAAGCCCAGGTCACATGCCCTCCTCCAGTTTCTAGGGGAGGGGGTGAGGGAATATCTAGATCTGTCTTCAATCAAGAGCCACATATTTGAGAATCTCTGAATTATAGAAAACCGTATAGAAAGAGGCATACATTTGCCACAATCCTTATTTAACTATTGAGGTTTTTGAGAATCAGAAGTTCCATGCCTGCCCAAGGCTATAAGTTTTGTGACAGACCTGATTTCAGACCTTGGATGTCCAGAATGAAAGTCTCTTCACTTTGACATCTGCACTATTCCTAACATCTTTCCTTCCTTTTAACCATCAATGACAGTGCTTTATTTAGGGTTCTTATTACCTACTCTCTAAGCTAATGCAATAGACCTCCGTCTGGTTCCAAAAACACTGGTAATTCTTCAGTTACATACAGAATGGAATTAAACTCCACTGATATTAGTAAGACTTCTCCACAGCCCTGGCTCCTCCCTCTACTCCCCTTTGTCTCTCTCACTTGACACTTCAGGCATCTCCAACCTCACTCTTTCTCAAAATGAGGTTCCCTAAAGTGACCCCTGGGGATTCTGTTACAAATACAGACTCATAATTGACTCCTGCTCTGGATGTGAATATTTGGCAGGGGAGTCTAGCCTTACAATCATGGCAGCATATGAGATGAGTTTTACTGAGGTTGGAGAACCTGGACCTAGTGTGTAGTCATACCAGAACAATCCCCCTTGCTTAAATATGCCCTGAACTTTTTAATGTCTACACATTTGCTGTTACTTTTGTCCATAATAGAGAGGGAATGCCTATCTCATTTTCCCCTGTTTTTGACTTAAAGTCCTATCCATCCTTCCAAGCACACTCTCCATACCACCTCCCCTGTGAAGCCTGCCTGCCTCCTCCTCCCCAACCAAGTGAAATGCCTCTCTTCTCCTCAAGCTCTCATGCCCCCTCCTTACCCACCACATGCTGTGGTCAAGTGATTCATCTGCCTCCCTTGCTGCCTTTAATCTCCATGAGGAAAGAAAGCATTTTTTTTCATTGTTAGTGTTGCCCTTCTACATAATAATTGCTCAAGATGTTTTTGTTGATTTGAATTGTAGTGAAGTAGCTAGTGATAAAACTGGGAATAAATGAAGAAAGGTCACCACGCCATGTAAGGCACAGTCCCATCTGTTCTGAGAGGACAGGGAAGAAGTTAAATCACAAAGCTGCACTTCACAGTGGGTGTGGAGGCTGTGGTGGTATCAGATTCTCTCCTATTTTATCAGAAAAATGAAATACACACTCACAAACCACAGTCACACATACACACCGTGAGACATAAAGGAATTTTCTGTATGTGTTGTCACTCTCAGATTTGATTAACTGCCTCACTTATGTGAATCTGGAAAGATTCTTATTTTAGGTTTACACTCGTCATGCCTCCACTCCTCCTGCTCTATAAATAACCTGCCAGGCAGCACTTCTGCATCAAAAGCTAGCCCACTGCAGTCATTTCTAGCACTCTTCATCCCACACCTCAGATGAGAGCATAGATTTGCCAGGACCTCCTTGTAAAGAGTGAAGCCCTAGAAGTCGAACCAAGAACCCAGCTCAGAGCACCTATCAGTGATGGAGCCCATAAGGCAGACACACAGCAAACCAGTTCCCCAAATGAGCTGAACCAAATGCTACCATACTTAGGGTGGGAGGAGGGGTGGAGAATTTCTCTGTTCAGTGTCAATTCCACGTTGCTGTCTGCAATAAATACACACATTTCCCTCAAGAGGCAGACACTAGTGTCCCACATCGTTTATCTGAGGACTAGTCCCTCCCTTTTTTTCCTCTCTCCTTTCTTTCCTCTTCTATTTTTGCTTCTTTCTTAAACTCACATAATTTCAGTTAATATAATGAGAGGAAACTTGGATTTTCACCAGTGCAGCATTCTACTTGCAGGTTTAGGTTACACTTGCGGAAAAATTCAACTTAATCTCCAGACTCAGCCTTCCCAGGGAAGATAGTGAGAGAGAACAAGACACGCTCTCTAGAGGAGATCCAGAGCTGTGGATTAGCCACAGCACCATCAAGGATATAGGAAAATACCGCTAAGTCAGGATTGTGTTGGGAGATCAGATCTAGCTCCATTACACCCTCTACACACTTCAAATGGGGTGTGCCCATCCATCATTAGCAAAGTCAACCTGTTTCACTGGACTCTTTGTCCCCTCCCTTCCCTCTCTGCCATTGTATGGCCTCCTTTTGCATGATTCTCCCATGGTTTCATTATTTCATTTAAGTTCAGCCTCATATATTTATAACTTCTAAAAAAATAATTCAAAATAAAACAACGGAAAGGTCCCCCAAACTGAAAGTAAAAGAAAAAACCTGAATATGGTATAATTATTACCTCACCTAAGAATCATACACAATTTCTGGGAAAGTCCTCTGTGCCTTAGAGGCTGAAAGAGCTTCCTGGGGGCTTCCTACCAAGCAGAGGCCTAAAGGCCAGTTCGACAAGAAGCTGTGCTGCTTTCACCAAGTGACTTTACCTCTCTGAGCCTTGGTGTCTTCATTTGTAAGAAACTATCACCTTCCTGGGCTTTGTGAGATTTTCATGTTTTTAGAATTTATTTTTATTATTACTAAACAGATGAAAGCAAGGATGTTCTGATTTTAATTTGGACATACCAGGGCAAGTGCCTAAGAGTCTCAGAGGAAGACAGGCAGCTTCCAACTTCGAGTACCTTTATTATCCTTGTTTCCCCCTTTTCCATAGTCCTCTTCTGGCTTCTGAAAATGAGAGAGTCATCCCTGTAATTAAGCATTTCACTGAGGGGTTCTTTTGGCAGTACTCTGGCATAAAGACATCACTCCAGGTCTCAGAGATGAAAAGAGGAAGGGAATAGGTAGAGAAGGTGTGCTTGGTGGTTGCTAGGCACTGGGCTGCAACTATGTGTTGCTTGTAGAACAACCCTGCCAAGGTGATTTTTATCACCTCATTTTCCAGATAAAGACTCTTAGGCTCAGTCCCCAGCTGCAACATTGTTAACAAGTATTTTTCTACAATGAATGTGTGCAAAGTGTAGATGTCTAAAAATCATAATTAACACAAAAATAAGGTTGGAAGATATGACAGCTATACTGGTGATGAGACACTGCATGACATACTTTCAATGTTGCTCAAAATAAGACCTTCTGGAGTCTGAGAAGGACAGAGAGCAGAGTGGGCTGAGTGCAGAGGATGCCTATGACAAGGGCTGTCCTGAGATGGCTTAAAGGCAGGTGCACGTGGAGATGGAGGGATCGGTGGGGCAAGAGGGTGAAAATGTAGTGGTTATGCAGTCCCCACCTCCCTTCCTTCCATGGGTTCCCTGGAAGCAGAACCTGAGACAAGGACTCGGGTAGAAGAAGTTTATTTAGAAGGTGATCCTGGGAAGCAGGGATAGGGGAGAAGGGAGTGGGAGACGCAGGGGGAGGAAAGGGGCCACAGAATATGTCACTGATGTGGCTCCTGAGGGTACGGGGATGACTCTACTGGAACCTCTGAGAAGCATCAAAACTGGCTCCTGGAATACCCAGCTCCCTCAGAAGGCGGGATGAGGGGCATTTATCACGGGTCTTGCTCCTACTGAGTGAGTGTAATTCCCAGTGGAGGTAACCCCCTTTTCTGGACTCACCCATCAAGAGAGCTCCAGAGTTTGGGAAAACCCTAGAGGAGAGAGTGAGGGAGGATTAGGCAGGAGGTAAGTATGAGCTCCCTTGGAGCCATCCATTGCAGCCATGTCTGATGTCAGGGAGGCTCTGAGGGGTGTGACATGGACACCAGGAGTGTCTACTTCATGGATGAACAGAAAGCTTAGAAACCATTAAATAATGAAGACCAGCCTTCCAAGCATTACCTACTGCTCTTCCTGTCACAGTTAGCCGAGCACCTGGAAATTCACTGACATTTGATAAATTGCTGTTGGGCAAAATCCAGTGATGATGTCTCCTAGATTGTCATGTAGAAAGAAAAAAAATTATATGTGTGTATATATATATATATATATGCTTTGTGATCCCAAAAGACAGACAGTACGGGGACAACTAGATTGCTTCTTTGCTGGGGAGGGATGTGAGCTGAGGCAGTGTGATGGTCTGGCAGAAACGTTATAGAATAACTTCCTGCACCCAAGAGGAAAGGTAAAGAGAAGATTTCAGAGGCCCTTGTGCCTATAAATATCTTTATTCTATGTGATCCAGAAAAACAACATCCTACAATGAAAGGTGAATAATGAAATCAATGGTGGCTGGCTCTTTACAGGAACAGCTGGTAAACTCCATGACAGATTGTGGGTTCCATTTTTTAGTTAACTATATTGCTCTTAGCTGAGAACTATGCAACTTTGTCCTCTACCAAAAGGGGCAGATGAGGATGCTGCTGCTGAGGATGGAAAGGAAAAAGGGAGGAAAAGGCGCCCTGGACATGCAGCTGCCACAGGTTTGGGAGACCTCTAGGACTTTTCAGGCCCACTACTTTTGCCTCAGTTTCCTCCCTTTGCTAATTCCAAGTCTTTCTTCCATGGTCAGCTCGTGTCACTTCCGGGGGACAGCCCTCCACAATGATCCCTGAATTACCATGTTCCTCCCTGGTCTCCTTTCCCTCATTATAATCCCCCTTCATCCCCTGCCATGTAGCCCAGACCACAGTGCAAAATGTAGTCAATTTCCTGGTCCACTACCTCCCTCAGCTGTGAGCTCCCACAGATCAGACACTCATCTGTGGCTTTTCCACTGTATCCACAGCACTTAGAGAAGCCATAGGACTGGGAAAATATTCGCAGAATAAATGAAGGATTTAGTAAACATCTCATTAAACTTTATGATCATTAAACAAAGTAGGCAAGACAGACCTTCTTTCCCTTTATATTCAGACAGGAAATTCAGACCTAGCAACTGAGCTGAGGGTCTGATCCACTGGCACCTCCTCCAGATGCCTCTCCCTAGAAGAGGTCCACCTGGGCCTAGGGCTCTTCTATCTAGTTGATGGTCAGAAATTATCTGGAGCGTGGGAAGCATCTGTCAGCCTCCCTGCAGACAGAAAAGGAGAGGTGAGAGGATGCGACTTTCCCTGATCACAGCCATCCCAGAGGCCTGTTGGGTTCAGGTTTCCGGCTCAGCGACAGGAGCTGATTGGGCCTCATCACTCATGGGGCATGGGGTGCGGTGGCCGTGATAGGCAGCTGACTTCTGTCTGACAGAGCCAGGCCCGTTAGGTGTCTGTGGAGGTTGGGCCTCTGGCAGCTGCATCAAATCGGTCTTGCCAAGTATCCCTGCCCTCTGCAGAGAAGTACCTGTCTCTGTATGTGGCTGCTGTCATGTTCTCAGGCCAGTGGGGAGAGGAGGGCTTCAGTCTGCACCGTATCAAAGGCTGTGCTAAGAACAGATTCCTTGACAACTGTGGGCTCTGCTGTGGAATCCACCTGGAGACTACTGGCAGTTTGATTTAAAGTGGATACCCTGTGTCACAGGGCACAGGGTATCCAGAAAGATGTTTTCTCACAACTTGGGCAACCTGTGTAGAAGAAGATACCTACTTTCAAATTTACAGTGATCCAGGTAAACGATCTCTTAAATCCTACTATCGACACACCATTATCTTGCTAGGTCCCATTTTCTCACCAGTAAAGTGAGGATAGCAGTGTTTACATCACAGTGTTTCCCATAAGAATTAGAAATACTACACCAATGCCTATCACACAGCAAATGCTAAGTGAAGGATAGTTCCTGCTGTTATTTGGATACAGAACCTAAACTTCAGTGAGAGTTTAGTTGATGTGTTTTAGTGGCACATACACATACCAAGAATTAAAATGTAGAAGTGATTATCTGGTGTTTCTGCTTCCAGGCAAAGTAAGAGGAACAAGATTTATCCTCCTGTCTAAAACATCAAAAAATGGACCAAATATATGAAGTAACAGTGTTTAAGACACAAGGCATTAAGCAAAGGAGGACAGGGATCCCTGGCAAGTGAAAACCACATGAGATGAACCCTCAGTTGGCCATGGCTCACTGCCTTGGAGAGCTTCTAGTTGTCGGGGGAGAAAGAAGGAGCTGATGCAGGGCATGGAGGTCTCCTTGAGTTGAGGAGATGGTGCTGCAAGTCCAGGGAGGCTGAGACAGCTGGAGTTCATGGGATGGAGCACCACAGAGGAGAGGGCTACCCAGAAAGGGAGCCGTGGAGATCTATAGAGGGTTTAGCCTGATTGTTCAGAGAAGCCCTGGTCCACACATTCATAAGAGGAAACCAGTCAAGAGCAGTGAAAGGCCCACCTATGAGGATACGGTGTCAGCACTCACATGGGGAGCAGCATCTGTTCTTACTAGCCAAACCAGAAAACACATAATTCACGAGTCATTGAGTAGAGGACTTGGAAAGATGGTATCTTAGTAATGGGGATAATTAGCTCCAGAGCACTGCTTCTGCTCTGCTTCACAAAAAAAAGCAAACCTTAAAAGTAAACCAGAAAAGACCAAGTAGCTTACACACACACACACACACACACACACACACACACACACACACACACACACGGGAAAAAAAAAAAAGCAAACAAAAAAAAAACCCTTATAGAATAGTTATAAAAATATGAAAAAAAATTCAGCACTCAAAAATGTAAACAATCCTGGGTACAAACAATCAAGGAAATACAAATCCATAAGGACAAAAAACCAAAACAAAACACAACAAAAAAATACAATCATGCAAAACTGACCCCGGACTGATATTGATATTAGAATTAACAGACAAGTTTACTAAGCAGTTATTACAACTGTATTTCATATGATGAAAGGTTAAGAGGAGGTATGTAAGATATTACAAACACCCAAATTAAACTGCTAGAGTTTAAGACTACAGTGTTTGAGGTAAAAAAATAGATGAGATGAGATTAACAGCATTAAATGTGGCAGGATAAAAAAGATTGTTGAACAGGAAAAAAAGTACTGGAATATGCAAAATGAAACATAAAGAGAAACAAAATTCAAGAATAAAAAGGGTGTCAGTGAATTGAAGGTCAGCTTCAAGCAGCCTAACATATGTGTCATTGGAGTCACTGAAGAGAGATGGTATGTTCCAGAAGGAGGGAGGAAGATTGGTGTTTGAAGGGAAAAAGGCAGAGATGGTCAAATGGGATTTTAAAAAAGCAAGACCTAACTATATGCTGCTTACAAGAATGGCTGATGGAAATAAGTTAAAAGGAAAAAGATGGAGAAATATATGCTATGCTGATAACAAATGAGAGAAATCAGGACTGGCTTCACTCACTCCCACTTTGTATTCAGATTCTTCACCAGGCTTTCATGCAGACTGCTGCCCAGTACTTAAGTACTGGTCCGGTTTCATGCTTCAAGTCCCTCCCAGACTAAGAGATCTGCCCAAGAAATTCATTCCCCAGGCCTGGGTCTCTTCCCCTATCCTCTTGCCCTGCCTGCCTACCTTTATACCTGTCCTTTCCCAAGCCTTGCTGTGGTTGCTCCTACCATAACTCCTGCAGGTCCACACCAGTTTAGAACACCTCAGCCTGAGGCTGCCACAACTAGCCTTAACATCTTACCTCATGCTGGGACCTCAAGGTCCTCTATCTGGTCTTCTACCACCTCCAATTCACAACGGAACTCCATGTCAGGGCTTCATCTACTCCGTCGTGTCATACCAACACCCCTCTGCCATTCTGCAGCAAAGCTCTGTAGCTATGTTGACCCTTGGCTCTGCTGATTTGCAAGTTTTCATTATACCCAGTCTCTGACCTAGCCCTGACCTATGTCAATTCTTGGAGTTGGTGGCTTGGGTGCATTTCTGAGTCCTGGGACCTGCTGACCTTCCATGGGATCCATTCTTATCTTCTTGAAGGCACTGGGTGTGCTTCAACATGGTCATATACCAAGTAGGGCCCTATTACCATCTAGTCAAACAAAGGACTGTAAAAATTCCAGGCCTGAGAATAGTTCTCATAATGAACTGTGGTAGAAGAGGAGGTGATTTATTATGGCTACTGCCTCAGGGCTTGTAAAAATATTCTCTCCGTGGGTGTGTTCCTGCCACTGTGGGTTTCTGAGATGTGTGCAGGCAGAAGAGCTAGTAAGTCCCCAGGGAAAACATTCATCGAAAGAGAAATATCCATATTGAAGGAAACTGTAGGGAACTGGCTCCCTTGTGTGGGAGAATATTAGCATATAAATATAGAGTTCCAGATGCCAGCAACTTAACCCCCTGAGTAACACAGGGCAAACAGCCTCAGGTGAGGACCAGAGATCTTTACAGTAAGGTATCCAGGTCCAAACCCACATGGGGGATGAGAGAGTGTGGATGCTGGCCGAGATGTGCCACATCTGGGAATTGCACTGCCCCTTCAGCCCATCCCAAGAAATTTGTGTGCAGAGGCTGATTAGGCTGCATTGTGCAGGGAGGAATGTTTTCTCTTCCTGGACCTAGTTTTTTTTTTTTTTTTTTGATTTTTTTTATACTCATTTTATTTTTTTTTACATCTTTATTGGAGTATAATTGCTTTACAATGGTGTGTTAGTTTCTGCTTTATAACAAAGTGAATCAATTATACATATACATATGTTCCCATATCTCTTCCCTCTTGCATCTCCCTCCCTCCCACCCTCCCTATCCCACCCCTCCAGGTGGTCACAAAGCACTGATCTGATCTCCCTGTGCTATGTGGCTACTTTCTGATGCTGGTACTTATAAACAGAGCAGGTTCTGGTGCTGGTCATGCACCAGAGTTACCTTGGAGCTTGTTAAATACACAGATCCTGAGAATCATAATCTTCAGGGATGGGGCCAAGGAAGACTTATCTTTCACCAGCCTGGCAGACATTAGAGTTTAGCCTCTGGACTGAAGTTATTTAAGTCAAACTCACTTTCTCTCCCTGGTCCAGCTGGAGTCCAGAATAGCTCTAATAACACAATGTTTGATCACCTTCCTACCATCTGCAGGTCATAAAGGTAAAGTGTCTGCACAGAGCAGGAATGTAGCAGAGTTGAAGAAATAGTTCCACTCGTTATCATCAACATCAAGGTTATTTTTGCCAGATGTTTTCCCTGATAAGTGTCCTTCAGTCTCAGAAACAAGGCTGTGAGCTGACATCATGTGGACAGAAATAGCCCAGGGTACCAATGAGCAGTTTCCTCTGGAGAATCTAATTCATGACATGGGATGGCATTATGGAGACAAGAATCCATTTGTGTTTAAAACAATCCAGGTGCAAGAGGCAGGCAGGAGAAAACAGCAGCATGCATGAGAATTCATTCATTCACCCATCATCTGCTCATCTGTCCAGCCACACATCCATTGACACATTAATTCACTCAGCCACCAGTTCAATCATGTAAGGAGTCAACCAACACAAATTGATACAATACACTCAGTAGTAAGGTGCGCAGTTAAATGCACCAGTCTCTGCCCTTAGGGAACAGTCTCCTGCAGGAATGGTAAGTAACAGGCATGCCATCCTTCCATCTACCCTTAACCAGGCAGACATGTGTTTTTTCCCCAAAGGATCCATATGCAGCCTCAGCATCCTTCAAAGTAGAGCAATTGGGCAGCTGCTGCTAATTGTTGGAGTTGCAAGGCAAAATAGAATTGATTTCTATACTTAGTTCAGAAGAGGGAAAAGTAGGAAATTAACATCATTGGGCATTGTACCCGTTAGATACACCATATCTCATTTAATCCTTGAAACATCCCTTTATCATTCATCCTATTATCCTCATTTAACAGGAAAAGAAACTGAGATTTGAGAGATGATGTGATTTAACCAGAATTGGGACTCAATTTGGATTTGATCCCAAGTGTGTCTGGAGTCAGAGTGTGTTGGTTCACTTTATCAGGCCATTCTATTCTCAGTGCATGCCCAAAGTTGGCAAGATAGAGCCACACCAAGGTGAGTTTGCAGGTGGGAGAGTCTGGAAGGTCGTGTCTGTAATGAGCGAGCCGGGATGAGATGATACTCAGGTGGATGTGGAGAGCCTCCTGCTCTGTTACCTCAGGTGCTGGGGCAGGTGCCCCTCTCCTGGAGGAAAGAGTCACAGCACAGGGTAGAAACAAACAGATGATACTTAAGGGTGAATTTTGGGCCAGAGAAGAGGTTCAACTGAAGTGAAGTTTATGTATTGGTATAAGTAACTAGAAACACCAAATAGCAACATAGGCAAATTCCTTTCTAGTACAAATAATATATGGCCTAGTTTTTGGAGTTTCTGAATTTCCTAGGCCACTACATTAAAGCATTGGCCAAGGCATATGTGAGGCCTTAGCACATAGATCCCCAGGACTAAAGCAGTGGTACTGGTGAGAGTGGGTGTCATCTTGATGGAAAGGTATAGAAAACCAAGGCCTCTGCCAGGAGTTTCCACACAGCCATACATCAGGCTGGTGACAGGTGGCACATCCAGGAGCCTGGCGATTTTTTTCACTTTCTGTGTGAATAATCTGGCAGTGAAGAGGCACAGCTGGTCTGGGCTAGGTGACAACTTTAATTTTTTCTTCCTTTTACTACAAGATTTATAGTTTGCTGGAAATTTAGAGGTACCTTGGTTGACTGCGTTTTATAAAGAGTGCACTGCTGTACCTCCCAATTCTCCAGAAGCAAAAGAAATGATAGTAAATTCATCGTATGGGCTCATGACTACTTTCCATTGTCATGAGGGCCTTATATGTTTAGAAAACAGAGAATGGTATATTCATAGCACTTTTTCCTTTGGTTAAAATCCAACTGGACAAATAGTTTCCTTTTTGTCCCAATATTTTTAGATAGATTAGCTCATTTAATTCTGACAATAATCCCATGACTAAATCAAAGTGATTCTCCCCACTATCACTCAAACAAGAAACTGAACAGACAGAAATATGGAAAAATAAGTCCGGTTAGCTCTTTTAGGAAAGGAAGACTTTATCCAAAAGTAACTTTCAAGTTTTGGAGAAAAGTGTGCTTTGTGGAGGCAGAACAACTATTTGGTCTTCGCCATTCCTACTCAGGCTCGCTTCACCACTTGACTCCATGCTTCCCACTTATAGGAAAGCAGGAAAGCCCCTTCATCCCTCCAAGTCTTGGCTTAGAAGTAGTGAAGTTGCTGCACAGGTCCAGGTCTGAGGGGTGCTGTTAGACCTTTAGGATACTTAAATTGCATCTGGTGGGCCAGACCCTCAGGAAAGGTGGTAAGTAGTGTGGTCATAATACACAAACCATCAGGGAACTGTTGTGAACACATGGTGGGGGCTAAAAGTTTGGGGGGGGGGGCTGTCCTCCTGGTGACCAGAGAGTGGAAAAGGCTGAAGTGATGAGAGAAGTTTTCCTTCCTGAACCAAAGGTATTATATAGGCCTAGCCCCACAGTAGATGAATAATTAAGAGGTATAAATACATGGATAATAAATGAGTGAGCAGATACATCTATCTTTATTTTTCTATTTCTCACCTCCTGCCTTCTCTAGGCACATTTCTTTTTGTTTTGCCTGTTTGTTTTCGGATGGAAAGTCGGGAGCTGTGGGTTTGAGTTTTGGCATTCTTCTTGGAGCATCTTCAGAAAGATTTCCCTATAAATTGATCCCTTTGAAAACTTCTCCAAATGAACTCATTTTCACAAACATGTCAAAGAGCCCCATGTTATATGATTCTCTGTAAAAAAGAAAACAAAAACCTTTAACTTGAAGCACATAAACTGAAGTTCTTTTTCCCCCTTATCTTTACATGCCCTTTTCTCAAGAATTTCCACCACACCAAATAACATCTCAAGTGTTAATTTTCATCCTAATAGAGGCATGGATGTGTGAAGAGCTGTGAGAAGACAACGCTGGACTCTGTGAATGTCTTATCAATGCCTACTACTTCTTTACTTGTGAGGGCTGCTGCTTTGTTAATATGCAAGTGAGATATTGTATCCAGGGTTAAGAATCTTTCTCTCAGACTTTCATGTCCTTCCAAGATGAAGTAACAGGAATTAGATTTATCCTCCTTCCTAAAAATATACAGAAAAAAATGGAACAATTATTATCAGGACAGTAGTCAACAAGGCCCTGAAGTACAGCAACTCTTGAGAAGTGGGGAAAAAACCCAATGACAACAAGTTGAGCCCTAAGGTTGTCCCAGATTACTGCCTTGAGAAGGGGTTTAGACAGTGCAGAGAGGGGGAACCAAGGAAAACCTGGTGGTTGACCTGAGGATTGAACAGAACCAAACCTCAAGAGCAGGCAAGGCAGCATGAGTTCACAGGGCAGAGCCCCAAGAGGAGAGAGCTGCATGGAGAGAAGGAGAAATCTTCACAGGGTACCTTCCAGTATTCAGCCATGTGAATTCATGCATATGAGGAAAATAACGAAAGTATGGGGAAAAACCATCTGAAAAGATCAGCAGGAAGAATGCCTGGAGCTTAAACAGATTACAGTATACTTCTTGTTCCCAAATCCCAGAGCAGAAAATCGTATGATTAATGGGGCATCAGTTAGAGTCCTAAGAAGGTTCTTGCATCAGTAGTGGTGAGAATTAACCTTAGACTTTGTGCTGAAACAAGCCATGAAATGATCAAACTGAATCACTCAACTTAACTGTGTCCCAGAACAAAAAGCTCAAGAGTATTTTTAGGAATACAAAAGTATCCAGGAACCAAAATACCAAAATTTTCAATGTTTGACATTCAAACGTGAATGTCATTAAAGGCATGAAGCATGAAAAGAAGCAGGAAAGCATAGCCCATGGAATATAGCCAATATTTTATAATAACTATAAATGGAGTATAACCTTTACAAAGTGTGAATCACGATATTGTACACCTGTAACTTACATAAGAGTGTAAAGTAACTTCAATTAAAAAAAAGAATGAAAAAAAATTTTTTTTACCTGCATTTAAGGGGCTTTGAAATGGAAAATATTGTCAAGAAGGTTTTTTTGGTGAAAAATGTGGATGAAAAAACCCTATTTACTTTACCTGTAAAAAAAATCTGACTAAGGATTTATGGTTCCAGGATAATGCATTATAGGATTTCTGGTTCAAGGATAATGCATTAGACACATTTCCTTCTATTTCTCCCTCTGAGAACAGCTAAAAGCACTGGGCATTATAGATATGACAAACATAAGAAGACTCTGAAAGGTGGAACAAAGAGGACAGACTAGATAGGAGCCTCAGAAATCAAGAAGTGATATAGTGGTGTGTTTCTTGGGTATTCCTTTTGCTTAATATGTTACAGACTGGGTGTTGAAGAATTGACTTCTGGGAAATGCCAATGGGAACAAACAAAAAGACCCCACCCCCACCGGGGTGGTGTTTGAAAGACAAGGGAGGTAGCTGGGACTTTCATCCTTAGCTGATAGTAAAAAGGTCTGCCTCCACCATGGTGTCAGTGTATGCCACATGGGGAAGCAGCAAAAAGACACCTTTCTCCCAGCAAGTGTGCTGTCAGCAGAGACATGGTAGGACACTAGAATACTCACTCATCATCAGAAACCATGGAGGCCAGAAGAAAGTGGCACAACATTTTTTCCAAGTGCTGAAAAAAAAGAACAGTCATCCCAGAATTATTTTGAATTGATGAAATTCCATTCAGGAATAAATAAATTTCAAGAAATTTGGAAACAGAAAAACAACAAAGAACATCAATTATACAAAGAGTTGATTCTCTGGAAAAATCAATAACATTGAAAATTCTCTAGCAAGACTATGTATGTGTGTGTGAACACAAATCACCAAATTATCAAGATCAGGGATGACATAGGAGAAATCATAATACACACTGCTATCATTTGGAGGATAATAAGAAAATCTATGAATAATTCTACACATGTAAACATGCAATATAGACAAAATGTATCAACTCCTCAAAAAGCACAAACTACCACCATGTACACAGTATGAAACAGGTCATTTTAATAGCCCTATAAATTACAGAAATTTGAATTTGTAATTTAAAATCAACTGGAAACGAAATACCCAGGTCCAGATGGTTTTGCTGGGGAATTCTACACACAAAACATTATTAATTCTATACAAACTTTTCCAGAAATTAAAAAAGGATGAAGATCTTTCCAGTTAATATTATGAGGTCACTATTGCCCTGATACCAAACCAAAGACAGTACAAAAAGAAGAAGAAAGAAAACTACAGATGATTATCTTTAATGAATATAGAAAATAAAACTCCTTAAGGAAATATTAGTATATAGAATTCAGCAATATATAGACATATGCATACACTATGACAAAGTCAGGCTTATTCTAGGAATGTAAAGATGATCTAATATTTAAAAATCAACCAATGTACTGGACATTAACAGGCTAAAAAGAAAACTCACATGGCCATATCAATTCACTCACACACATGACAAAATTCAATACCTATTCTAACAAAAATAAAACAATAGAAAAATAGGTTTGAGGGAAACATCCTCAACTTGATAAAGCACAATTACCAAAAAATCTTCAGCTCAAATAGTGAAATGGTGAAAGACTGGATTCCATCCCATAGACTGGGAAGAAGATAAGGATGTCTGTACACAATACTACTATTCATCTTCGTAGTGGAAGTCCTAGACAACAACAGCAAAAAATAAAGCAAGAAAGGGATAAAAATGCACAGGGTTCAGAATAGTAGATATACTAAACTACTCTTTGGAGGTAACATGATAATCCATGTAAGATACCTCAAGGAATCTACAAAAAACCAAAACAAAAAATGACAACAACAAAAAACCCTTCAAACTAATGAGTGAGTCCAACAAGGTAACAGGATATACTTTCAATTTAAAAAAAAACAACAAACAAACTGTATTTCTGTACACTAGCAATGAACATACAAAAAAATAATGTTTAAAAATACAATAATATTTAAAATTACTAATAAAATGAAATAGGTAAATATCAAAAAAACATGTATAGGTTTTATATGCTGAAAATGGTAAAATGTTAATAAAAATAATCTAATATGTGCCAAATTATTAGAGAGATATATTGTTTTCACAGACTGAGGGATTCAACATAGAAAAAAAGCCAATATTCTCAAAATTAATATACAGGTTTAGTGCATTTTTAAATGAAAGTACCAGTAAGGGATTTTTTGTTGTTTTGTTTGTTTGGTAGATATAGGCAAGATTATACTAAGATGTATTTGTAAAGGCTAAGGAACTAAACTAGATAAAAAATTTTTGAAAAGAAGCACAAAATAGAGGAGACCTTCAAGATGGTGGGGGAGTGGGACATGGAGATCACCTTCCTCCCAACAAATACATCAGAAATACATCTACATGTGGAACAACTCCTACAGAACACCTACTGAATGCTGACAGAGAACTCAGACTTCCCAAAAGGCAAGAAAATCCTCACGTACCTGGGCAAAAGAAAAAAGAAAAAATAGAGACAAAAGAATAGGGAAGGGACTTGCACAGCTGGGAGGGAGCTGTGAAGAAAGAAAAGTTTCCACACACTAGAAAGCCCCTTCACTGGCAGAGACGGGGGGGTGGCACGGGGGAGGCTTCAGAGCCATGGAGCAGCAATAAGGGTGCAGAGGGCAAAGTGAAGAGATTCCCACAGAGACGATCGGGATCGGTGCTGACCAGCAATCAGCAGCCTGAGAGGCTTGTCTGCTTACCCGCCAGGGCAGGTGGGGGCTGCTAGCTGAGGCACCAGCTTCGGAGATCAGATTCCAGGGAGAGGACTGAGGTTGGTTGCATGAACACATCCTGAAGGGGGCTAGTACTCTACAGCTAGCCAGGAGGGAATCCAGGAAAAATCAAGAACTGCCTAAGAGGCAAGAGACCATTGTTTTGGGGTGTGTGAGGAGAGGGGATTCAGAGCACCGTCTAAATGTGCTCCAGAGATGGGCGCGAGCCACGGCTATCAGCGCAGACCACAGAGACAAGCATGAAATGCTAAGGTGGCAGCTGCAGCCATCGAGAAGCCTGTGTGCAAGCACAGGTCACTATCCACATGCCCCCACACCCCATCCCCGGAGCCTGTGCAGCCTGCCACTGCCAGGGTCCCATGATCCAGGGAGAACATCCCCTGGAGAACACACGGCACACTTCAGGGTGCTGCATTGTCAGGCTGGGCTCTGCAAACTCAGGCTTGCCCCACATTCCATACCCCTCCCTCCCCCTGGCCTGAGTGAGTCAGAGCTCTTTAAACAACTGCTACTTTAACCCCGTCCTGTCTGAGCGATGAACAGACGCCCTCAGGCAACCTACACGCAGAGTCGGGGCCAAATGCAAAGCTGAACACCAGGAGCTGGGCGGAAAAAAGAAGAGAAAGGGAAATTTCCCCCAGCAGCCTCAGGAGCAGCAGATTAAATCTCCACAATCAACTTGTACTCTGCATCTCTGGAATACCTGAATAGACAATGAATCATCCCAAAATTGAGGCAGTGGACTTTGTGTGATTTTATGTGTATAGATTTGCATTTAGCATTTGCCCTAGGGTTCTGTCTGTCCTTTCTTCTTCTTCTTCTTCTTCTTTTTTTTTTAGTATAGTTTTAAACTCTTGTTATCATTGGTGGATTTGTTTTTTGGCTTGGTTTCTCTCTTCTTTCTTTCTTTTTTTTATAATTTTAAATGTTTTTATTTGTAATTTTTTTTTATTTTTTAGTAACTTTATTTTATTTTTTTCTTCCTTTCTTTCTATTTTTTTCACTTTTCTCTAAGCTGCGTGCCTGACAGGGTCCTTGTGCTCTGGCCAGGTGTCAGGCCTGTGCTTCTGAGGTGGAAGAGTTGAGTTCAGGACATTGGTCCACCAGAGACCTGGGGGAGGCTTCAGAGCCATGGAGCAGCAATAAGGGTGCAGAGGGCAAAGTGAAGAGATTCCCACAGAGACGATCGGGATCGGTGCTGACCAGCAATCAGCAGCCTGAGAGGCTTGTCTGCTTACCCGCCAGGGCAGGTGGGGGCTGCTAGCTGAGGCACCAGCTTCGGAGATCAGATTCCAGGGAGAGGACTGAGGTTGGTTGCATGAACACATCCTGAAGGGGGCTAGTACTCTACAGCTAGCCAGGAGGGAATCCAGGAAAAATCAAGAACTGCCTAAGAGGCAAGAGACCATTGTTTTGGGGTGTGTGAGGAGAGGGGATTCAGAGCACCGTCTAAATGTGCTCCAGAGATGGGCGCGAGCCACGGCTATCAGCGCAGACCACAGAGACAAGCATGAAATGCTAAGGTGGCAGCTGCAGCCATCGAGAAGCCTGTGTGCAAGCACAGGTCACTATCCACATGCCCCCACACCCCATCCCCGGAGCCTGTGCAGCCTGCCACTGCCAGGGTCCCATGATCCAGGGAGAACATCCCCTGGAGAACACACGGCACACTTCAGGGTGCTGCATTGTCAGGCTGGGCTCTGCAAACTCAGGCTTGCCCCACATTCCATACCCCTCCCTCCCCCTGGCCTGAGTGAGTCAGAGCTCTTTAAACAACTGCTACTTTAACCCCGTCCTGTCTGAGCGATGAACAGACGCCCTCAGGCAACCTACACGCAGAGTCGGGGCCAAATGCAAAGCTGAACACCAGGAGCTGGGCGGAAAAAAGAAGAGAAAGGGAAATTTCCCCCAGCAGCCTCAGGAGCAGCAGATTAAATCTCCACAATCAACTTGTACTCTGCATCTCTGGAATACCTGAATAGACAATGAATCATCCCAAAATTGAGGCAGTGGACTTTGTGTGATTTTATGTGTATAGATTTGCATTTAGCATTTGCCCTAGGGTTCTGTCTGTCCTTTCTTCTTCTTCTTCTTCTTCTTTTTTTTTTAGTATAGTTTTAAACTCTTGTTATCATTGGTGGATTTGTTTTTTGGCTTGGTTTCTCTCTTCTTTCTTTCTTTTTTTTATAATTTTAAATGTTTTTATTTGTAATTTTTTTTTATTTTTTAGTAACTTTATTTTATTTTTTTCTTCCTTTCTTTCTATTTTTTTCACTTTTCTCTAAGCTGCGTGCCTGACAGGGTCCTTGTGCTCTGGCCAGGTGTCAGGCCTGTGCTTCTGAGGTGGAAGAGTTGAGTTCAGGACATTGGTCCACCAGAGACCTCCTGGCTCCATGTAATATCAAAGAGTGATAGCTCTCCCAGAGATCTCCATCTCAATGGTAAGACTCAGCTCCACTCAAAGACCAGCAAGCTACAGTGCTGGACACCATATGCGAAACAAAGAGAAAAACAGGAACACAAACTCGCGAATTAGTAGAGAGGCTACCTAAAATCATAATAAGGTCACAGACACCCCCAAAAATACCAAAGGACATGGTTCTGCCCACAAGAAAGACAAGATCCAGCCTCATCCACCACAACAAAGGCACGAGTCCCTTCCACCAGGAAGCCTACACAACCCACTGAACAAACCTTAGCAACTGGGGGCAGACACAGAAACAATGGAAACTACAAATGTATAGCCAGCAAAAAGGAGACCACAAAAACAATAAGTTAAGCAAAATGAGAAGACAGAGAAACACACAGCAGATGAAGGAGCGAGGTAAAACCTCAGCAGACCAAATAAATGAAGAGGAAATAGACAGTCTACCTGAAAGAAGAGAAATTCAAAATCTTGGAAATAGAATGGAGAATATACAAGAAATGTTTAACAAGGACCTAGAAGAACAAAACAGCACACAAACAATGATGAAAAACACAATAAAGGAAATTAAAAGATTCTCTAGAAGGATTCAATAACAAAATGACTGAGACAGAAGAATGGATAACTGACCTGCAAGATAAAATAGTGGAAATAACTACCACAGAGCAGAATAAAGAAAAAAGAATGAAATGTATTGAGGACAGTCTCAGAGGCCTCTGGGACAACATTAAACACACCAACATTCGAATTATAGGGGTCCCAGAAGAAGAAGAGAAAAAGAAAGGGACTGAGAAAATATTTGAAGAGATTATAGTTGAAAACTTATCTAATATGGGAAATGAAATACTCAATCAAGTCCAGTAAGCACAGAGTGTCCCATACAGGACAAATACAAGGAGAAACATACAAATACACATATTAAGCAAACTACCAAAAATAAGTACAAAGAAAAAATATTAAAAGCATCAAGAAAAAACAACAAATAACATACAAGGGAATCCCCATAAGTTTAACAGCTGATCTTTCGGTAGAAACTCTGCAAGCCAACAGGGAGAGGCAGGACATATTTAAAGTGATGAAAGGGAAAAACCTACAACCAATATTGCTTTACCCAGCAAGGATCTCATTCAGATTCAATGGAGAAATTTAAACCTTTAGAGGCAAGCAAAAGCCAAGAGAATTTGGCACCACCAAACTAGCTTTACAACAAATGCAAAAGGAACTTATCTAGGCAGAAAACACAAGAGAAGGACAAGACCTACAATAACAAACCCAGAAAAACTAAGAAAATGGCAGGAGAAACATACATATTGATACTACTTAAAATGTAAAAGGATTAAATGCTCCAACCAAAACAGATAGACTGGCTGAATGGACACAAAAACAAGACCCATATTATGCTGTCTACAAAAGACCAGCTTCAGACCTAGGGACACATGCGGACTGAAAATGAAGGGATGGAAAAAGATATTCCATGTAAATGGAAATCAAAAGAAAACTGGAGTAGCAATTCTCATATCAGACAAAATAGAATTTAAAATAAAGACTATTACATGATACAAAGAAGGACACTACAAAATGATCAAGGGAACAATCCAAGAAGAAGATACAACAATTTTAAACATTTATGCACCAACACATGACCACCTGAATACATAAGGCAAATGCTAACAGCCATAAAATGGAAAATTGACAGTAACACAATCATAGTAGGGGATTTTAACACCCCACTTTCACCAATGGACAGATCATCCAAAATGAAAAAAAATAAGGAAACACAAGCTTTAAATGATACAGTAAAGACGATGGACTTAATTGATATTCATAGAACATTCCATCCAAAAACAACAGAATACACTTTCTTCTGAATTGCTCATGGAACATTTTCCAGGATAGATCACATCTATGGTCAGAAATCAAGCCTTGGTAAATTGAAATCATATCAAGTATCTTTCTGACCACAAAGCTATTAGACTAGACATCAATTACACGAAAAAATCTGTAAAAAATACAAGCACATGAATGCTAAACATTACAATACTAAATAACCAAGAGATCACTGAAGAAATCAAAGAGGAAATCAAAAAATACCTAGAAACAAATGACAATGAAAACACGAGGACCCCAAACCTATGAGATGCAGCAAAAGCAGTTCTAAGAAGGAAGTTTATAGCAGTACAATCCTACCTCAAGAAACAAAAAACATCTCAAATAAACAACCTAACCTTACACCTAAAGCAATTAGAGAAAGAACAACAACAACAACAAAAAAAACCCCCAAAGTTAGCAGAAGGAAAGAAATCATAAAGATCAGATTAGAAATAAATGAAAAAGAAATGAAGGAATCAATAAGAAAACTAAAAACTGGTATTGAGAAGATCAACAAAATTGAAAAACCGTTAGCCAGATTCCTCAGAAAAAAAAGGGAGAACAATCAAATCAATAGAATTAGAAATGAAAAAGGAGAAGTAACAACTGACACTTCAGAAATACAAAGGACCATGAGAGATTACTAAAAGCAGCTCTTTGTGAATAAAATGGACAACCTGGAAGAAATGGACAAATTCTTAGAAAAACAAAACCTTCAAGGACTGTACCAGGAAGAAATAGAAAATATAAACAGAACAATAACAAGCAGTGAAATTGAGACTGTGATTCAAAATCTTCCAACAAACAAAGGCCCAGGACCAGATGGCTTCACAGGCGAATTCTATCAAACATGTAGGTAGGAGTTAACATCTATCCTTCTCAAAGTCTTCCAAAATATAGCAGAGGGAGGAACACTCCCAAACTGATTCTGCGAGGCCACCATCACCCTGATACGAAAACCAGACAAAGATGTCATACAGAAAGAAAACTACAGGCCAATATAACTGATGAATATTGATGCAAAAAATCCTCAGCAAAATACTAGTAAACAGAATCCAACAGTACATTAAAACTATCATACACCATGGTCAAGTGAGGTTATTCCCAGAAATACAAGGATTCTTCAATGTACACAAATCAATCAATGTGACTACCATATAAACACACTGAAGGAGAAAAAGCATATGATAATATCAATAGATGCAGAGAAATCTTTCGAGAAAATTCAACACCCATTTATGTTAAAAAAACCCAGAAAGTAGGCCTAGAGGGAACTTCCCTCAAAATAATAAAGGCCATATATGACAAAACCACAACCAACACCATCCTGAATGGTAAAAACCTGAAACCATTTCCACTAAGATCAGGAAAAAGACAAGGTTGCCCACTCTTACCACTATTATTCAACATTGTTTAGGAAGTTTAATTCACAGCAATCAGAGAAGAAAAATAAATTAAAGGAATCCAAATTGGAAAAGAAATAAAGCTGTCACTGTCTGCAGATAACATGATACTATACATATTTGAAACCTATGATTCTGCCAGATAACTACTAGAGCTAATCAACGAATTTGGTAAAGTAGCAGGATACAAAATTAATGCAGAGAAATCTCTTGCATTCCTATACACTAATGATGAAAAATCTGAAAGTGAAATTAAGAAAAGTCTCCCAAATACCATTGCAGAAAAAAGAATAATATACCTAGGAATAAACCTACCTAATGAGACAAAAGAACTGTATGGAAAAAATTATAAGACACTGCTGAAAGTAATTAAAGATGATACAAACAGATGGAGAGATATACCATGTTCTTAGACTGGAAGAATCAACACTTTGAAAATGAGTATACAACCCAAAGCAATCTACAGATTCAATGCAAAACCTATCAAACTACCACTGGCATTTTTCACAGAACTAGAATAAAAAATTTCACTTTTGTATGGAAACACAAAAGACCCCGAATACCTAAAGCAATCTTAAGAAAGAAAAACGTACCTGGAGGAATCAGGCTCCCTGACTTCAGACTATACTTCAAAGCTACAGTAATCAAGACAGTATGGTACTGGCAGTAAAACAGAAATATAGATCAATGGAACAAGATAGAAAGCCAAGAGATAAACCCACACACATATGGTCACTAATCTTTGATAAAGGAGGCAAAAATATACAGTGGAGAAAAGAGAGACTCTTCAAAAGTGGTGCTGGGAAAACTGAACAGGTACTTGTAAAAGAATGAAATTAGAACACTCCCTAACACCATACACAAAAATAAATTCAAAATGGATTAAAGACCTAAATCTAAGGCCAGAAACTGTCAAACTCTTAGAGGAAAATATACGCAGACCACTCAATGACATATATCACAGCAAGATCCTTTTGAACCCACCTCCTAGAGAAATGGAAATAAAAACAAAACTAAACAAATGGGACCTAATGAAATGAAAAAGCTTTTTCACAGCAAAGGAAACCATAAACAAGATGAAAAGACAACCCTCAGAATGGGAGAAAATATTTGCAAATGAAACAACGGACAAAGGATTAATTTCCAAAATTTACAAGCAGCTCATGCAGCTCAATATCAAAAAAAACAAACAAAACCCAATTCAAAAATGGCAGAAGACCTAAATAGACATTTCTCCAAAGAAGATATACAGTTTGCCAACAAACACATGAAAGCATGTTCAACATCATTCATCATTAGAGAAATGCAAATGAATAATACAATGAGATATCATCTCACACAGGTCAGAATGGCCATCATCAAAAAATCTAGAAACAATAAATGCTGGAGAAGGTGTGGAGAAAATGGAACCATCTTGCCCTGCTGGTGGGAATGAAAATTGATACAGCCACTATGGAGAACAGTATGGAGGTTCCTTAAAAAACTAAAAATAGAGCTACCATACAGCCCTGCAATTCCACTACTGGGCATATATCCTGAGAAAACCATAATTCAAAGAGTCATGTACCACAGTGTTCATTACAGCTCTATTTACAATAGCCAGGACATGGAAACAACGTAAGTGTCCATCAACAGAGGAATGGATAAAGAAGATGTGGTACACGTATAATGGAATATTAGCCATAAAAAGAAATGAAATTGAGTTATTTGTACTTAGGTGGATGGACTTAGAGTGTGTCATACAGATTGAAGTAAGTCAGAAAGAGGAAAACAAATGCCGTATGCTAACACGTATATATGGAATCTAAAAAAAAGGTCATGAAGATCCTAGGGTCAAGACAGGAATAAAGACACAGACCTATTAGAGAATGGAGTTGAGGACACAGGAAGGGGGAATGATAAGTTGGGACAAGTGAGAGAGTGGCATGGACATATATACACTACCAAATGTAAAATAGATAGCTAGTGGGAAACAGGCACAAAGCACAGGGAGATCAGCTCCCACCTAGAGGGGTGGGAGGGTGAGAGATGCAAGAGGGGGAGATATGGGGATATATGTATTTGTATATGAGGATATATGTATATGTATAGCTGATTCACTTTGTTATAAAGCAGAAACTAACACACAATTGTAAAGCAATTATATTCCAATAAAGACGTTTAAAAAATTTTCAAACAATTTTTCACAGGAACTGTCCCATTTCACATTCCTCTAACAATTAATGGGTGCTCCTCTTTCTCTGCTGTCTCAGCAACATTTCGTATTGTCAGTTTTTTAAAAAAATTGCTATAATAATACATCAGTAGTGGTGTCTCATCATGTTTTTAGTTTTTTAGAAGTTTTCAATTTTGTTGAATTATGCTGTATCATTATTTTTCTCTTCTGGTGTGTGCTTTTGGGTCCTATTTATGAAATGGAGTATAATTGCTTTACAACGCTGTGTTAATTTCTGCTTTATAGCAAAGTGATTCATCTATACATATAAATATATTCCCATATACCTACCCTCTTGTATTTCCCTCCCAGATGATGGCCATTCTGACCGGTGTGAGGTGATACCTTATTGTGATTTTGATTTGCATTTCTCTAATGATTAGTGATGTTGAGCATCCTTTCATGTGTTTTTTGGAAGTATGTATATATTCTTTGGAGAAATGTCTTTTTAGATCTTCTGCCCATTTTTGGATTGGGTCGTTTGTTTTTTTGATATTGAGCTGCATGACCTGCTTGTATATTTCAGAGATTGATCCTTTGTCAGTTGCTTCATTTGCAAATATCTTCTTCCATTCTGAGGGTTGTCTTTTCATCTTGTTTATGGTTTCCTTTGCTGTGCAGAAGCTTTGAAGTTTCATTAGGTCCCATTTGTTTATTTTTGTTTTTATTTCCATTTCTCTAGAAGGTGGTTCAAAAAGGATCTTGCTATGATTTATGTCATAGAGTGTTCTGCCTATGTTTCCCTCTAAGAGTTTTATAGTGTCTGGACTTGCATTTAGGTCTTTAATCCACTTAGCATTTATTTTTGTGCGTGGTGTTAGGGAGTGTTCTAATTTCATTCTTTTATATGTAGCTGTTCAGTTTTCCCAGCACCACTTATTGAAGAGGCTGTGTTTTCTCCATTGTATATTCTTGCCTCCTTTATCAAAGATAAGGTGTCCATATGTGCGTGGGTTTATCTCTGGGCTTTCTATCCTGTTCCACTGATCTATCTTTCTGTTTTTGTGCCAGTACCATACTGTCTTGATTAACGTAGCTTTGTAGTACAGTCTGAAGTCAGGGAGCCTGATTCCTCCAGCTCCGTTTTTCTTTATCAACATTGCTTTGACTATTCGGAGTATTTTGTGTTTCCATACATAATGTGAAATGTTTGTTGTAGTTCTGTGAAAAATGCCAGTGGTAGTTTGATAGGTATTGCATTGAATCTGTAGATTGCTTTGGGTAATATAGTCATTTTCACAATATTCTTCCAATCCAAGAACATGGTGTATCTCTCTGTCTATTTTTATCATCTTTAATTTCTTTCATCAAAGTCTTATAATTTTCTGCATACAGGTGTTTTGGTTCCTTAGGTATGTTTATTCCTAGGTATTTTATTCTTTTTGTTGCAATGGTAAATGGGAGTGTTTCCTTAATTTCATATTTACATTTTTCATCATTAGTGTATAGAAATGCAAGAGATTTCTCTCCATTAATTTTGTATCTTGCCACTTTACCAGATGCATTGATTAGCTCTAGTAGTTTTCTGGTATCATCTTTAGGATTCTCTATATATAGTATCATGTCATCGGCAAACAGTAACAACTTTACTTCTTCTTTTCTGATTTGGATTCCTTTTATTTCTTTTTCTTCTCTATTTGATGTGGCTAAAACTTCCGAAACTATTTTGAATAATAGTGGTGAGAGTAGGCAACCTCATCTTCTTCCTGATCTTAGTGGAAATATTTTCAGTTTTTCAGCACTCAGGCCAATATTGGCTATGGGTTTGTCATATATGGCCATTATTATGTTGACTTAAGTTCCCTCTATGCCTACTTTCTGGATGCTTTTTATCATAAAGAGGTGTGGAATTTTGTTAAAAGCTTTCTCGGCACCTATTGAGATGATCAAATGGTTTTTATTCTTCAATTTGTTAATATGGTTTATCACATTGATTGATTAGCATATATTGAAGAATCCTTGCATTCCTGGGATAAACCCCACTTTATCATGGTGTATGATGCTTTTAATGTGCTGTTGGATTCTGTTTGCTAGTATTTTGTTGAGGATTTTTACGTCTATGTTTATCAGTGATATTGGCTTGTAGTTTTCTTTCTTTGTGACATCTTTGTCTGGTTTTGCTATCAGAGTGATGGTGGCCTTGTAGAATGAGTTTGGGTTTGTTCCTCCCTCTGCTATGTTTTCCAAGAGTTTGAGAAGGAGAGGTGTCACCTGTCCTCTAAATGTTTGATAGAATTTGCGTGTGAAGCCATCTAGTCCTGGGCTTTTGTTTGCTGGAAGATTTTTAATCACAGTTTCAATTTCAGTGCTTGCGATTGATCTGTTTATATTTTCTATTTCTTCCTGGTTCAGTCTCGGAGGTTGTGCTTTTCTAAGAATTTGTCCATTTCTTCCAGGTGTCCATTTTATTGGCATATAGCTGCTTGTAGTAATCTCTCATGATCCTTTGCATTTCTGCAGTGCCAGTTATTACTTCTCCTTTTTATTTTCTAATTCTATCAATTTCAGTCTTCTCCCTTTTTTTCTTGATGGGTCTGGCTAATGTTTTATCAATTTTGTTTACATTCTCAAAGAACCAGCTTTTAGTTTTATTGAGGTTTGCTATTGTTTCCTTCATTTCTTTTTCATTTATTTGTTACCTGATCTTTATGATTTCTTTCCTTCTGCTAACTTTGGGGTGTGTTTGTTGTTCTTTCTCTTATTGCTTTAGGTGTAAGTTTAGGTTGTTTATTTGAGATATTTCTTTTATTTATTTATTTATTTTTTTTTTTTGAGGTACGATTGTATTGCTATTAACTTCCCTCTTAGAACTGCTTTTGATGCATTCCAGAGGTTTTGGGTCATCGTGTTTTCATTGTCATTTTTTTCTAGGTATTTTTTTTATTTCCTCTTTGATTTATTCAGTGATCACTTGGTTATTCAGTAGTGTATTTTTTAGCCTCCATGTGTTTGTATTTTTTACAGATCTTTTCCTGTAATTGATATCTAGTCTCATAGCATTGTGGTCCAAAAGGATACTTGATATGATTTCAATTTTCTTAAATTTACCAAGGCTTGATTTGTTACCCGAGATATGATCTGTCCTGGAGAATGTTCAATGAGCAGTTGAGAAGCATGTGTATTCTGTTTTTTTTTGGATGGAATGTCCTATAAGTATCAATTAAGTCCATCTTGTTTAATGTATAATTTAAAGCTTGTGTTTCCTTATTTATTTTCATTTTTGATGATCTGTCCATTGGTGAAAGTGGGGTGTTAAAGTCACCTACTATGATTGTGTTACTGTTGATTTCCCATTATGGCTATTAGTATTTGCCTTATGTATTGAGGTGCTCCTATGTTAGGTGTCTACATATTTACAGTTGTTATATCTCCTACTTGGAACGATCCCTTGATCACTATGTAGTGATCCTCTTTGTCTCTTGTAATAGTCTTTGTTTTAAAATGTATTTTGTCTGATATGAGAATTGCTACTCCAGCTTTCTTTTGATTTCCATTTGCATATAATAGCTTTTTCCATTCCCTCACTTTCAGTCTGTTTGTTTCCCTAGGTATGAAATGGCTCTCTAGTAAACAGCATCTATAGGGGTCTTGTTTTTGTTTCCATTCAGCCAGTCTATGTCTTTTGGTTGGAGCATTTAATCCATTTACATTTAAGGTAATTATTGATATGTATGTTCCTGTTACCATTTTCTTAATGTTTTGGGTTTGTTATTGTTGGCCTTTTCCTTCTCTTGTGCTTCCTGCCTATGAAATTCCTTTAGCATTTGGTATAAAGCTAGTTTGGGGTGTTGAATTCTCTTAGCTTTTGCCTGTCTGTAAAATTTTTAATACTTTTTCAAATCTGTGTGAGATCCTTGCTGGGTAGAGTAATCTTGGTTGTAGGTTTTTCATTTTCATCACTTTAATTATGTCCTGCCTCTCCCTTCTGGCTTGCAGAGTTTCTGCTAAAGATCACCTATTAACTTTATGGGGATTCTCTTGTGTGTTATTTGTCATTTTTTCCCTTGCTGCTTTTAATAATTTTTCTTTGCACTTAATTTTTGATAGTTTGATTAATATGTGTTTTTGCATGTTTCTCCTTGGATAACCTCAATGGACTCTCTGTGCTTCCTGGGCTTGATTAACTATTTCCCTTCCCATATTAGGGAAGTTTTCAACTATAATCTCTTGAAATATTTTCTCAGTTCCTTTCTTTTTCTCTTCTTCTTCTGGGACCCCTATAATTCAAATGTTAGTGTGTTTAATGTTGTCCCAGAAGTCTCTGAGATTGTCCTCCATTCTTTTCATTCTTTTTTCTGTATTCTACTCTGCAATAATTATATCCACTATTTTATCTTCCAGGTCACTTATCCGTTCTTCTGCCTCAGTTATTCTGGCATTGATTCCGTCTAGAGAATTTTTAATATCCTTTATTGTGTTGTTCATCATTGTTTGTTTGCTCTTTAGTTCTTCTAGGTCCTTGTTAAACGTTCCTTATATTTTCTCCATACTATTCCCAAGATTTTGGATCATTTTTACTATCATTACTCTGAAATCTTTTTCAGGTAGACTGCCTATTTCCTATACATTTGTTAGGTCTGGCGGGTTTTTATCTTGCTCCTTCATCTGCTGTTTTTTTCTCTGTCTTCTCATTTTACTTAACTTACTGTGTTTGGTGTCTCCTGTTTGCAGGCCGCTGATTCGTACTTCCCGCTTCTTTTGGTGTCTCCCCCCAGTGGATAAGGTTGTTTCAGTGTGTTGGGTAGACTTACTGGTGGAGAGCTCTTACTGGTGGAGTGCCTGTGTTCTGGTTGATGAGTCTGGATCTTGTCTTTCTGGTGGGCAGGTCCACATCTGGTGGTATGTTTTGGGGTAACTGTGACCTTATTATGATTTTAGACAGCCTCTCTGCTAATGGTTGGTGTTGTGTTCCTATCTTGCTAGTTGTTTGGCATAGAATGTCCAGCCCTGTACTTTGCCGGTCGTTGAGTGGAGCTGGGTCTTCTCGTTGAGATGGAGATCTCTGGGAGATTTTCACTGTCTGATATTATGTGGAGCTGGAGGTCTCTGTTGGACCAAATTTCTAAACTAGGCTCTCCCACCATAGAGGCATTGCCCTGAGGCCTGGCTGGAGCACCAAGACCTTGTCATCCACATGGTTCAGAATAAAAGGTAGAAAAATAGAAAGTAAGAAAGAGAAAAATAAAATAATATAAAAATGTAAAATGAAAAGTTATTAAAATAAAAACTAAAAAATAATCATTAAAAATTGTAAAGTAATAAAAAAGGAAGAAGAGAGCAACCAAACCAAAAAACAAATCTATCTATGATAACAAGCACTAAAAACTATAAAAAAAACCAAAAAATAAACAACAGACAGACAGAACCCTAGGTCCTCAATTCTGTGTGATTCATTGTTTCTTCAGGTATTCCACAGATGCAGGGTATATCAAGTTAATTGTGGGGGTTTAATCCACTGTTCCTGAGGCTGCTGGGAGAGATTTCCCTTTCTCTTCTCTGTTTGCACAGCTCCTGGGGTTCAGCTTTGGATTTGACCCCACCTTTGCATGTAGGTTGCTGAGGGTGTCTGTTCTTCTCTCTGACAGGGTGGGGTTATAGGAGAAGCTGATTTGGGGGCTGTGGCTCACTCAGGCCGGGGCGAGGGAGGGGAACAGAATGTGGGGTGAGCCTGTGACAGCAGAGTCCACTGTGATGTTGCAACAGCCTGAGTCACACCGTGTGTTCCCCTGGGGAAGTTGTCCCTGCATCATGGGACCCTGGCAGTGGCAGGTTGCACAGTCTGCCGGGAAGGGATGTGTGGATAGTGACCTATGTTTGCACACAGGCTTCTTGTTGGTTGCAGCAGACTTAGCGTTTCATGCCTGTCTCTGGGGTCTGCACTGATAGCCCTGGCACACGCCCGTCTCTGGAGCTCATTTAGGTGGTGCTCTTAATCCCCTCTCCTGGTGCACCGCAAAACAAAGAGGCAAGAAAAAGTCTCTTGCCTCTTTGTCAGTTCCAGACCTTTTCCCGGATTCCCTCCCAGCTAGCTGTGTCGCACTAGCGCCCTTCAGGCTGTGTTCAGGCAGCCAACCCCAGTCCTCTCCCTGGGATCCTACCTCCAAAGCCTGAGCCTCAGCTCCCAGCATCCACCTGTCCCAGCAGTGAGCAGACAAGCATCTCGGGCTGGTGAGTGCTGGCCAGCACTGATCCTCTGTGCGGGAATCCCTCTGCTTTGCTCTCTACACCCCTGTTGCTATGCTGTTCTTCGTGGCTCTGAAACTTCCCCCCTCCGCCACCCCTAGTCTCCTCCCACCAAGGAGCTTCCTAGTGTGCTGAAACCTTTCTTCCATCACAGCTCCCTCCCACTGTTGCAGGCCCCATCCCTATTCTTTTGTCTCTTTTTTTGTTTTGCCCTACCCAGGTACATGGGGAATATCTTACCTTTTGGGAGGTCTGAGGTCCTCTGCCAGCGTTCAGTAGGTGTTCTGTAGGGTTTGTTCCACATGTAGATGTATTTCTGATGTATTTGTCAGGAGGAAGGTGATCTCTACGTCTTACTCTTCCGCCATCTTGAAGTTCCTCCTCTTTCTTTTTTTTCACTTACTGAAGTATAGTTGACTCACAATATTATATTAGTTTCAGGTATAAAACATAGTGATTTGATATTTTTAGTAATTACACATCAGACAAAGTTATTATAAAATATTGACTATATTCGCTGTGCTACTTTACATTCCCTGTGATATAGTTATTTTATAGCTGGTAAGTTATACCTTTTAATATACTGCACTTATTTTGTTCCTCCCCTGACTCCTCTCCCCTCTAATAACCAATTGTTGTTTTTTTTGTACCTTTATATATTCTCTGTTTTGTTATATTTGTTAATTTGTTTTATTTTTTAAGTTTCCACGTGTCAGTAAAAGCATATAGCATTTGTCTTTCTCTGTCTGACTTATTTCACTAAGTATAATACCCACTAGGTCCATCCATGTTGCTGCAAATGGCAACAGCTTATTATTTTTCATGGCTAAGTAATATTCAATATATACATACCACATCTCTATCCATTCATCTGTTGCTTCCATATCTTGGCTATTTTAAATAATGCTGCAATGAGCACTGGGGTGCATGCATCTCGTGAATTAAGGTTTTCATTTTCTTTCTCCTTTTTGAATCCATAGATTGCTTTGAGTAGCATGAACATTTTAACCATATTAATTCTTCCAATCCATGAACATGAAATATTTGTACTACTTTCTATTTCTTTCATCAATTTCTTATAGTTCTCCTAGTATCAGTCCTTCATCTCCTTTGATTTTTTTTTTGTGTGTGTGTGTGTGTGGTACACGGGCCTCTCATTGTTGTGGCCTCTCCCGTTGCAGAGCACAGGCTCCAGATGCACGGGTTCGGCAACCATGGCTTACGGGCCCAGCTGCTCCATGGCATGTGGGATCATCCTGGACCGGGGCACGAACCCATGTCCCCTGCATTGACAGGCAGACTCTCAACCACCACATCAGCAGGGAAGCCCCACCTCCTTTGTTAAATTTATTTCTAGGTATTTTATTCTTTTTGATGCAACTCTAAATGAGATTGTTTCTTGGTTTCTCTTTCTGATAGATCATTATTACTGTATAGAAATCAACAGATTTCTGTATATTAATATTTGAATCCTATAGCTTTACTGAATTCATTTATTAGTTATAAGAGTTTTGGGGGGAATCTTTAGGGTTTTCTATATATAGTATCATGTATTCTGAAAACAGTGACAGTTTTACTACTTCCTTTCCAATTTGGAGGTCTTTTATTTCTTTTTCTTATCTGATTGCTGTGGCTAGTACTTCAAATATTATATTAAATATAAGTGGTAAAAGTGGGCATCCTTGTTTTGTTCCTGATCTTAGAAGAGAAACACTCAGCTTTTCACCATTATGTGTGGTGTTGGCTGTGCATTTGTCATAAATGGCCATTATTACATTGAAATATGTTCCCTCTATACACACTTTGATGAGAGTTTTTATCATGAATTGATGTTGAATTTTGTCAAATGCTTTTTCTCCTTCTACTGAAATAAATTTGGTTTTCAAATATTTTGTTGAGTACTTTTGTATTTGTGTTCATCAGTGATATTGGTCTACAATTTTCTTTTTTTGTAGTGTCTTCATCTGGTTTTGGTATCAGGGTTATGCTGGACTTGAGAATGAGTTTGAAAGTGTTCCTTTTCAATTTTTTGGAATAGTTTGAGAAGTTTAAGTATTAACTCTTCTTTTAATGTTTGGTAGAATTTCCTGGTGAAGTTATCTGGTCCTGGACTTTTGTTTTTTCTGAAGATTTTCTCTGACATTTTCTCCTGGAAGTTTAATAGTTTTAGCTTTCAATTTTTATATAAGAGCCTTTAAAATTAAGTACTGTATATGTTATGAGGTAGTGTAAAACTTTAGTTTTTTTTAATCTCATATGGATATCCTATAGTCCAAGCACAATTTTTCTGAAAAGGCTATTTTCTTTCCACTGAATTGCCTTAAAACTGTTGTTGTGAAGTCAGTCATGATCCAGCGAGCTACGTCTATCAACACACAAAATTCACACTGTCATTATTATGTAGTTTATAGTAAGTCTTGAGATCAAGTAGTATAGTGTTATTGAGTTGCAATTTTGAATACATATGTTGAGTATAGACCTTCTTGCGAGTTTGACAACTTTAGGGAAATAGCATTCAGTATTTCATCATTAAGTATTATGTTAGCTAATGGTTTTCTAAGATACCCTTCATCAAGTTGTAAAGTTCCTTCCTATTCTGAGTAGTCTGACAGTTTTTATCATGAATTAGTATTGGTATTGAATATATATTTTGTATTGCATCTGTTGAGGTGTGGGGTTTTTTTGTTTGTTTTTTTGCGGTAAGCGGGCCTCTCACTGTTGTGACCTCTCCCATTGCAGAACATAGGCTCCGGACGCGCAGGCTCAGCAGCCATGGCTCACAGGCCTAGCCGCTCCATGGCAGTGGGATCTTCCCGGACTGGGGCATGAACTCGTGTTCCCTGCATCTGCAGGTGGACTCTTAACCACTGCGCCACCAGAGAAACCCTGGATTTTCTTTTTATTCTGTTGATATGGTGAATTACAATGATTGATTTTTAAATGTTAAGCCAACCTTGCATTCTTTTGAACAAACCCAAGTTTCTCATGATGTATCATGAAATAAATTTCCTAATCTTTCAGAGAATTTTTGTGTGTATGCTTATAAGAGATATTAGTATTTTTGTCTTAAATATTTTTGCTTTTGATATCAGAGTAATAAAGTCCTCATAAAATAAATTTGCAAGAATTTTCTCCTTTCCTATTTTTCAAAGAGATATTTTGTAGAAGTGATATTATTCCTTCCTTAAATGTTTGGTATAAATCATCAGTGAAGTCATCTGAATGTGTAGTTTTCTTTGTGGAAATCATTTTCATTACATATTTCTATTTAAAATATTTCTATCAGATTTTCTGTTTCATATTTCTGTAAGTGATATTTTTCAAGGAATGTGACCCCTTCATCTGTATTGTCAAATTTGTTGACATAAATTTATTAATAATATCTACCTGATGTTCCTTTAATACCTGAGGAATATATAGTGATATCCTTTTTTATTGTTGTTCCTGATATGGTAATTTTTGTCTTCTTTTATTTTTTCCTGGAACAGTCTAGCTATAAGTCTAACAATTTTATTGTTATTTTAAAAGAAACACTTTTTAGTGTTATTGATTTTTTTAATTGAAGTATAGTTGATTTACAGTGTGTTAGTTTCTGGTGTACAGCACAATGATTCATATATATATATTCTTTTTCATATTATTTTCTGCTGTGGTTTATTGATATTTTAAATGATTTTTCTGTTTTGTAATTGAATTCTACTTTTGTTTTTATTATTCCTTTCCTGTACTTTGTGTTTAATTTACTATTTTTCTATTTTATCAAGATAGAAGTTTAAGTCATTTACTTTATATATTACTTCACATCTCACAAAAGCATTTAAAACAAGATATTCCCTAATAAGTCCTGATTTGTCTGAATTTTAATTATGATGTGTTGTTTTTAATTTTTATTCAGTTGGAAATACCTTTCAATTTCTCTTGTAATTTCTTTTTTGTTTCTTGAATTTTTAGAAATGTGGTGTTCAATTTCTAAATATTTGAGAATTTTACACATATATTTCTGTTTGATTTTTACTTTCATGGTGTTATGGTCAGAGAATATTCACTCTATGATTTTCTTTTTTCACTTATTTGAGACTCATTTTAAACCCCAGAGTATGATCTATCTTGATGAATGTTTTAGTTACAAAAAAGAATTCAGTTATTCTCTAAAAGAATCTGAACTCTGCTGTTTGAAGGACATTCTATAAATGTCAAGTAGGCCAATTTGGTAGATACTGTTATTCAAGTTTTCTTTCTCCTAACATCTTTCTATCTACTTGTACTAATTTCTGAAAATGTAGTGTTAACACATCCTAACATAATGTTCTATGTCTACTTAAAGTTGTAGCAGTTTTTGCTTCATATGTTTCTACATTTTGTCATTTAGTGCCTGCATATTATGAAATGGTTTTGTTTTCTTGATGAATTGACAATTTTAACATAAAATCTTCCTTTTTTTTCCCCAGTAATGTTCTTTGTTTAGAAGTCTACTTTGTTTTTATATTTATATTATAGTTCTTATGATTAGTCTTTGCCTAGTATATCTTTTTTCATTATTTTGTTTAGCCTATACTTTATATTTAAAATATATTATTTTATACTGCATATAGTTGATATTGTCTCTGCCATTTAATTGGGATTTTTTGACAATTTTCATTCAATATTATCAATACAATCTTGGTATTTATTTTCTATATCTGCTTTTTGCTCAGTTCTTGCTCTTTTTCTTCCTGTTTTATATTGAGTATGCTTTAATTTTCCTTCTTATCTATTTAAATTAGTGACTTATTAACTGAATCATTCTGTTTATTCATTTATTTTAATGTAGTTGCTCAAGGGTTTATAATATGTATCTTTAATTTACCAAAATCTTCCTTCTAATAATATACTTGTTTATTTTATACCCCTTCTTCCAAACTTTGTGTGTTCTTGTTAGATATTTTAATTCTACATATAAGTCCCACGAAATGTTGTCATTATTTTTGCTTTAAGCCACCAATTATTTATTGGCAGGCAGACTCTCAACCACTGCACCACCAGGGAAGCCAAAAGGTTTTTTTAATATTTATATATTTTATACTTAACATTTGTTTGGCTGTGTTTATATACACATTTAGAATTTTCACACTCTTTTCCTTGTTAAGATTTGAATTTCTCTTTAGTATCACTTTTTTTTCAGCCTGAAATATCCTTTAATGTACTTAAAGTGCAAGTCTGCTACCTACCAATTCTATCAGTGTTCTGTTTCTTTGAAAAAGTTTTTTGTTTTATCTTCATTTTTAAGCATAATTTTTGCTGTAAATAAAATTCCAGGTCAATATTTTGAAAGTGGTACTATAAATATGTAAGTATATTGTCCCTGGTCTTACATTTGTTTCTGAAAAAAGGCTTTAGTCATTCTTATTTTGTTCCCATATATGTAATGTCCATTTCTTCTCTGGATGTTTTAAGAATTTCTATTCAGCACTGGTTTTCAGCAATTGTATTTTGAGGTGATTTTGTGTGGTTTCTTTTGTGTTTATCCTACTTGGGTTTTGTTATTTTCTTGGATTATGGGCTTATAATTTGTATCAAATTTGGAAACTTTTTGGCTTTTATCTATTGAGGGATTTTTTTCTCCCCCCTTCCTTCTGGAACTCTAATTACACATCTGTTGAAACTTGAAACTATCCCTGAGTCACTAAATCTTTACATATTTTTAAGTTTTTTTTCCTTTGTGTGCTTCAGTTGAATAGTTTCTATTTTAATGATTTAACTTTCCTAATCTTTTCTTATGTAGTGTCTAGTCTTGTATTAAGCCCATTTGTTAAACTTTATACTTCATCTATTGTAATTTTCTTTCATCCCTGGAAGTTTCATTTAATTCCATTTTACATTTTTAATCTCTTTCTCATTATGCTTTATGTTTTACTTTGAACATCATATTTATAATGGAGGTTTTAAAGTCCTTGTTTTCTAATTCCATCACCTCTGTAATTTGAGTCTATTAATACACTGATTTTTCTTCTGGTTATAGATGGCATTTTTCTCTTCGTTTTATGTCTAGTAATTGTTTTGTTGGATGCTGAACATTGTGATTGTTATATTGTTGAGCATCTGGATTTGGGGGTCATTTTTTAAAGTTTATTGATTTTAAGTTTTGGCTGACTATTAATTTACTTGAGGATCAGTTTGTTCTACAACAAACTTGATGTTGAGACTTGTTTTAAGGTTTGTCAGATCACGTATAGAGTAGTTTCTATTACAGGTATAGTTTATTTTTACTGCTAAGATGTGGTTCTTCTGGGGTTTTGACAGACTGTCCTAGGTTTTTTTTACAAGGTAACTCCACTTTGGCTCTTTGGAATTTAAAGTCTCCCTATATTGTGTGAGTTCCAGGAACTATTCAGCCTTCATCACCCTGGAAGTTCTTTGCCTGGTCTGATAGCATTTTATCCAAGCCAGGTGTAGCTTAGTATTCAACAACAAACTCAAGGGGACCATTCTCTATTACCTTCCCCTATAATTTTCATCCACCTCCATATTACAATTCCATTTATTTCCACAGTGAGACTCCAGTGTTCTGCTTGGGGTGCCCTCTCTGTGCTATTATCTGGAAAGTATCTCTGGCAGAAAACTGGGGAAACTAGAGGTGTCACTTCATTTTTTCCTTTATCTTAGTGATCATATTTTTGTGTTGTTTGTTCAGTGATTAAAACATTTTTATATATATGCTTCCAGTTTACTAATTGGCCAGTAGTGTGGAATGGTGGAAGGAGAAGCCCAAATACATTGCTCTTTACAATACTGCTCTCAAGACAACCCTAAATTCCAGCCCTGAATTTACCTGTATTAGGTATGTCTTTGGAATTATTTAAAATACTTGACTCTCAGTTTCTTCATATATAGACTAAAAACAATAATACAAATGATTATTAATTTATAGACATATAACAGTGTTGTTGATAGGAATATATTAAAATACTTTAGGGCTTCCCTGGTGGTGCAGTGGTTGAGAGTCCGCCTGCCTGATGCAGGGGACACGGGTTCGTGCCCCGGTCCGGGAAGATCCCACATGCCACAGAGCAGCTGGGCCCATGAGCCATGGCCACTGAGCCTGTGCATCCGGAGCCTGTGCTCCGCAATGGGAGAGGCCACAACAGTGAGAGGCCCGCATACCGAAAAAAAAAAAAAAACTTTAGAAAAATATGGTTAAGACTGCCTAGCCCAGTACCTGGCATAAACATAGTCTGTCAAAAATTATCTGTTTATCTACCACATAACACTTGCTGTCATCTAGGATTATTACTTAGATGTGATGAATTACATCTATTTCCCTATTTCTGTAGATTGTTAAAGCAAGAGTTGAGAGCTTATTATACAAACTGTATTTTTTCTGTCATGTACAATGCATATTTCTTAACATTGGCATGCATCACCCTCCTCCTTCCATTGGTGATATATTTTTAAATCATATTCATGAAGTGGCTTTATGGCCAAACACATTTCTTTCTTTCACCCTCCTTAGGTTACTATTCCAGTCATGGCCATTTGAGAAGTTCTCTTTCAAAGATTTATTCAGCTCAGTTGGATAAATTTGGGGTACCAAACTACAAAGTAACTATTCCAAATCCTGTCAGTTAAAGAAGAGATTTATTCATTTAGGCCAAAATGTTCTTTTACCACAGAGACTATCTGTGTGAGCAATGTGCAGGCAGCCTCACCTTCTTGGTAAGCTCTCCAGACTCCTCAGACCCTTCAAACTGTCACACAGGCACCAGTCCTTCTGGTGTCAGACCATCAAAAGATAGGCTCAGAAGCTTTGGAATCCAACACACAACACTCCTGCACATAGAACTTGGAAAGAAGTTTTCTTACAAGTGAAGAGGAGCCTTCTACATAATGGAGAGCAGTACATCAAAGGCCTTGGCCTTCATCACCAGTGGATGTTCTGTCTATGGTGGTGTGGCTGCTCCTTTCAGTCGTGAGCCCAGCAAGAGAGGCTGTTGTGATGAGTTGTTTTTCTGTGCTTGGGCAATGTGTAATGTCTGAGACTGGCTTCCCTCGAAATGTGGTCAGCTCGTAAGCAGGCCAAGAAAAGTATTAGGTGGTGTCAGGGGTAGATGTTGAACCACGAAGACAAAAGGTGAAGAAATCCCTGCTCATTCTATCTCCCTGACAACACTCTCAAGCTCCTTCTAAAGTGACAACTTTTAATGGGCCTGAAAGAAGGGTACAAGCCCACCAGGATAGATAACTCAAATCCGGTGTGTTCTCGGGGACAGACTGGAGTTATTTATTGTGTTGGGGACTATATTTGGCAAACCTATTGCACTTCTATGCATTCCAAGTATGGAAGAACAAAGTTACACAGAAGTCTGGTTGTTTGGTACAGATATAAATAAAAATTGCAAGGAACACATTTTAAGTAAGTTGGCAAAAATGTCCTAAATATGGAAACAGAGCTTCTGTTTACAGGGGTGGGATGGGGGCACACTTTTTAAGATAAAGAAAGCAGTTACACATTTTGTGTACAGTGGTGGGAGAGAGGTGGCACTGAAGCAGACCTGTGCTGACCACAGAGGAATGACCCTGTTTATACTCCAGAGGTCACAGGGGACATCAGGGAATAAAGTTAACCAGTTGGGCCTCAGGTGAGCAGGAGAGCCCACGTTCCTTGTGAAGGTAGAAGCTACCCAAAACTCCAACTCAGTTCAACAGCCCTGCCATTTTATTTAAGAAAAGCTGGAGCTTCCGGTTTTGATGTGAAATACCCATTTTCTAAATGATGGAAACTGCTTTTAAAAAATATGGAGGAATAATATAAATGTGGAGAGTACATATATAATTAGTAAATGTAAAAAGAAACAAACTTAAAATACCAGTGTTACCAGAACCCATTCAAGAAACAGAAAATTGTCAGTTCCACGGAAACTCCACCGTCTGTCCTTCCACTCATGACCCTTTCACACAGTATAGAGTTTCCTGGAAAATACATGTTTTAATTGAAGAAGGAAAAGAGAAAGGAGGATGAGGAGGAAGAGAAGGGGAAGGAGGAGAAGGAGGAGGAAAAGGAGAGAAAGGAAGAGGAAGAGGGAGAAGCAGAGAAGAGATGGAGGTGAGGAGAAGCCATGTTAGGAACACTTAGGAAGCTTACTTCCCAGCCTCAGTTGTCAATATCTGATTTGCTTTTCATTCCAACACTCTTCCTGAGTTTCTAATGGAACCTGGGAGTTTGAGGCAAGACCCAGGGCTCTGCATATTCTTTCATTTTCCGGGTCTATTCTGGACCACAGTCTCTTAAGCAGGTGAGCGAGAAAGGGCACTGGGCACATCCAGTATGTTGGGCTCATCTGAGAGAGTAAGTTAATTGAGCCTACAAATACCAAGCACTTTTCAGAGCAAAATTAATCCCATTTGTAGTCACTGGAAAAGATGATCAAATATGTGTGTGATGAAGTGATTGTGCTCGGATGGACTGTTATTAAGCCAAGATAAGTGATGTGATTTGGTACTGATGCTGGAGTGAAGAGCTGTGTTTGGGCCACTAAATGTAAAGCCTGTTAAAGATTCTCTGTGACTCGCATCTTCTTGTAGTATAAAAAGACTCTTTTTGTGCTTCCCAAATATCTTTGCCTTAAATTATACTTCTGTGACTTCCTTTAGTTTCCATTTAGCTTATGTTTTAGTGCCCAATTTTATTTTTAACAATTCCATGATATTGTTTTAATCATGCCTCTTGTAAGATGCATGGTATTAGATTTTCAGTTTTGCTATAGCAATTTGAGAATCTGTTTTTGATTCAGAGAGTTAGATTCCTTTATGTTTACTACGAAAACTAAAATGTCTGAACTTCTGTCAACTGTTTTATATGTTTTGATCAATTAATAATGGCATTTTTGTCATTATTTCCTTCTGAGATTTGAAGTAGATTTGTCTTGTTTTCAGTATTAGTGATGATTATCATCAGTATTAGTGATGATTACCGTTAAGTTTTCAAATATATTTTTGATTACCATTCTATACTTATCAAAGATAGAAATCAAATGCTATATTTTGAGTCTCCCAAAGTAAGACAGGATATTTAGCAGAGTTTTAGTCCCCGAGATCTCTCTGTACTTTGCAGTCTTCATTAATATAACGTAAGACGTTAGCCTCAAAATGCTACTATTAATTTTTTTTTTTTTTACATTAGATGTCTGCTTTGCCAAGAAGAATGTTCTGCATTGGCATTGCATAGCATAGCAGCAACATTCACCCCGATGATTTGGAACAACCATTTACTCATTTATCGCTTAATCAGTTGCAGTTGGTCCCCAGATAACTTTTTTCAGGAAGAGACTTGGGTAGTATCATTTGAACTCCTGCATATCTGAAATCTGAAAATGCCTTTCATATGAAAACTAACCAGCCTAGTACAGCCTTTCGCTCCTGGAACCAGCATAAGAACCCATGCCAGTGTCCCCTTTTTTTCCAGCCTTTGTTGAGCAAAGAAGGTAGTGCCAGCCTCAGTCTTGTTCCCTTTTAAGTTGTCTGTTTCCCTCTTTCTGCCTGAGTGACTAAAGTGGTTTTCCTTTTTTCTTTTCCTAAACATCTTTAATACAAATATGTTTTCAGATATGTTCAGGGTCTAAAATTAAAATGGTCTTTTCAGTTTTCATGCTCAGACTTTTTGTCATTTTGGAAAAAGGATACTGCTCTGATTACCTTGATTGCTTCTGAGAGGACTCCTGACTGTTGGGTCACATTTATGTCCTTTGCCCTACTTGATTTTCATCTTCCCCCTCATCATTTCTGTGCATTTGTCCTTTAGCTCTTCCTTGTGCAAAAGCTACTCAGGTATGTATTCTACATCATTGAGTTATCTCAAGTGCTAAGTTTGCTTTATACTCCCTCAAAGGTATATTCTGTGATAACACATATTCATTGCTTTGCAGTCCAAAGGATTCTACCCACCTTCCCTTTCATCTCATCCTGTGGTCCTAAAAAGGTCAACCTGTTTCCCTTAAGAAAATTTTGTTCAGATTCTTCTACCTTATTGAAAAGCTGAATATTTTTCTAAAATGCACTAGTTTATATTTTCCCCGTATCCCTTGTTTGGTCACTTTAGAAACTGCACTGTTTTGGTAATTTATCAATTCTTAAATGAGAAGAGATCTATTTGGTTCAACAGCCAAGCTATGTGGCTTGTGCATCCCTCCTCTTGTTTACTTGGATGCTCCCAAATCCCCTCCAACTCTGAAGTCAAGGGCCATGCTTGTGTGCGCTGCTCCTGGCTCAGTCCCGGGTGTCTTGGTAAAGGCCCTTGTGATTGAGAGAATCTTCTCCTGGCCTCATCACGGCCTTGGTTTTCTGGACCAAGAGAGGACATGAAGAGGTATAAGCCCAGCACACAGACACATCAGAGTTTCCAGTTTGTATTTAACTTGATACCCTTCTCCCAGGAAGCTGTGTGCCATGACTGGTCACTTCCTATGTCTTGGTGAATGGGATGAGGTATAACTGGCAGTGAGCAGAGTGAATGGAGTGATGAGGATTGTGCTATCCTTTGTGTGATGTAAAATGCAGCACTTGGTCAGCAAAGGGACATCTGCTCAGTCTGCCATACACACAAGTCCTGCACCTCCGAGCCGAGTGCCAGGAGTAGCCTTTGCCTGGCTGCAGAGAGTGAGCTAATTGTCCCCCAGTGAGATGACACTTGGCTCAGCTTCATGGGTCTTGAGGGAGATCACACAGGTTGGCAATACTTCATTTTCTGTATTGTTGTGAGTCATTGTTTCCTGGATCTCTGTGTTCCTCCAACTTGTGAATATAAAATTAATACCCAACTCGTGATACTGTTGATGCCCTCCACCGATGTGGAATTGGGTTTCCCCATGGCTAAACTTGGAACACACCTCTTTCCAGATAAGGCAGAGGAAAAGCAAGAAACCCTCTGTACTTTGGCCACCCCCCAACTCTGTGGCAGACCCCAGGTAAGGTGTCCGACACGCTGTCTCCTGAAATTTCTCTTCTCTCAGTCCCTCCATCCAAATTCTCACTCAGCTCTTTTCTGTTCTGTGTCATTCTGCTCAAAGGAACATTGAATCAGGAACATAAGATCCCAGCTTCACTCATTTTTGGTCCCTTGGCAACCTTTCTCCCGGTGAAGTCAAGCACATCCATGACTTTCACATTGCTTTAGAGACTCACAACCCCAAACGTCCATCCCCAGCCCAACGTCTGCCCAAGCATCCAGAGCCTGACATCTGGACCCTAGTGGACTACGTGGATGTGCCATGGGTGGACGTTGATGTCCTGACCCTTCTGGACATGTGCACCTGAACATCTCCTGAGCATCCACATGTTCTATAAACTGTATTTTCTATAGAGTTTACTTTTCTTCCAAGACCTAACTTGTAAAGTGATTTTAACAATTACATTAAATAATGCAAGAGACAGTCTTTTCAAGTCTAATTGAGCACACAGATGATATTTGTTTTTACCACCCACTCAGTTTCACCAGGTAGAAATCCCTGAGGCTTCTCAGACTGCCACGTTCTCGTTCTCCTTGCCTCCAAGACCATTTAGAATCTAAAGGACCACTGTCTTCCAAGCTCCTCTTCTGGTACTGCTCTCACTCGGCCTCGTCATTTTCCAGGTGGGCTAGGGTAGAAGCCAAGTAACAGTACTCCCGGCCCTGGCATGGTAGGTTCTCTCTGTGGACATCACACCATGTCCTGCCCAGTCTTCAATGTGCTGCTGGTCTCCTGGTCGTTGAGTTAGAGTCTCAGCTCTACTCCTGGATACAGAGCCCAGGAATAGGCCCTCTGTCCTGCTCCCTGCATCCAGGTGACAGTGGTGAAGAGTAGTCTCAGAGCTGAAGGCCATAGAGCATACACCATCAGTGACTAAGAGGCAGGCTGAAGCTCCAGAAAGTAAGAGGCCTCCCTCCAGTCTGCTGCTGTAAAAGAGTAAATCTTGAGCAAGTGGAAAGCCTGTTGGTAATTTCCAAGTCAACGTTTAATTTCATTCATACCCATTCACCTTTGAAAATGGAGCACCTAAAGCACACGTGACAAGGCTCTGATTTTGCCTGGCACATTTAAAATGTGAAAATGAACGCCTTTATTGACTTTTCTTCATCACAAAATAAGCCATAAAACACAAATAAATCAGCCTTCCAAGCAGAGCCTGTTTTCAGTGGGAAAGCAGACTGGCTGACATAGCTCATCCATTATAGGTCCCCGCTGGTCTCCGAGTCATTTCTGAGCTTAAGTAGAACTTATGGTTCAAGCTCTGACTCCACAACAGCCTTTCTTCGACTGTGATTCCACCTTCTGAGCTTCATTTAAGCCCTAGGTCAATCAAGAGGAGCAGGCTCTCCTGACAGGGCCGCAGCTCCTGGGGAACTCTCTGGAGGAACAGAGTTGTGTTCTGGACCAGGGCACAAAGAGAAACTTGAGGTGGACATCGTCACACTCCTCACCACACACATCCCTGGGAGCTGTGCTGGCTTGGATCTGATCACTCTTCTCTCTGCAGTTTACTCCTTCTTCCATGCACATGCCCTCCACTCCCTCCTAATTAAACATTTTTTCATCCTGCATCAGAGGCTTGCATCCACGAAGCAAATATACTATCTGTGGTGTAGAATAAGGGATTTACTATAGGAAATAAGCTTACACAGTGTGGGGCTGGAGGGGTAGTCTGTGCAGGCTACTGCATCCGGTTTTGACCTGAGGCTGCCCACCTATAGGTCAGCCCAACAGGGCAGTGGTAGAAACACAAGAAACTGGGTGTAGACAAGGTCAAGGTCAAGAGAAACTGGGACTGGAAGGGCACACTGGAATGCAGGTCTGCCTCTACAACTCCCACCAATGCTGTGGGCGACCTGCAAGGGAATCCGGCTCCCTTTGCCATAGAGTTGGCCCTGCACCTGGCCCAGACTTTGGAGAAGCTGAAGGAAGAGACCCAGTGGAGACCAGAGACATTTCATAGGTCCAAATGCTCATCCCTGCCAGCCAGGTATGCCAGCAGACTGGTAACAGCATGTGAGAGCTGCACACATTGTCCCCAGCTTCAGAGCATAAGGATATGGCTACGGAATGTCCCTTGAGGGCAACACTAACTGGGAGTCATACAGGGAGTGGAATCTGAGGGCTGTGGTTCCAGCTTAGCTACGTCAGCACAGCCACAGTCACCACACGAGACACAGGCTCTCAGGTTCTCCTCATCCAGATGCCTGACTTTACTGCTGGAATGTGCAATGATAATCTTTAGAGTGGTAGGAATTGATGAAAAGTTGTCCTTGGCCAATTCCCTATCATCTGCAGCATGGAATCCACCTGTGACTAACTATGCTCGCTCTCCTGGTGATATACTTAAAGTGCACTAAACCCGCCATTGTCCTGATGCCTATAGTCCACACGATCAGGATATCCAGAGGTGCTGCAGGCCTAGACATGCACGTTGTGTCAGCCAGGGCCCGACAGTAGAGGAGAAGCCACTCTGAGTTTTAAACTCCTCCTGCAACCTGGGAGGCCAGGCAGCCCAGAGATTTATGGTGCAAGAAATTGCCTCCACCTGTAGCCTGAAGGGACAAAGGAAGGAGGTGTGTTGCTGGAGCCCAGCAGCCAGGGGTCCCTTTGAGAGCCAAAGCCACTTCTGCTGATCATCTTAGCACACACACAAGGTGGATAGTGTCTTCTTCTCTGTCCCTCTGCTCCCCCTCCAGGGCTCCCACAGGGGCTGCCCACCCCCATTACAGATGGATCAGGGAAAAGACAAACAGAGATCTGCCTGCAAACAGGCCAGCTCCACCCCCCAGCCCCTACCCCACATTGCCCTCTCTGCCCAATGCAGCTCTAGGCGGGTCCAGCAGGAGATGCCGTGGCCCCTGCTCTCAAGAAGCTTAAAGGTGTGAGAAACAGTTTTTGCAGAGAAGAGGTCACAGAGAAGAGAGCATGGAGAGGCGCCTATAGCAGCCTGGAGGAAGGCAGGGGTGGGGCTATCCCTGAGCCCAGACCTTGATATCTGAGATAGTCGGAGAGAAACCTCAAGTCATCCCCCAATATCAGGAAAGGAGACCTATGAATGCACCATAGATATTCACTCATGCAACTACTATTTTATTGGGCACCTAGTATGTGCCAAGCATCATGTTCTTTATAATCATCTCTCCTAGGCATACTTGGCTGTTCCTCACTGTGTCACAGGCCCCCATGACCATCCTCAGGCCTAGTCATTTGCTAGGACTCATAGAACTGATAAAGCCACTATATTCATGATTTTGTTTTCTTTTGTTTTGGTTTGGTTTTCTTACAGGGAAAGGACACCGATTAAAATCCACAAAGGGAAAGATTTATGAATCAACATCCCGGAGAAACTAGACACAAGCTTCTAGGCTCTCTCTCTCAGTGCAGTTGCATAGCAACACACCTAATTCTCCCAGCAATGATACGTGACCACAAGACGAAGTGTTCCCACTAGGGAAGCTCCCCCCAGCCCTGGTATTGGACTTTTTAATTGAGGGTAAATCATATAGGCAGGCAGTGCTCGCAGGGCTGACCTTGGCTACTCAGTCTCCAGCCCCAGGAGAGATAAAACTGATAGAGCATGGCCCAGGGCTTGAGGCATCAAAAAACAGGTATGCTGTCTCTCACCAGGTAGCACATTCCCAGGGCTTAGAGGTTACCTCTGAAGAGGTGGATAAGGACCAATCCTGAACAAACCTTAACCTCTTGCTGGGTTTGAGCAAACCATGCCTGCCAAGCCAAGACTTTACTGCATACTCAGGTATTCCCATTTTGATCCAATTTTCACCTGATCTCTTGTCTTTGCTGCATCTCTCTGTGCTGCTTCACCCCTGACCTCCTGGACTTGGGGTTTGCATTTAGGACACGTCATCAGAATCACTGAATTATATATGATTCTTGAGGTCCAGTGTGTGATAACTTCCTATTCAGAGACATTGCCTTGATTGGGATTGGGATCCATTTATTTATTCATTCAGTCACCATTGACTGAACACATCGGATGTACCAAGAATTGTAGGCACATTTTTTACCATAGTGAGAGTAGTAAACCCCAATCCCACCCTAGCAGAGAGTATGGTCCTGAAGAGCAGGGCAAATTAATAAGAAAATACAATATTGATAGTTTACTGGATTGAATACTGTCCCCCTAATACTCATGTTCACCCAGAGACTCAAAATGTGATTTTATTTGGAAATAGAGACTTTGCAGATATAATCAAGTTGAGTTGTGGTCTTACTGGATTGGAGTGGGCCCTAATCTAATGACTGGTGTTCTTATAAGGAAAAGGAAGTGTGGACACAGAGACATACACAGAGAGAAGACAATAAGAAGACCCACAGGGGAGAATTCCCTGTGATCATGAAGGCAGATAGCAGACTGATGTGTCCACAGGTCAAGGAATGCCAAGGATTGCCACTAACCACCAGAAGCTGGGAGGGATGAGGGAGCATTCTGTCCTCCCCAAACCTTCAGGAAGAGTGTGGTCCCATCCACACCTCGATTTTGGACTTCCAGCCTCAAAAACTGTGAGAATAAATTCCTCTTAAGTTACCAAGTTTGTGGTAGTTTGCTATGGCAGCCCTGGAGAATGAATACAGATAGCACGGGATTAAAAGAAAGACAGGGCATTGAGACTCCAGAGGAGAAACGCATGAAATCCAGCTCAGTAGGCCAGAAGTAAACTCCAGAGGGAGTGACAGCTTCCAGAAAGAAGGTTTATGCTGTGGAGGTGGCCAGGAAAAGCATACAGGGAGAGAATTCCAGACATAGGGAAGAATGTATGTAAAGGCATGAAGGTAAAAGAGAGCATGACCCACTGGAGGGTCTGAAAGAAAAGAAGGAGAACTGGACCATGGAGTGTGAGACACTGTTGGGAAGATTGGAGCCTTATGTGGGGAAGAGCTGAGCGTGTGTACAATCCCTTGTAAGTTGTGTAGATGTGATGCACCTGCTTGTCTAGTCCCCTGTTGGGCCTCAGAAATCAGGGATAAATCTTCTGACAGATTTGGTATCATCTCTGGTTCATGTTTTACCTCCAGGTCAGGGGATAACATGACCAGTAAGGAAGGGGTTGGGAAGTCAGCCTATTCTATAAGAACATGCTGACTTTGGTACCTGTTTACAACATTGGTGTCTTGCTTGAAATCGAAGGCCATCATGGCCATTATTGATTTCCTTTCCAGCCCACAGCATTGTAGATTTTCTGGGCTGGCATGAAAACCCTTCAATGTTACTGCACATGACTCAACACCATCAATTCTGATTAGAACTGTTGGTAACAGGCGGAAGAGCTTCACTTTTTCCATGTGAACAGTATCAAACTGTTTCAATACAGGAAACCTGTCAGTGTTGCCCGTGAATACAGTCCTCACTCTTCATTTCTCTTTGTATGTTGTCAATTCAGGCTCAGGGTTGGGCTTATGATTTACTAATCCTATCATGATACTGCTTTTGAACTATGTTTTAAGTTGAACATATCATGACTGTGAGGATACCATTCACGATTTAAGACTCTTAATTAAACAAACAAACTAGAAAACACTTGAGTTGTCACTGTCATTCAGCCAGCTGGGAAATCATGAGAATGAAGCCGAATGAGAACGTATAGACCCAGTTTGCTTCCATTTCTCTGCTGACTAGTGCGATTGAAGTTGATAGTGATGTGTTCTGGAGGAAACACAGGAAACTAGACATGTGCCAGGATGCAGCCACCCAGCAACAGGGTGCTCACGGGAATGTCGGTGTGGTGGATGCCTCTAGAAAGGCCCTGTAGTAAAGTTCAAAGAGCACACTCAAGGGCAGAGAGGTTTGGGCTTGAATCCTGACCCAATGACTTTTTTATGGGATGACCAAGAGGAACCCATGGAAAAGAAACAATAATATCCCCCTCAGAGGAGAGGGTGGGGAAAATTTGTATATATTATGTAAATATACATTACATATATAAATAATATGTATAATACATGTACATGTATTCACACACATGAATAAAAATCACACACATATAAATATATGTATACATCTATTTGTACACAAATGATTATTTGTATACATATACATAAATATATGTGTATAGGTGTACATATATAAATGTACATGTATATGTAAAGTTCTTCAAGTTTACACACACACACACATACACACACACACAGTTTGGAAGAATTCCTGGCATTCAAACCCACTTTTGTCTTCACATTTTGTTTTCTTTTCACTACATGGTCTTGCCTCACTCTTTAAAGTATTTATGTAGCCTCCTATTAAGTGGAGATCATTGGCAGAGAAGCCAAAGATAGTTTAAGAGTGAGTCCAAGTGGGCAATAAAGACTGGGGAGACTTTGCTGCCAGACAGACTAGAGGGAGGTTCTCAGCTCTGCTTCTCACCACCATGGGACAGAGACAAGTCACTTTGCCTCTTTTTAAGCCTCAATGTCCTAAAACTTGAAGGTCCATGTCCGTGGAGGGAATTGAAGATAGTGTGTCTACATTACAATATGGTACAGAGTAGCTGCTCTACAAACAAGGGCACACTTGGAATTGCACTGTGGAGGGAACCACCTGCACAACCTCCACCACCATCCCACACAGAGGTTTATGTCTGGGTGGGGGGCACAGGCTGCCCGTTCAGTCAACCATATATGTGATCATACATGTGTTCATTCTGCAAACATTTTACTAAATACCTCTGCCTGGCTTTGTGAGAGGTGGTGGAACACCAAGAAGATTGTCACATGACTCCATACTCAAGAAGCTCAGATTTGGTAAAGGAGAAAGATAAGAAAATAAATATTATTAATACATGTGCTAAGTTTGTAAGATAGCAATACAGATATGTACTGGGTACTTACTAACTCCTATTTTATTTCAAAGCCTACTTTTAAAGAGATGTGCCTAGAAAATCATAGGGCTTGCATTTTTAATAAAGTACTATCTGTTTCACTACAGAATTGTTTTTGTAAAGAAAATTAGCTCCTACATGATTAGTAAATAAGAGACTCTCAGTATAAACTCGAGGTGCTTCAGTTTATATGTGATTGTCCTGAGCACTTTATTGTTTTGTGTCACCTAGTCATAGCAATTTAGCATTACAGACACTAAAAAATATGGACACAGCAAACTGTGCGGGATACATGCTCTACGGAGCATCTGTTCCCTGAAGTCCTCCTTCTAGCAGAGTTTGGCCATTGTTAGATGGGCTTATAGTGCTCTAAGAAACCAGCACAAATCAATGAGCCAGAGACATCCATCTCTAGATCGTGGCATGTTGTGCAAAACCAACAGCAGCTGCTTTGTACCTGAATCTCCTGATAATGAAATTATCTCTTTGCCTCTGCTCCATAACTCCACACCCATAGCTGTTCCTTACACCTGTTTCCATCAGACTACCTTCACATGTTCTTTTTCAGTAAAATTTATCAATTATAGGTCTTCCTTTTTTATTTCAATTCTATAATATTTTATTGCGTATGTATTTAACTCACAGTACACATTTTCTTTCTTTTACTAACTCCATCAAATTATCTGTTTTTAACATCTTTATTGGAGTACAATTGCTTTACAATGGTGTGTTAGTTTCTGCTTTATAACAAAGTGAATCAGTTATACATATACATATGTTCCTATATCTCTTCCCTCTTGCATCTCCCTCCCTCACACCCTCCCTATCCCACCCCTCTAGGTGGTCACAAACCACTGAGCTGATCTCCCTGTGCTACGCGGCTGCTTCCCACTAGCTATCTATTTTACGTTTGGTAGTGTATATATGTCCATGCCACTATCTCACTTTGTCCCAGCTTACCCTTCCCCCTCCCAATATCTTCAAGTCCATGTTCTAGTAGGTCTGTGTCTTTATTCACGTTTTGCCCCAGTTGGGAGTGTTCTAATTTCATACTTTTTTTATTTTTTATTTTTTGCGGTACATGGGCCTCTCACTGTTGTGGCCTCTCCCGTTGCCGGGCACAGGTTCCGGATGCACAGGCTCAGTGACCATGGCTCACGGGACTAGCCACTTCGCGACATGTGGGTTCTTCCCAGATGGGGGCACAAACCCATGTCCCCTGCATCGGCACGTGGACTCTCAAGCACTGCGCCACCAAGGAAGCCCTAATTTCATACTTTTACACATAGCTGTCCAGTTTTCCCAGCACCACTTATTGAATAGGCTGTCTTTTCTCCACTGTATATTCTTGCCTCCTTTATCAAAGATAAGGTGACCATGTGTGTGTGGGTTTATCTCTGGGCTTTCTATGCTGTTCCATTGATCTGTATTTCTGTTATTGTGCCAGTACCACGCTGTCTTGATTAATGTAGTATTGTACTGTAGTCTGAAGTCAGGGAGTCTGACTCCTCCAGATCCATTATGGGTCTCAAGATTGCTTTGGCTATTCGGGGTCTTTTGTGTTTCCATACAAATTGTGAAATTTTTTGTTCTACTTCTGTGAAAAATGCCAGAGGTAGTTGGACAGGAGTTGCATTGAATCTGTAGATTGCTTTGGGTAGTAGAGTCATTTTCACAATGTTGATTCTTCCAATCCAAGAATCTCTCCATCTATTTGTATATCTCTCCATCTATTTGTATCATTTTAATTTCTTTTATCAGTGTCTTATAATTATCTGCATATAGGTCTTGTGTCTCCATATGTAGGTTTATTCACAGATATTTTATTATTTTTGTTGCAATGGTAAATGGGAGTGTTTTCTTAATTTGACTTTCAGATTTTTCATCATTAGTGTATAGGAATGCCAGAGATTTCTGTGCATTAGTTTTGTATCCTGCAACTTTACCAAATTCATTGATTAGCTGTTGTACTTTTCTGGTACCATCTTTAGGATTCTCTATGTATATTATCATGTCATCTTAAACAGTGACAGCTTTACTTCTTTTCCAATTTGGATTCCTTTTATTTCTTTTTCTTCTCTGATTGCTGTGGCTAAAACTTCCAAAACTATGTTGAATAATAGTGGTGAAAGTGGGCAACCTTGTCTTGTTCCTGATCTTAGTGGCAATGTTTTCAGTTTTTCACCATTGAGGACGATGTTGGCTGTGTCATATATAGCTTTTATATGTTGAGGAAAGTTATTTCTATGCCTATTTTCTGCAGGGTTTTTATCATAAATGGGTGTTGAATTTTGTCGAAAGATTTCTCTACATCTAATGAGATGATCATATGTTTTTTCTCCTTCAATTTGATGTATCACATTGGTTGATGAGCATATATTGAAGAATCCTTGCATTCCTGGAATAAACTCCACTTGATCATTGTGTATGATCCTATTAATGTGCTATTGGATTCTGTTTGCTAGCATTTTGTTGAGGATTATTGCATCTAAGTTCATCTTGTACATAAAGCTGCAATGAACATTTTGGTACATGACTCTTTTTGAATTATGGTTTTCTCAGGGTATATGCCCAGTAGGGGGATGGCTGGGTCATATGGTAGTTCTATTCGTAATTTTTAAGGAATCTCCATACTGTTGTCCATAGTGGCTGTACCAATTCACATTCCCACCAGCAGTGCAAGAGTGTTCCCTTTTCTCCACACCCTCTCCAGCATTTATTGTTTCTAGATTTTTTGATGATGGCCATTCTGACTTGTGTGAGATGATATCTCATTGTGGTTTTGATTTGCATCCCCCTATTGATTAATGATGTTGAGTATTCATTCATGTGTTTGTTGGCAGTCTGTATATCTTCTTTGGATAAATGTCTATTTAGGTCTTCTTCTTTATCAAAGATAAGGTGACCATATGTGCGTGGCTTTATCTCTGGGCTTTCTATCTTGTTCCATTGTTCTATATTTCTGTTTTTGTGCAAGTACCATACTATTTTGATTACTGTAGCTTTGTAGTATAGTCTGAAGTCAGGGAGTCTGAACTCTCCAGCTCAGTATTTTGTCCTCAAGATTATCTAGATATTTTATTCTTTTTTGTTGCAATGGTAAATGGGAGTGTTTTCTTGATTTCACTTAAGGTTTTTCATCATTAGCATATAGGAATGCCAGAGATTTCTGTGCATTAATTTTGTATCCTGCAACTTTACCAAATTCATTGATTAGCACTAGTAGCTTTCTGGTAGCATCTTTGGCACTCTCTATGTATTGTATCATGTCATCTGCAAACAGTGACAGCTTTACTTCTTCTTTTCCAATTTGGATTCCTTTTATTTCCTTTCCTTCTCTGATTGCTGTGGCTAAAACTTCCAAAACTATGTTGAATAAGAGTGGTGAGAGTGGGCAACCTTGTCTTGTTCCTGATCTTAGTGGAAATGCTTTCAGTTTTTCACCATTGAGGATGATGTTTGCTGTGGGCTTGTCATATATGGCCTTTATTATGTTGCAGAAAGTTCCCTCTCTGCCTACTTTCTGGAGGGTTTTTATCATAAATGGGTGCTGAATTTTGTCGAAAGCTTTCTCTGCATCTAATGAGATGATCAAATGGTTTTTCTCCTTCAATTTGGTGTATCACATTGGTTGATTTGCATATATTGAAGAATCCTTGCATTCCTGGAATAAACCCCACTTGATCATTGTGTATGATCCTATTAATGTGCTGTTGGATTCTGTTTTCTAGCCTTTTGCTGAGGATTATTGCATCTATGTTCATCAGTGATATTGGCCTGTAGTTTTCTTTCTTTGTGACATCTTTGTCTGGTTTCGGTATCAGGGTGATGGGACCCTCGTAGAATGAGTTTGGGGGTGTTCCTCATCCTGCTATATTTTGGAAGAATTTGAGAAGTATAGGTATTAGCTCTTCTCTAAAGGTTTCATAGAATTTGCCTATGAAGCCATCTGGTCCTGGGCTTTTGTTTGTTGGAAGATTTTTAATCACACTTTCAATTTCAGTGCTTGTGATTGGTCTGTTCATATTTTCTATTTCTTCTTGGTTCAGTCTCAGCAAATTGTGCATTTCTAAGAATTTTTCCATTTCCTCCATGTTGTCCATTTTATTGGCATAGAGTTGCTTGTAGTAATCTCTCATGATCCTTTGTATTTCTACAGTGTCAGTTGTTCTCCTTTTTCATTTCTAATTCTATTAATTTGAGTCTTCCTCTTTTTTTTCTTGATGAATCTGGCTAATGGTTTATCAATTTTGTTTATCTTCTTAAAGAACCATCTTTTAGTTTTATTGATGTTTGCTATCATTCCCTTCATTTCTTTTTCATTTTTTTCTGGTCTGATCTTTATGATTTCTTTCCTTCTGCTAACTTTGTCATTTTTTTTGTTTTCCTTTCTCTAATTTCTTTAGGTGCAAGGTTAGGTTGTTTATTCGAGATGTTTCCTGTTTCTTAAGGTAGGATTTTATTGCTATAAACTTCCCTCTTAGAACTGCTTTTGCTGCATCTCATAGGTTTTGGGTCGTCCTGTCCCCACTGTCATTTGTTTCTAGGTACATGTTGATTTCTTCAGTGATCACTTCGTTATTAAGCAGTGTCTTGCTTAGCCTCTATGTGTTTGTATTTTTTACAGATCTTTCCATGTAATTGATATCTAGTCTCATAGTGTTCTTTTTGGAAAAGATACTTGATACTATTTCAAATTTCTTAAATTTACCAAGGCTTGATTTGTGACCCAAGATATGATCTATACTGGAGAATATTCCGTAAGCACTTGAGACGTATGTGTATTCTATTGTTTTTGGATGAAATGTCCTATAAATATCAATTAAGTCCATCTTGTTTAATGTATCATTTAAAGCTTGTGTTTCCTCATTTATTTTCATCTTGGATGACCTGTCCATTGGTGAAAATGGGGTGTTAATGTCCCCTACAATGATTGTGTTACTGTCAATTTCCCCTTTTAAGGCTGCTAGTATTTGCCTTATGTATTGAGGTGTTCCTATGCTGGGTGCATAAATATTTACAATTGTTATATCTTCTTCTTGGATTGATCCCTTCCTTGATCATTATGTAGTGTCCTCATTTGTCTCTTCTAATAGAATTTATTTTAAAGTCTATTTTGTCTGATATGAGAATTGCTACTCCAATTTTTTTTTGATATCCATTTGCATGGAATATCTTTTTCCTTCCCCGCACTTTCTGTCTGTACGCCTCCCTATGTGTGAAGTGGGTCTGTTGTAGACAGCATATATATGGGTCTTGTGTTTGTATCCATTCAGCCAGTTTGTGTCTTTTGTTGGGAGCATTTAATCCACTTACATTTAAGGTAATTATTGATATGTATTTTCCTATTCTCATTTGCTTTATTGTTTTGGGTTTGTTATTGTAGATCTTTTCCTTCTCTTATGCTTCCTGCCTAGAGAAGTTCCTTTAGCATTTGTTGTGAAGCTGGCTTGCTGGTGCTGAACTCTCTCAGCTTTTGCTTGTCTCTAAAGGTTTTAATTTCTCCATCAAATCTGAATGAGATCCTTGCTGGATAGAGTAATCTTGGTTGTAGGTTTTTCTCCTTCATCACTTTAAATATGTCCCGCCAGTCCCTTCTGGCTTGCAGAGTTTCTGCTGAGAGATCAGCTGTTAACCTTATGGGGATTCCCTTGTGTGTTTTGTTTTTCCCTTGCTGCTTTTAATATGTTTTCTTTGTATTTAATTTTTGATAGTTTGATTAATATGTGTCTTGGCCTGTTTCTCCTTGGATTTATCTTGTATGGGACTGTCTGTGCTTCCTGGACTTAACTATTTCCTTTCCCATATTAGGGAAGTTTTCAACTATAATCTCTTGAAATATTTTCTCAGTCCCTTTCTTTTTCTCTTCTTCTTCTGGGACCCCTATAATTCAAATGTTGGTGAATTTAATGTTGTTCCAGAGGTCTCTGAGACTGTCCTTAATTCTTTTCATTCTTTTTTCTTTTATTTTTTCCTGCTCTGCAGTAGTTATTTCCACTATTTTATCTTCCAGGTCACTTATCCGTTCTTCTTCCTCAGTTATTCTGCTATTGATCCCTTCTAGTTAATTTTAAATTTCATTTATTGTGTTGTTCATCATTATTTGTTTGATCTTTAGTTCTTCTAGGTCCTTGTTAATCGTTTCTTGTATTTTCTCTATTCTATTTCCAAGATTTTGGATCATCTTTACTATCATTTTTCTGAATTCTTTTTCAGGTAGACTGCCTAATTCCTCTTCATTTGTTAGGTCTGGTGGGTTTTTACCTTGCTCCTTCATCTGCTGTGTGTTTTTCTGTCTTCTCATGTTGCTTAAATTACTGTGTTTGTGGTCTTATTTTTGCAGGCTGCAGGTTCATAGTTTCCATTGTTTTTGCTGTCTGTCCCCAGTGGCTAAATTTGGTTCAGTGGGTTGTGTAGGTTTCCTGGTAGAGGGGACTAGTGCCTGTGTTCTGGTGGATGAGGCTGTATCTTGTCTTTCTGGTGCACAGGTCCATGTCTGGTGGTGTGTTTTGGGGTGTCTGTGGCCTTATTATGATTTTAGGCAGCCTCTCTGCTAATGGATGGAGCTGTGTTCTTGTCTTGATAGCTGTTTGTCATAGGGTGTCCAGCAGTGTAGCTTGCTTGTTGTTGAGTGAAGCTGGGTCTTTGCATTGAGATGGAGATCTCTGGGAGATTTTTGCTGTTTGATATTATGTGGCGCAGGGAGGTGTCCTGTGGACCAGTGTCTTGAAGTTGGCTCTCCCACCTCAGAGGCACAGCACTGACTCCTGGCTGAAGCACCAAGAACATTTAATCCCCACAGCTCAGAATAAAAATGAGAAACAATAGAAAGAAAGTAAGGGGATAAAATAAAATAAAGTTATTAAAATAAAAAATAATTAAGAAAAAAATTAAAAATTAAAAAAGAAAAAGAAAATGGACAGACAGAACCCTAAGACCAATGGTAAAAGCAAAGCTATACAGAAAAAATCACACACAGAAGCATGCACATACACACTCACAAAAAGAGAAAAAGGGGAAAAATAACATATCTTTTCTCCCAAAGTCCACCTCCTCAATTTGGGATGATTCATTTTCTATTCAGGTATTCCACAGATGCAGGGTACATCAAATTCATTGTGGAGCTTTAATCCGTTGCTTCTGAGGCTGCTGGGAGAAATTTCCCTTTCTCTTCTTTGTTTGCACAGCTCCAGGTGTTCAGCTTTGGATTTGGACCCGCTTCTGGGTGTAGGTCACCTGAGGGCGTCTGTTCTTCGCTCAGATAGGACAGGGTTAAAGGAGCAGCTGATTCTGGGGCTCTGGCTCATTCAGGCCGGGGGGAGGGAGGGGTACGGATGCGGGGCGAGCCTGCAGCAGCAGAGGCCACTGTGACGTTGCACCCACCTGAGGCTCGCCATTCATTCTCCCGGGGAAGTTGTCCCTGGATCATTGGTCCCTGGCAGTGGCGGGCTGCACAGCCTCTCAGGAGGGGATGTGTGGATAGTGACCTGTGCTTGCACACAGGCTTCTTGGTGGCTGCAGTAGCAGCCTTAGCATCTCATGACCGTCTCTGTTGTTTGTGCTTTTAGCCGTGGCTCGCGCCCATCTCTGGAGCTCCTTTAAGCAGCGCTCTTAATCCCCTCTCCTCGCGCACCAGGAAACAAAGAGGGAAGAATATGTCTCTTGCCTCTTCGGCAGGTCCAGACTTTTCCAGGACTCCCTCCCGGCTAGACGTGGTGCATTAGCCCCTTCAGGCTGTGTTCCTGCCGCCAACCCCAGTCCTCTCCCTTCGATTCAACTGAAGCCTTAGCCTCAGCTCCCAGCCCCTGTCCGCCCCAGCGGGTGAGCAGACCAGCCTCTTGGGCTGGTGAGTGCTGGTCGGCACCGATCCTCTGTTCAGGAATCTCTGCTTTGCCCTCCGCACCCCTGTTGCTGTGCTCTCCTCTGTGACTCCGAAGCTTCTCTGCCTCTGCCACCTGCAGTCTCCACCCGCGAAGAGGCTTCCTAGTGTGTGGAAACCTTTCCTCCTTCACAGCTCCCTCCCACTGGTGCAGGTCCCATCCCTATTCTTTTGTCTGTGTTTGTTCTTTTTTCGTTTGCCCTACCCAGGTACGTGGGGAGTTTCTTGCCTTTTGGGAAGTCTGAGGTCTTCTGCCAGCATTCAGTAGGTGTTCTGTAGGAGTTGTTCCACATGTAGATGTATTTCTGATGTATATGTGGGGAGGAAAGTGATCTCCACATCTTACTCTTCCGCCATCTTGAAGCTCCTCCAATTATAGCTCTTCTATTAATTTTTAAGGTAATTCTTTTAAATAAGATTAGTATTTTAATCAGGATTATTGTTAGTTTTTTGTAGGTTGTGGTTTAAAAGATACGTTTTTAGTGGTCTGGCCCAATACATTCTCCTGTTACAGGTGTCACTTTGCAGAATGCAAGGTTTTTAAGGATCACGTAGTGTGATATAGAAAACTCTTACACTTTTCCACCGTTTCTCATAACTTGGTGCAATGTGGTGTTAGAAGCAGTAGTATTCACATCAGGAAGCCGATGTTTAAGTCACGTATTCCTTACTATCTCTGTGCTTACTTATTGTTGTAGGAAATTCTCCTGCCTAGATGCCATGCTCCCAGCTGCAAACCTTCCCCGCTATCTTCCTCTTCACTCCCATCTTGCCTGGATCTTCCAAGTTCTTTATGACCTCAGAATGGACATTGTGAGTGTCTCTCCTTTGTTTGGTTCTATGCTTCCTCAGAAATGCCATTTCTCAACCCAGGAAACAATGATGTCACAGGCATCTTCCAGTCCAAGCCTCTGGGATTCAAGACCCTAGCTAAAGGGCTGGTTGTTTCCTTCCTCACACTTTATTTCCATGGAATTTGACAATCTTATAACACAATTATAGTTTTTCTTTTTTCTCTATTTCTATTTTTAAATTGCGACTAGAGCTTAGCAATCTTTTCTGTTAGTTCTGGATATTCATTTGGAATGTGAAACTGAAATGATGGAGATACAACTCCTTAGAATATCATTTCAGAAATCTCTCTCTAGAATTGCTATGAATTTTACACCATAACTGACCCATCAAATACAATAAAATTCCAGATTAAACTTTTTTTAAAGATCAGATTTTAGAGCTTTTAATGAGTTAACAAGAAAAAAGGGGGAACCATTACAAGATAAAAATTAAAAGAAAAGAAAAAGAGAAATCAGAAAGGTGAGATGTGCAATGAATCAGGCTTTTACTCTGAGAAAACTGACCAAACTTTAGTAAATTGAGGATTTATTTTCACTGCCATGTAGGCCTCATGATTTAGGACACAAATCTTAGGGGATTCCCAGGTAGGGACACCCAATAATAGATCCCTACATTTCTGGGATCCCAAAGGGCTACAAACACAATATAAGTGTGAACTAGATAAAACCTCCTTCAACGTACATCAAAAGCTAGGAGGAAAATTCTCTGCCTAGGATATTTGTGATAGGTGAGGGTTTTTTTTAATTACCAAACAATCCATAATTACAGTGAGACCTTTATGCCATTTTGCAGCCCAAATTCATAGTACGTAATGAGCTATCACCTCATGCCTATTTGAGTGGCTCTCATCAAAAAGACACAAAAGTGTTGGAGAGGATATGGAGAAAAAGGAACCCTGTACACTGTTGGTGGCAATGTAAATTGGTGCAGCTACTGTGGAAAACAATATAGAGGGTCCACAAAAAATTAAAAATAGAACTACCATATGATTGAGCAATCCCAATTCTGGGTGTTTATTCAAAAGAATTGAAATCATTACCTTGAAAGACATCTGCACCCCCATGTTCATTTTAATATTATTTACAATAACCAAGACATGGAAAGAACATCCATCAATGAATGAATGGATAAAGAAAATTGACACACACACATGCACACACACTCAGGGATATTGTTCAGCCACAAAAAATGAAAATCTTGTCATTTGTGACAACATGAATGAACCTTGAGGGCATTATGCTAAGTGAAATGTCAGAGCAAGACAAATACTGTATGAAAGTGGTTGCCAGAGGCGGGGGGTGGGAGATGGACAATGTGTGAAGGTCAAAAGTTCAAACTTCCAGTTATAAGATAAATAAAACTGGAAGTTTTAACTTTTGACCACCTTCGTACATTCTGGGGATGTACTGTACAACATGGTGACTTTAGCTGACAATACCATGTTGTACATCTGGAAGTTGTTGAGAGTGATCTTAGAAGTTCTCATCACAAGAAAAAAATTGTAACTGTGAGGTGATGCATGTTATCTAAACTTACCATGCTAATTATTTTGCAATATATACGTATATCAAATCATTATGAAATTTATATGATGTTATGTCAGTTATATCTCAATTAAACTGGAAAATTAAAAAAGTGTAATTTAAATCATTTAAAAAATGTTTTTTATATACATTTAAAAGATCATTCAGAAAGTAGGATATACTAGGCATTTCTGAATTTTGTACACATCCCAAAAAAAGACTATATAACATTTTTTTAAAAATCATGAGGCATTTATAGTACTTGATCACTTACTTATAAAGCAAGCTTTAAACATATTTATAAGATTGATAACTTATTGTGTAGATTGATTGTATTAATAGGCTAATAATTCACCCCTCCCTGTATCTTTTGCTATTCCTCTTAGTAAAGAGGCGAACTGCAGTTCACTCCCACTTTAATGTGGGCTGATACTGTGCCTTATTTTGGTATATTTCCACATTCTTTCTTGCCAACTGCCATCACCATGAGAACATGCTTGAATATGAAATATATGTGGGCTAGAGAGGAATCAGCCTAGTGATCCAAGTGAAGATCATTCTAAATAAAAAGACATCAAACTAACCTCCAGAAATGTGAGAAAGTTGAGTCAAGACCAACAAAACTTCTCAGCTTACCTGCAGACCCATAAGCTCAATAAAAGCTTATTATTATAAACCACTTAGTTTGGGAGAAGTTTATTACACAGCATCATTCTGTCATAGATGACCCCCCATGCATACTAAGTATGCTCTCAGATCAAAATGAATATGTCAGAAGTGCCTAATAAAAGTAGCTTTAAAATCTCATACATTTGGAAATTAAGAAACATACTTTTAAAGAAATTTCAAGTCAACTAAAATAATAATGAAAATTTAAAAATTTAGACATAACATAAAATATTATGTTTCAAATCTTGTGAGAAATAAAGACTTTTAACATTAAATGTTATAGTGTAAGAAAAGGTTACAATAAAATAACTTTCTAATTTAAAACTTAGAAAAATAACCAAAAAAGATACAAAGGAGGTAGAAGGAAGAGAATGTAAATATTAGAGCATAAAGTATTTATATAAAAAGAAAGCATACAATAGAAGCAACAAATTCGTGTGTTCTTTGAAAACAACCAGAAAAATCATTAAACCTCTGGTGAGTCTGACCAAAGAGAAAGAGAACAGTATATTTAAATGTTATTACCAATAAAAAAGGACATAAAGATAAAGAGAAAATGTGTAAAAAAAACCTTAAGAAAAGGATATGTTGACCAATTTCATGTCATTATATATATAAGCTTTAATTTAGATAAAATAGACAAATTTCTAGCAATATGTTACCTACCAAAACTGACACAAAAAGTGAGGAAAAAACCTAAAAATATCTATGACCAGTAGAGATACTAATTTTTCTAATGAAAATATATTTTGAAATCTAAATAAAGATAATTGATCCATATCCAGCAATGTATAAAAGGTAATATGTCAAGTTAGAATTATTCCAGAAATGCAGTTTTAGTTTTCATTAACAAATCAATTAATATAATCCATTACACTTTCAGATGGAAGGAAATTTATTATATAATTAACTCAATAGTTTACATAAACCAAAATCTTTTGGCAAATTCAGAATCCATTCAGTAAAAAAAAAAAAAAAAAAAAAAAAAAAAAAATTAAAAAAAAATTAAGGACTCTATTGAAGATGTATAAACTAAGAAACAATAAAAAAACCCAAACAACCTAATTGAAAAATGGGCAAAAAATATTAAACATACATATCACCAAAGATTTTTAGATGATGATTATGTATGTGAAAAAATGCTCACATCATTTATAACTAGGGAATTGCAAATTCAAACAACAATGCAATACCATCATGCATCTATTACTATGGCTGAACTATAAAAATATTGATTAACAGTATTAGTTGTTGGCAAGGATGTGCAGCAACAGAACTCTTATTCATTGCTGGTGGAAATACAAAATGGTACAACCACTATGGAAGATAATACAGCAGTTTCTTACAAAGCTAAACATACGATAGAATCCAGCAGTTGTATTCTTAGGCATTGCCCAATTGAGTTAAAACTTATATTCACACAAAAACCAGCAAGCAAAAGTTTATAGGAGTCTTATTCGTAATTACCAAAAACTGGAAGCAACCAAGATGTCTTTCGGTAAATGAATAATCAAAGTGTGGTGAGGTCATAGGGTAAAATACTATTCAAAAATTTATAAAAAGGAATAGACTATCAATATATGAAAAAAGAGATAAATTTTAACTTCATCTTGCTAAATGAAAAGGCCATATACTGTATGATTCCGTTTACATAACATTCAGGAAAAGGCAAAAGCTAGAGATGGTAAACAGATCAGTGGTTTTCAGATTTTGCTTTGTTTTGTTTTGGGGTTGGGAGGCTTGAACAGATGAAGCACAAATGTTCTGAAAGGTGAAACTACTCTGTGTGATATTCTAATGTGGATATATGAACTACATTTGTCAAAACCCATAGAATTTTACAGCACAAGGAAATATTCCTATGCAAATTTAAAAAATGATTTAGGAGGTTGGGAGAATCCAAGATAGAAAGCAAAATGTGACAAAATACTGCAACTGTATTACAGATGAAACAACCTTACTAAAGAGGGTGGCAGGAAAAGGTGCTGACCAAGTTCTTTTTGAAAATGAATTGTGTGTCTAAGACTAAAGGCAAATGAAACAATACAACTATACACCTTACTCCAGTTGATAAAGATATTTACCATGTAGGAATGAATTAAAAATCTGATACCACTCTTCTAGAATTGAACAACTGAATGAGTGCATGGCAGGTGGTGAGAGTCAGGTTTCTCAGGTTTGAATGAGAATTACAAATAAGCAAGGAGAGAACAGAATGATTAGAATAATAGAATAATGCATGTTATAGTGAGTTAGAGTTGGAAAAATCAATATGAACTGATGTTTAGCTTAAAATAGATTTAGATGGGTATGTTATATATCTATACACACACACACACACACACACACACACACACACATATATATATATATATATATATATATATATAGGTTAGTATATACCCATATATTTACTTGATCTGTCAACTGAAGGTCTATAAACAATGACAAAACACACAGCAATGAGTACATCTAGGGCCCACATTTTGGTTTCTAATGCCATTCTTTAATGAAAGGAACCAAGGTTCCTTGGAGAAATGTCTGATTGTAGGGCTGGGACAGGGAAAGTACCAAATGAGCCTACAGCATCTTGTAGTGGCCAGAAAGTAAGTGATAAACACACACACACCCAAACACACACACACACAATCATGAGGATATGTCAAAGTGATACCAGAAACCAACTCATAGAGCTCCCATAACTAAACTTTGAATAATTTGAATAACAAAATTTAAAAAGTACCTAGGGGATTATAGCCCAAAGTGTAAAATAAATATCCATATACTGATATTTTAAAAATGATAGGATAAATAAATTAGGAATAATAGAAAAATCAATTTTGCAAAAATAATTCAAGTAATTTATGTAAATATTTCTATCTCAAGGAGGTAGAGCATAATCCTTCAGTTCTTCTGTGTAGACTATGCATTGTGACCTCTTCCCAAGAAGTACAGCATGGAAAGAGGTAGAGGAAGTTTACAACAGAGAAACTGAGCAACCACTACCTCAGTCAGGTTCCAAAGGTCAGCATCAACAATAGGTTACGATGATAAAGTGTGTCAATAGTACTCTGTATATGATGTGATGAGAATAGCACTTTGCTTCTGTGGTTTTCCTTCTAAAAACACCAATCTAATCATGAGAAAAAATATCAGACAAATTCCAACTGGAGAACATTCTACAAAATACCTGACCAGTCCTCCTCAAAAGTGCAAAGGTAATGAAAAACAAAGCCTGAGCCACTATGAGTGATACAGATGAAACTAATATAAGTTGTTAGCAACTGAGGGACCTGGATGTAGGATATATGATAATTCTTTGTACTATCAAAACAATTTTTCTGTAAATCTAGACCTATTCTAAAGCTAAAAGTTTATTTTAAACATATACCACAAATATTTTATACACAGTAAAAGTATGAAAGCTTTCCTTTATTATTAGAAAGTAGATTTTCACTATCATTACATTTTATTTTTTAAATTGTACTAAATATCCTGGCAAGTTGAGTAAAATGAAAATAGATATCAAAGACTTTAATATTGTAAAAGTAACAAAACTGTCACTATGCATCTGTCTTTTAATTGTCCATACAGTAAATCCCCAAATATTCTAGGATAAAATACTAGAATAAATGAAGTTATTTTAGCAATGTTACTAGATATAAAATCAATATACAAAATCAATTGCATATCTTTACATAGGAAAAAATAAGTAGGATATATATATATATATATATATAAAGACCTGATTACAATAGCATCCAAAAAATATAAGCACAAAAGAAAGGTGCTTAAACCGTAGCTAAATAAGACAATAGATTTTAAGGATGAACCCTTTTGCATAGTAAAAAGAGTTTCAATTTACCAGGAATATTTAATTAGGGGGAAACTCTAACAAAAGAAGTGTAAGATGTAATGGAAAATATGTATATATAATTTACTGACATATATTAATAAAATTTGAATAAATAAAAATTCACATCGTGTTCAAAAATAAGAAAACTCAACTTCAAATGATGCAAATCATCCTTAAATTAATAAACAAATTCAAGGAAAATCCATCAACATATTGAAGTTGTCTGGGGTGTGTGCGTATGTGTATACCCTGAAAGGTTAGCTTTAAAATTTAAATGGAAACACAGAATCCTAAGAATAATCTAAGTACTACTGAAGAATAACATATGAAAACTGAAATACTATAATAATTTATAGAGTGTAAACAAGAATGGACAATTGGACAATCAGAACAGACACCATCATATAGGAAAACTTGTTTTATGAGAGAACCATGAGGCAAAGATGGAGTTCTTAATAAATGGTGCTGATCCATTTGATTATCCATATAGAAAAATAAGTTGGACCTCTGTATCACATGACAAACGCTCCTTCCATGCCACATCATCTGCACAATTCCAGATGGATAAAAGACTTACATATTAAAGGCAATATAATAATTTGAAAGATTATATCTTCATCTTGGGGCAGGGGAGTTGGAATTCCTTAAATAAGAATTTTAAAAGTGCAAAACCTAAAGATAAAAATGTGTAAATTCTATCACATAAATATAAATATTTCAGAAAGTAAGATAAATGGCAAGCCATGGACTGGAAGATGAGCTCTTATAAATTAACTAAAAAATAAAAACAACCAGTAAAGACACCAAAAGATGAAAAGACCCAAACAAGGCCTTCAAAGTAGAAAGCAACTGGCCAAAAAACAGTAACCTCATTAGTAAATGTAAATTGAAACCATAATGAGATGCCTTTTAACATCCACCAGCTTAGAAACAAAATTTAAAAGTCTGACAATACTAAATTTTGTCAAAGGTATGAAGAACCCTCATGCGTTGCTGGTGGATGTGCGAATTGTTCAGCCTCTTTGAAAAACTACTTGTCATGATCTGTTAGTGTTAAAGATGTGCACTGTCTCTGTCTATGACCCATCGATCCTACTCCCTAGAGAGACCCTGGAATACGTGTACAAGGAGGTATAAAGGAATGCACAACTGCACTATTTGTAATAGCAAAGAACTGGAAATAAACTGAATGCTAGCCAATATGTCACAACTGAATACTCATACAATTCTAAGGAACATATTTTTTTTAAAAGTTTGAGAAGTTTTGTAATATGCAGTATGCTTCCATGTATACAAAGTTTAAACCATGACATGGCAAACAAAACAACATATTATGTAGAGGTACAAGCTTTTTTTAAAGTAAAATTATGAGGAAGTAGTAAGGAAAATTTAAGCATAAAATATAGGAAGGGGCTTACTTCTAGAGGGAAAAGGTAATAAGATGCCCCCTCTGTAAAGTAGGTTAAATATGATGGTGCCTTACACGTGCACACACACACACACCCTAATTTTTATCTGCTCAACGTTAAGCAAAACCTGTTCTTAAAAAATTATTCTGAGAATTTCATCAGACACTACAAAGGGAGCTTGGAGATTGAAATAGAGTAGAAGGTTAATTTTTAGTCCCCCTGTGTTATTACATTAAGCAATAGGCTTCATTTCTTTGATCTGCTGCAGGAATTAGATATGGTTTTTGAATATTTCCTATAAGACATCCTTAATTTCTTTATCAGAAGATCAAAGGAAACATTAAGTGCTGAGAATGAGTCAAACCCAATGACTGATCAGTTTGGACCACATTTTAGTCTTCTTACAAAAATCTGATCATCTTGAGCTTTAAAGCTTCTTCAGCTCTAAAAGTGATAGTTTGAGGCTTTCAAGCTACTCAATCTACTGATGTGATATAGTACCTGAACAAACCTCTTAAAACCATGTAAATGGCTTTTGCTGACATTTTCAGTATCAGGAAGAAATATCTTTTCATCTTCATCCTCATTCTAGAAAGTCATATAAACAACTTTCTACCAGGGTACTTTTATGTGGGAGAGCAGAATTTTATACTCACTGCCCGTTTCTTGGAAGAGGATGTTGAATAAAAACATACATTTAGTGACCACAATTTTATGTATTCCCAAATTTAACTATTTTCTTCATTACTGAATCAAAAGCAGGCAACATATATTGATTTGTAGATATTGTTAAATTACAAACGTGGTTACTGTAACAAGAGACTTCAAAGCTGAGTTGCTTAAACAAGGCAGAAATTTATTTTCTATGGAGTAACAGTGGGGACAGTCAGTCCATGGCAAGTGTGATGGATCAAAGATGCTGAACCCCAGGCTCCTTTCTTGGATCTCTGCCAGGTCTAAGACATTGCACTCATTCACAAAGCCCAGGGTGGCTCAGAACCTTAGCCACATCCTAGCTGTAAGCTGGTGGAGAAGAAAGGAAGGAGAGAGCACAAATACTCACATGGTTGATCAGAACGTTGTTAGGTGGCCATGCCTATCTGCAAGGGCAACAAGGGCTCAGGGAAGTCAAGAGTTCTGTTATGGACATAGGGGTCAGTCCACCTCTTTGAACACTCAAATACCCATGAATATTCTTGTTCCCATCAGATACCATACTTATTCCCTCTGCAAGGAACATAACCCAAGTCCCCATCCAGTTACTGCAGGGATCACAGTTTTCAGGAATCACAATCACTTGCTGTCTTATCAGTGGAAAGAAATGCCCATCTAGCCATGCCAAGTTTTGCCCTCTGAGAAGTTGTTCTTGGTTTATTATTCTCCACACCCTAGTAGGAAATGGACATTGGAGACAAGGCTCTTTTTGGGGACTGCTTACCTTTCATAGGCTGTTTCCTAGAGGTGAATGTTTGTATCCTGGAGATCTAAGACCAGACTTGGAATTGCTTCTGAAATCAATTCCTTCAGACATTGTTTATGCATCTACTTTATTTGCATCTACAGACAAAGAGATCCCTTCTAAATATAGTTTCCAGTCTTGAAACATCTGGTTTTTAATTAATGGCTTTCCTCTTCCTCTCTCTTTCTCTCTTTCCCTCTCTCTGTCTCTCAATGGTACCTGTCTTAATGTCATCTGAAGCCATAGGCTTGATGGGAATTAGAATCCCTTATCTGATTTATGCCACAGTGATAGCCCCATTGTCTAGCTGAGGGTTTATAACAGGAACTACTACCTAATGGCTTGAAGCCACAACCTATTGACTGAAAAGGCCCTTCTTCAGAGATATTTCTTCAAAGGCTCAATTTTGACTTCCTTGAAAGCTTTGGTGACTATGGCAAGAAACAGATTATTCTTCGTTCAACATTCTGAGTTTCATCAGCAGGCCCTGTCAGAATTGTGATCTCCCTTCCAACGTTTTGCAAGAGACAGTTTTGTGAAATGATTTTCTATGACATAATGAAGGTCATAAAATGGAAGAAATGATTTAACAAGGAGTTAACATGTTGTGGGTCTGAAACCTATTTCAGTTTATTCATTTTGTATGCTGCTCTAACAAGTTACCACAAACGTAGTGATTGAAAAACAACACAACCTTATTATGTTAATGTTCTGGAGGTCAGAAGCCTCAAATATCTGACAAGGCTAACATCAAGGTATTGGCAGTGCTACCAACCCTGCCAACCTTTCAGGAAACTCCATAGGGGAATCCATTTCTTGTTGTCTCCAGTTTCTACAGGTTACCTGCCCTAAGGCAATGCTACATGTGCATGTATTTGGTTTTATTTAGCAGCAACAGACTCAGTAATAAATCTTATATTAATCAAGGTACAGATCAGACTGTAAACAAGAAGTCTCCACCTGCAATGGCTAGAGTAGAATAAAAATGCATCCTCTCTCATGCTACAGCTGGGTTTGTGGCTTAGGGCCAGTACAATTGTTTCACAGCATCTCTAGAGCATGGCTTTTTCCGAATGGTGAGAGAGGGCTCAGCACCACAGTCACATTCCAGCCAATGAAAAGGGGTGGAGAAGAAGGGGGCCATGGCCATCTCCTCCACAAAATGACTCAGAAGTCTCACATGTATCTTCTAGGCATTTGTAGCTGAAAAGGGACAGGAGTTATATATTTTATTTGTCCACATAAAATTTGGAAGATTTCGTGTTAAGGAAAGAAGAGGAACATTAACCAACCATTGATCCCTGAATAAAACAATAAGTGATTGGCTTTCAGGTGTATCTTCAATACACTTCATTCTACACACTTACCTCACAGTTTATACATTAATCTTGAGGAATTCTGCAGCAATGGTGCACTAAGTAATATGCTCCCGCTAAGGACAACCATAAAAACAAATTAAGGTATATTTAAAGGCTGTTTGAATACACTGGAGAGACTGAAATAGTGAAGAACTACCATGCAATGGTCTAGGGGAAGATGAGGGCCTAGGGAAGTAAGCATAGAATTGGGGGCATCTTTTTCCCTGGGACTGTTTGTTGATTTCAAAGAGGTGACTCACTGAAGTGTTTTGTTGTTTTTTGCTTGTTTCTTTGTTTTACAGTCAGCCAAGATGGAGCCATGATAAACCCCATCAATTTGGGTGGGAACACTAAAGGAATACACTCTAGCAATAAGGATGAACTGAAAGTAAGCTGAGACTGAAACACAGCTTTAAATAATCTCAAATCTTGCAACTGGATTTTGGTTCTTCCATATTACTTGGAAAATTAAAAAATACAGGTCTTTTCTGGAAGAATATAACACCATCCTAGGCCTCAAATCACTTTTACAAATGAACTAACAAAATATACGTCACATAATTAAAAATAAGAAAGCACATGAGGAGACAAGCAATAGGAACAAACCAAACAGAAACTTTATACTTTATTTATTGAAATAAATAAAAGTAACAATGTTGAAAATTTAAGCACAGAATTAGAAACTATCAAAAGGACCAAATAGAAATTTTAGAAATGAAAAATGGAATAACTAAAATGACAAGCTCATTGAATTAGTTTCATAAATGTTTACATCCAGCTGAAAAGGGAAATAAAAACTACCCAGAAAGAAGCACAAAGAGGAAAAAAAGGTAATGAAAAATAGAAAGGAAATGGTAGAAAGCAGAGAATACAGTGAGAAAATCTAAAATCTGGACTGTTTTAAGTGACAAGTGAAGGGGGTGGAAGCAAAATTGAAGACAGAATGTATAAGAATATTCTAAAACTGATGATATAGACATACATATTTAAGAAGTCTTGTGTACTAAGAAGAGTAGAAAAATTTGCTCTTAGAAATACTGCTGAGAACATTTAAACAGCAGCCAGAAAATTTCCAGGCCTGCTATGATCATGTAAATACATTACAACATATATTTCTTGCTCACAACGAAAATCTCAGGACTATCCACATAACATCTCAGGACTATCCGTATCCAGCTACCTCAGAACTAATGAAAGTAAACTGAAGCAGGAAAAATGTGGAAGAGAATTAAAATGTAGAGAAGTGACCTTCATGGAATTGAGGATGCCATTTTCTTCTCATGACCCTGTCCCATGACAGGCCCAGTCGTGAGGCAGTACAGCAGGATGAGCAATTAAAACTCAAACAGAAAGCTCTGTGGTCTGAGGGTATTGATGGGGTGGTCCCTGATAGGAGAAAGGAATCCATTATTCTTTACATAAATCCAGACTAGTCTCAGCATCACCAGTGAGTGACACATGCATGGTACACACCAAACCAGCATAAAGGTTTTGAGAACTGAAATAATGTTTAAACCATAGTACAAGTAAGACTACACCCTGAGTGGTACATGTGTGGGACAGACCCAGAATAGCACAGAAAAATCTTTGAAAACTAAACTCAGATTAGACGAAACACCTGTGGTCTGAAACTACCGTCTAAAAGAGAAGTAATACATTTCAGTTCAGGAGCGAGAGCACCAAAATGGCAGTATGTGAGATGCCAGCCTCCAACTCTCCACAAAGATCGGCAGTCGACAGCAATCCACAACAAAAATGGCTCTGGAAGAGCTCTGGAGTCCACTTTAGAAACTTCAGCAACACAGTTCACCTGAATACCAGAAAATAACTGCTCAGAAGGAGGAGGAAGACAGCTTCTTTCGACCTGCATCATCCCAACTCCAAGTCGACATTGCTCAGCACTAAGAGGAAACCCCCACTGGAAAGAGTTCCCCTCACCGGGACAGGAAGAGTGAGGTGAGCAACTAGCTTCCTCAGCCTTTCAGAGCACTGCACAAAGGTCCCTTCATATCACTCAACCCAGACAGGCAAAGCTGAGATGTATAGAGATGGCTAATAACAAGGAAGAAAAGTGAGGCTACCAATAGCAGCCACTCAGCAAGGGTGATCATGCTTCACAGTGACCTAGTCGCAGAAACCCAGCAGATTTCACCACCGAAGAAAGAACCAGGGGTCAGCACAGCTGCTGCAGACACCCTGCTGATTTCACTGGTTACTAGTCCACAGGTATTTGTATTTGCTGACACCAGCCACTTGAGTCCCTCCCTGCCACCATCCCACTCCTCCCCACTGGAGACTGGGAACTGCACTGGAAGCCAGCCAAGGCCTCTGTGACTACCCAAATGCAAGACACCAGCCTAGATCCTCACAGCTGTCCTCCACCACCATATGCACGTGCCAGGCTAGTCCCTATAGCTGTGGACTTGCATTCAGCTGGCCTGACACCATTCATCAGCCTCCACTGTATGCAGGACCCAGGAGGAGACTGTGCAGCCAGCAGCCAGGCTGGTCACAGTAGCTTATGGGACTAGATCAGGACCTGCCTTCTGTCAGTGGCCTATGCCACTGCACTCACCTAGAGCCAGCTCCTCCAGCTGGGCACCCACGTGGCACTGATTCAACTCCCATCATCAGCCAACACTGCCATGTGCTGATGGTGAGACTCAACCATCACAGTAGTACGGTTAGTTGTAGTAGCTGAGGGGCTCAATAGCAAGGGCCCCTCAGCTACGCGTGTGTGTGAATTTGGCCCCAGCCCTTGCTGCCTGGCCTGCCCCCACCACCACAGGTGTGTCAGCAATCAGCCCCCGACAATACACAGCTGTCCCTGGCTGGCCCCTGCAGCTGTGTGTCCATATACAACACCAGCTCTGGCCTCTACCACTGCCTGCTCTGGTCCCTAGCTGTTGGACCTAGAAGTGCCACTGAGGAACCTCACAGCCTTTGCAGCTACTGTGGATTCCCCATAGAGTGTTCAACAAGTAGCATACAGTTTTTGATGCTATAGACCCCAGAATCCTGATCCAGACATCATGCCCTCCTGGACCTAGTGGTACTATGCACCCCTGAACATGGCATCCAGCACCACTGGAGCAGGGTCACAGCATGCTCCAGCATGCCTCCACCCACAGGTGTATAGGTCTTTCACCCCCTTGATTAAATTTGTTCCTAGGTATTTTATCCTTTCTGTTGTGACTGCAAATAGGATTGTTTTCTTAATTTCTCTTTCTGCTAGCTCATTGTTATTGTATAGACATGTTACAGATTTTTGCATATTGATTTTGTGTTCTGCAAATTCACTGTATTCACTTATTATTTCTAGTAGATTTTTGGGGGGAGTCTTTAAGATTTTCTATATATAGTGTCATGCCAACTGCAAATAGTGACAGTTTTACATCTTCCTTTCTAATTTGGACGTCTTTTATTTATATTTCTTAATAATTGCTCTGGCTAGAACTTCTAATACTATGTTGAATAAGAGTGGTGAGAGTGGGCAACCCTGTCATGTTCCTGATCTTAGAGGAAACACTTTCAGCTTTTCACTGTTGAGTATGATGTTCACTGTGGGCTTGTCATGTATGGCCTTTATTATGTTGAGGTATGATCCTTCTATACCCACTTTTTTGAGAGTTTTTATCATAAATGGGTGTTGAATCTTGTTAAATGCTTTTTCTGCATCTATTAAGATGATTATATGATTTTTATCCTTCATTTTATTAATGTGGTGTATCATGTTGATTGATTTGTGGATGTTAAACCATTCTTTCATCCCTGTGATAAATCCCACTTGATCATGATATATGAGATTTTAATGTATTGTTGTACTCGGTTTACTAATATTTGGTTGAGGATTTTTGCATCTGTGTTCATCAGAGATATTGACCTGTAATTTTATTTTATTTTTTGACTGGTTTTGGTATCAAAAAATTGTCCTTTGAAATGAGCTAGGAAGTATTCCCTCCTCTTCAATTTTTTTGTAATGGTTTGAGAAGTATAGGTATTAAATTTTCATTGAATGTTTACTAGAATTCAGTTATGAAACTATCTGGTCCTGGATTTTTGTTTTGGGGGAGTTTTTTGACTACTATTACTATCTCTTTATTAGTGATCAATTTATTCAGATTTTCTATTTCTTCATGATTCAGTCTTGGAAGATTGTATGATTCTAAGAATTTGTCCATTTCTTCTAGGTTGTCCAATTTGTTCATATAGTGCATAGCTCTTCATCATATTCTCTTATAATCTTTTGTATTTCTGCGGTATCCATTGTTATTTCTCCTCTCATTTCTGATTTTATTTATCTGAGCTTTATTTCTTTTGTTCTTAGTGAACCTAGCTAATGTTTTGTCAATTTTGTTTATCTTTTTGAAGACCCAGCTCTTATTTTCATTGATCGTTTTAGTTCTATTTCATTTATTTCTGCTCTGATCTTTATTATTTCTTTCCTTCTACTGACTTTGGGCTTCATTCTTCTTTGTCTAGTTCCTTTAGGTATAAGGTTAGATTGTTTACTTGAGATTCTTCTTGTTTCTTGAGGTAGACCTATATTGCTATAAACTTCCCTCCTAGTATTGTTTTTGCTCTATCCCATGGATTTTGGTATCATATTTTTATTTTCATTTATCTTCAGGTAAATTTTTATTTCTCCTTTGATTTCCTTTTTGAGCCAATAATTATCCACATATTTGTGATTTCTCCAGCTTTCCTCTTGTAGTTGACTTCTAGTTTCATACCCTTGTGATCAGAAAAGATGCCTGATATGATTTCAGTCTTCTTAAATTTATTTTGACTTGTTTTGTATCCCAACACATGTACTATTCTTGATAATGTTCCATGTGCACTTGAGAAGAATGTGTATTATGCTGCAGTTGGATGAAATGTTTTGCATAAATCTATTAAGTCCATCTGCTCTGTTTCATTTAAGGCTGCTGTATTATTGACTTTCTGTCTGGATAATTTATCCACTGATGTGAGTGGAGTATTAAAGCCCCCTACTATTATTGTGCTGCTGTCAATTTCTCCCTGTCAGTCTGTTAATAATTGTTTTGAATATTTTTGTGTTCCTATGTTAGGTGCATGTATATTAATCACTGTTATGTCTTCTTGATGAATTGTCTATTTTTTTCTCATGTTACCTTTCCTGACATGAAGTCTATTTTGTCTGATATGAGTATGACTACACCGGGTTTTTCTGACTGCAGTTTGCTTGGAGTATCATCTTCCATCTCTTCACTTGGAGCCTATGTTTTTCTTCAGAGCTGAAGTGAGTCTCCTGGAGGCAGCATTAGTTGGGGCTTGTTTTTTTAATCTACCTGGCCACTCTGCGTCTTCTGATTGGGGAATTCACACCGTTTACATTTAGGGTGAATACTGATAGATGAGGACTTAGTTCTACCATTTTGTGCTTTGTTTTCTGGTTTCTCTGTATCTCCATTATTTCTTTTTCCTTGTATTTCTATCTGCTGCTTTGGTTTGATGATTTTCTATGAAATTTTTCTCAGTTTCCTCTTCTTTATGTTTTGTGTCTCTGCTCCAGATTTATGTTTTGTGGTTACCATGAGGTTTATATAAAGCATCTCATAGATCAAATATTCCTTTTTCTCCTGATAGCATTGTATCTTCATTTACTTGTTCAGGTTCCATCCTCTTCCCCCTTTGTGTTTGTTACCAAATTGAAGTAGCTATAGTTATTTTTTTCTGCTTCTCCCCCTCTTTAATCTTTATGCTACAAGAAAATGTTTAAAAACATATTCTGATGAAGAGTTGTAATTTTCTGATTCTGTCTATTTATCACCTTACTCATAGTTTTGTGTACTTTTGCCTTTCTGGAAGAGGAGCTCCTTTCAACATTTCTTGTAAGGTAGGTATAAGATTGATGAACTCCCTCAGCTTTTGTTTGTATTGGAAAGCCTTTATTTCTCCTTCATATCTAAAGGATAATTTTGCTGGATAGAGTATTCTTGGCTGACAATTTTTATCTTTCAGTATTTTAAGAATGGCATTCCATTCCCTCCTGGCCTATAGGATTTCTATTGAGAAATCTGCTGATGGCCTCATGGGGACTCATTTGTAGGTTAATATTCTTTTTTCCCTGGCTGCCTTTAAAATTCTCTCTCTGTCACTGACTTTTGTCAATTTTAATATGTGTCTTGGAGAAAGTCTTTTTACATTTAAGGTAATTAGGTGTTCTCTTAGCTTCATGGACTGATATATCTAGTTCCTTCCCCAGGTTTGGGAAGTTCTCAGCTATTATTTCTTTAAATAAACTCTCTCTTTCCTTCTCCCTCTCTTCCACCTCTGGGATACCCATTACCCTAATGTTGCCCTTACATTTAAAGGGTTTATACCTCTTGTATCATTTTCTCATTATTTTGTACACCTTATTTCTCTTCCTTTTTCTACACCGTATTTCTCTTCCTTTTTCTACTTGTATCATTTCTAGATTTCTATCTTCAAGTTCACTACTTCTCTCTTCCATATGGTCTGCTCTATTTCCAATGCTTTCTAATGCATTTTCATCATATTTATTGAGTTCTTCAGCTCCATAATTTCTGTTTGCTTCTTTATTAGAGTTTAAATCTCTTTGGTAAGGGATTCCTTCTGTTCATTAATTTTATTTCTGAGCTCATTGAGCTGCCTTTATGAGTTTTCTTGTAGCTCACTGAGTTTCTTTATGACAACTATTATGAATTCTCTACCAGTTAGATTGCAATATTCAGTGACTTTGTTTGGTTTCTGTAGAATTGTCATTTGGTTTTTGTGGTACAGTGTTACTGTGGTTCCCAATGGTGCTTGGTGAGTTGTCTGCCAGCACATCTGAGGTATCAACAGGTTAGAAATTAGAGGCCTTTCTTTTGTTTTACAGTTAGGTGGTGCTATAGCACAAGTTTTTGGTTTTTCTTACCTGAACTAATTGTGGTCACATTTTACCGGTTGTAGCTTGATGAAGAAAGACAAAAGGAGCTTTTTACTCCACCATGTTGCTGACATCACCAATTATAGTTTTTTAAAAATTGTTGCCATACATTAATCACAAAGTAGATATAAAGGCATTTTACTAGAAAAAAAATAATAAAACACTTAAGAATAAATTTAACCAAAGATTTGAAAGATCTGTACATGGAAAACTACAAGACTTGGACGAAAGAAATTGAAGAAGACACAGACAAATAAACAGATATTCCATATTCATGGACTAGAAGAAAATAACATTGTTAAAATGTCCAAAGCACCTAAAGTAATCTATAGTTTCAATGCAATCCTTATCAAAATTCTAATGGCATTTTCAAATATTAGAAAATATATCCTAAAGCTTAAATGTAATCACAAAAGACCCTACACAGCCAAATCAGTCTTGAGAAACAAAGATAGATTTATTATACTTGCTAATTTCAAACTATACTACAAACTATACCAACTCTACTTCCTGATTTCAAACTCTACTACTATGATAATATAAATACATATAAAAAATAGACACATATAACAATGGAACAGAATGGAGAGCCCAGTAATAAAACCTCACATAAACAGTCAAGTAATATTTCACAAATGAGCCAACAATACTCACTGTGGAAAGTGTAGTCTCCTAATAAATGGTGGTGTGAAAACTGAATAACCACATGCAGAAGAATAGATGCCTATTTTACACATTTCACAAAAGTTAACTCAAAATGGATTATAGATTTAAATGTAAGAGCTGAAACAACAACAAAACTCTTACAAGAAATCAGATGGGAAAAGCTCCTTAACATGGATCTTAGCAGCAACTCTTTAGATATAACATCAAAAGCTGAAGCAACAAAAGCAAAAATGAACAAGTATGGCAACATAATTCTTAAAAGCTTCTTCACAGCAAAAGATACAAATAACAAAATAAAATGTAACACACAGAATTGGAGAAAATATTTGCAAACCATCTGTAAGGGGTTAATGTCAAAAATATATAAATAATTCATACAATTCAATAACAAAACAACAAACAGTCCAAATAAAAATTGGGCAGAGGGGGGCTTCCCTGGTGGCTCAGTGGTTAAGAATCCACCTGCCAATGCAGAGGACATGGGTTTGAGTCCTGGTCCAGGAGGATCCCACATGCCGTGGAGCAACTAAGCCCGTGCGCCACAACTACTGAGCCTGCACTCTAGAGCCTGTGAGCCACAGCTACTGAGCCTGTGTGCCACAACTACTGAAGCCCACATGCCTAGAGCCCATGCTCTGCAACAAGAGAAGCCACCACAATGAGAAACCCATGTACCACAACAAAGAGTAACCCCCCTTGCTGCAACTAGAGAAAGCCTGTGCACAGCAATGAAGAACAATGCAGCCAAAAATAAAATAAATAAAAAATAAATTAATTAAAAAATAATGGGTAGAAGATCTGAATAGATATCTTTCCAAAGAAGACTTACAATTGTTCAACTGCTACACTTAAAAAAAGATGCTTGACATCATTATTTATCAGGTATCAGGGAAATGCAAAACGACAAAGAGATGTCAACTCACACTTGTTAGAATGGCTATTATCAAAAAGATAAGTGATAACTAGTATTGGCAAAGATATGGAAAATAGAGATCCCTGTGCAGTATTCTTGAGAATGTAAATTGGTGCAGCCATTATGGAAAACATTATGGAGTTTACTCAAAAAATTAAAAATAGAACTACCATATGATCCAGCAATACCTTCTAGGTGTTGAAGAGATATCACACTCCAATGTTCATTACAACATTATTTACAACAGCCAAGACATGGAAACAACTTAAGTGCTCAATGGATACAGGGAATGTATATATGTGTGTATATATATATATACACACACATATATATATATATATATATATGGTGGTTATAATTATACTTTCTCCCATATATGGTAAAGGCAAACAAAAGAAACCAAAACAAAACACCTTGAAGTGAACAGAAAAATAAGTATTCTTAGAAAAGAAATAAAAACTATGAAAACAAAATAAAATAAATATTAGAAGTTGAAACTATAGTATCTGAAAAGAAATGCTAGATGAGCTCAATAGTAGAATGAAGATAATAGAGGACAGAGTCTTGAAAATAGATTAATACTAATTATCAAATCTAAACAACAGAGAGAAAAGAATTAAATAAAATGAGCAGAGACTCAGGAATCAGTGGAACAATATGGAAAAATCTAATATGAATGGCATTTTGTCCAGGGAGGAGAAAAGAAAGACATGGTCCAAAATAAAGCAAAGTAAAGCAGAGAATCCATTAAAAATTATTTGGGTGCATTCAAAGATTCAGATGGAAACACACAATGCCACACCAAAATGTTAAATGTGTATCAACTCAAATTTGATATCTAGTTTTGATATAAATCAATTTTATATATCTACCTTCCAGTTTGCAGGAGATTTGATTGACAAAAGCACATGCTCAGTGGCATCACAGGGGTGCAATCAGCAAAATCTAAGATGTTGGAAACTCAATAGGATCAATGGTCTACTTAAGGAAATTGAAAGGAAAAAAAGAAATAGGAATTGGAGGTGGGAGAGTGAAATGAATAATGTGGATCCTGATTCAAAGAATGCTATTGAAAAAGAATATGTTTTACTTTTTTTTTTTTTTTTTTTTTGTGGTACGCGGGCCTCTCACTGTTGTGGCCCCTCCCATTGTGGAGCATAGGCTCCGGGCCCAGCCGCTCCGTGGCATGTGGGATCCTCCCGGACGGGGGCAAGAACCCATGTTCCCTGCATCGGCAGGTGGACTCTCAACCACTGCGCCACCAGGGAAGCCCCAAGAAAGAATATTTATAAGGAAATAGGGAAAACTTGAACACTGACTAGTTATTGGTTGATTTTAAAGACTTCATTTTTTTAAAAGTATAATAGTGGCATTGTGGCTATGTTTTAAACAAGGGTCTGGATGAAGCACATGGAATTTTTTTCCAGAATAATATGGAAGAAAAGGGAGTGTATAGACAAAATAAGAGTAAGTTATGTGGTGAGGGGTAGGGGTTCAAGTCATTCTCTTGCATGTGGATATCTAGTTGTCCTAACAAAACTTGTTGAAACACTATTTCTTCCACTTAATTATTTTAACACCCTTGTTGTAAATTAATTGAACATAAATGTAAGGGTTTATTAATGGACACTTGATAACAGTCAACTGATCAATACTTCTACCCTTATGCTAGTACCATTTAGTTGTTGCTATTGGTGTTGTTTAGTGACTTTCCTGAACTAAATCTGTAAAGTCTGTATTCTTTGTTGTGTGTGGCTACTGAAGTCTCTGCTTGGCTATCTTAGAAGTCAGCTAAAGACTGTACAGATATTTCCCTAAATATCTTGATCTGAGAAGTCTCTCAGCCTTTAGTGAGAGTCTCTGTGTGCAGGTTAGAGCACTGGTTTAACACTCAGCCAGGTAGGTGGCAACTCTACCTTAGCTCTCACTTCTTGCTTGGGCAGAGCCTCAAGTTCAACCCAAGGGAGAGACTAGGGCTGTCTCAGAATTTTCCCAGACATGCAGACCTGCGAATACATGATACATACCAGATTTTCATTAATTTTTCAGAGCTTTTCAAGGCCCCCTATGGACATCTCATTCCCCAGATTTTCCTTTTAAGGTTTTTGGTGACTTTCTGTTAGCTCCAACTGTTGTTACCACATAAAGCAGCTGCAATGTTAATCAATTTACATGGGTTATTATAATAGATGACCTTGGGAAAAGGTTGTTTGCACTGAATGTGCTCTGGGTCAAGTCAAATAAAAACGAAACCTGAGAGTGGGTTTTTTCAAGGGAACTGCCAGATCTTTTAATAATGATAATTCTGTGCATTTGGCACTTTGTGGGGGACCTGTAAATCTAACCTGCCTGTTGTTTACTACTACTAGCCTGTTGTTTACCAAGACTACTATGATTGCAAGTTTGTCAGTTTTCAAGTTAATGGGGAGAGCAAGATGGAAATAAGGTAAATTAAAATGCTACAAACTCTCTGTTATTACTGACATTTAGCCATTTTCCTTGGGTGTTGAAAGCTTGGGTTAATTTCCAGGGTTTTGAAAAAGTTGCCTTTAAAAATTTTGCTGGTGTTCTCATTATTTTATGAAGGAATAGATTTTCATTGATCCTTACTGTACCATTCTGCAAGTGTTTTCCTCGTAGCACTTTTCTTTTTAATATGTCATATTCAGTATCCATTAATTCAGCAAACTCATGAGTCAGAGTAAGAATGACTGACACGTCATATGCTTGGCAACAAGACTATCTATTTTAGGTTGCCCTTTCAGGACACGCTAAAAATCTACAAGCTCTAATGTATGTCCAGATATTTGACTAAGTTTTTACTTGTTTGGTTGCTCCAGGATTATGAAATTATTTCCTAAGTCTGTAAACTTTGAACCCCTATAAGAAGCTTTGATTGAGCACAAGAACTTATAGAGCTCTCTTTTCTATGAGATCCTACAGTAGTTATAATAAAAAGTAAGCCATCTCTCACAATGTATACATCTTTGTAAAGGTGCTGAGTGGGCATTTTCTCTGCATTTGATGACCAGGACACACAGTAGAAAAAAAAAGAAATACTAAGTTCTCGTGATCTAAATTGGTGCCTGGTACCTCCCCCAGGCTTTTCTAAGATTGAACTACTGCTTCAGTGACAGAGAGTGCTGAATAACATACAACACTCCCCCCAAAGTAATCCCACACAACATCTATATGGGGAATGACAAGTACCACACAAAAACAGACTACTAAAGAGGACGAAAATGACTTTCCACCAATATCAGAAGGAAATTACATAAGAAGAGTTGTCTTCTTCTACTTATAGTTCCTTTTCCTAATATCAGAGGAATTAAATACAAGGAAAGAAGATTGAAAAGTTTCACCAAAGGAATGGCATTTGGTGAAGTACAATGAGGAGAAACTTCAAAATCAAAATAACATTGAACTCTTTGCTATATATACTGTGAGAATGAAAAGAATCTTAGGAATCACCCCAGAACATATCAACATCAACCTAAATTGGCACACAGTTATTGTGAAGAGCCCTAAAGGAACCCTGGGGCAGGACTTCAATCACATCAAAGTAGAACTCAGTCTCCTTGGAAAGAAAGATGATACACCTTTGGGTCAGCAAACAGAAGGGAAATGGCTGTAGTTTGCACTGCCTGCCCTGGGGGCAATGCTGGACTTGGTCACTGCTGCATCTACATTGTTTTTCAGCAGACTGAATCTTTTATTGAAATCCAAAATTTCTCATGAGAAAAATATACTCATAATATTTGAAATAGGTCAGGTGTGCTGTGTTCAGAACTTTAAGCCCAAAAAGATTAGTTAAATCTTGAAGGAAATGACATTGAACTTACATCAAATCCAGATGTTTTGAGTTAAGGAAGATATCAAAACATCATTATGTCTCCACAAAAGTAAAAGTTCAGTAGGCTGGTAGATGAGATCTAGCCGTTGCCCAGCTTCAGAAACAAAAGATGCCAAATGGTATCTAAGACCTTATATTTTAAAGACCTAAGATATTAAATTTTAGAATAAAATTATCTATTGTTTTATTTAAATTTGAGATTTTAAATCAGACTTAAATGTTCATTTTAATAAATAATAAAAGGATACAAAGGAAATAAATTCAAGAGAAACTAATTTTTTAAATCACGTTTTTTTTTGTTTGTTTGTTTTTTCCCTACTGAGCTGTGGGTCCTCATTAACCACTGAAATGATTTGTGTATTATTTTCTATCTAGATTGTATTTACTCCAAAACTGAGCCTCTATACAAGGGACATATTTGTCTGTCTCATCTCCCCTCATCTGGTGAATATCAACGCTGGGTTCCTAAGAACCACTAAGTAAAACCTTAGTAGAATGATAAACATTTGGCTCCTAATATTGCAGCCCAGTGTCCCTGAGACCCAGCACTCTCTCGGCTTCCTCTCTTGGAGTGTGATTTGTCTCAATAAATTAGTCATCTTCTGAGTTGTCCTACAGCAATGAGGATACTAGAAAACTGGGTGAAATTATGGCACTTAGAGAACTATAATAGTGCATATCGTTATGTGTGGGGTTACACACTGTGGAATATATGTCTGCACAATTCACAGCATGCATTTCACCAACCATCCCAGAGGTTATATGGATTTCCATGGATTTCAGAACGGAAAAGAGGGCAGAGTGTTGTATTAGGGGAAAAACATCAGGGTCACTGTGCTCCTGGCTTTGCTTCTAAGCCCCTGTCTTGCTCCATGTGGCCTGGATAAGACATTCGATCTCTATGGCCTCAATGTTTCTGTATTTCAAAGCAGGATGGAAGTTCCTGGACTGCTTCTCAGGGGTGAGGAGAGATCACATGGATCACAGTAGCAATAATGGTTACAGTGGACCTTTATCATTTGGGGCTGCTCAGCATCTAGATAACCCCACCACCACCGTGGAAGTTGGAGATACTGAATGCTGCTGCCCCCTCACTCTGGAAGACAGTCCTAGATGGTTGAAATCTGGAGGAAGATCTGAGTTCAGGGCAGATAATGAGCTGTAGGGTGATGAGAACAGGGTGTAGCATTGAGGGTCTTGTTGGGGTAGGAGGAGTGTGATCCTCAACTGGCTGGTCTCCAGACTATGACATCACCTGTTCTTGGCTGGGCCCTGCCTCCACTTGTGCCTGCCTGTTTGCTAGGTGTGGTACCCCAACCTTCCTACTCATACTTTAAACTATGCAATCTTATTCCGATCCACTACTTTTCTAAGCTATCCAGCCTGAGTTCTGTTGTTTGTGGCTAGAAATCCCGGAATAGACAAGTATTTTGGAGTTTACAAAGTTACTTTCCATTATAATTTTCTATTTGAGCCTTAAGATACTGAAAATTGGATATTTTTCAAACTCAGAGGAGTGACTCACCTAGTTAACTCAGCTAGTAGGTGCCAGAATCTAGACTTAAACATTGAAAGTCTTTGAAAGAATTTATGTGCTTTCTCAGAGAATTGTGTGTCTTTTAAGGATGAAGCTAATAGTAGGTTGAATGATACTTTCCACTGGAAACACCCAGACCTGGAAATCTGGAGGCCTGACCCCAGCTCTGGCAATCTCACTATGGGTACCACTGAATTTTCACCTGTAAAATTGGTGTAGAATATGTTTAAGTAATATCCCACTGAGATCTAGATTCATATGCTATCAGAATTTCAATGCTTGAGAACTTCTCTTAACCATTCTGTGCTAGCCATAGTTGCATACTGACCAGAGTTTCTCATGTTGTTGGAAGTGATGGAAATGTCCTTTCTCTTCAGAGGAGATTAAGTCTTTCCTACATCTCAGGTTAAGTGGACAGACACCCTTCTAATGACTTGTGTACAGTTTATGCTTGTCCTTGTGAGCTCACTCCTCAGAAAATGCCCAGATTTTAATGTGTATGTTGTTAATTGGGGTTTTGTTTCAAAACAGAAATTCTGCTTATTGTAGAAAAGTAAGAACTTATTTTTAAAGTATTAATAAGAAATAAAAAATTGTCTGTAATGGTGTAGGTGGCTTCCTGAGTGGCAGTATGAGGAGTTCTGTGGACTCTCCTCAGGAAAATAACCATAAATGGTGATAATTATTTTAGAAAACATATTTGAAGACTATGAAAGTTACCCTAAGGACATACAGGAAATGAGGAAACATTATTCAAGAGTATCTACTAAATTTCATTAAGAAAATAAGAGAACTGTGACACTAGTCCAATGTGATGGAAGTTCTATTTCAGGAGGGTTCAGCAAAGAACACAGGGCTTCCCCTCTCTCAACTCCAAATCTAGGACTATAGTGTCTTCCTTGGAGAAGCAGGCGATCAGAATTTCTCATCCACCAACTTCCATATTACAAAAGTTTTATTCTAATCAAGAGTTGCCAAGAGGTCTGAGAATCTCTTTAGCTTCCTAGCCCCCAACTGGAGGTTGAAAGTTTTATCTGAGATAAGTATACTGGGCACCAATATTCCATGCCCCATCTCACTCATAGGGTGGAGTTTCTATGCTGGAAATGGCAAGCTGAGAAGACCAGAGGCTATTTTCCCTGCCCCATTCCCTGATGGTGAAAAGGGGTGTCACTTTTCTAGAAATGGGCCATTATCCCCATTTCTGAAACAGTGGCACAGAGGATTTGCACAGTGAGAGAAGGAGGCAATAAGAACAAAAAGCTCAGTCACTCTCCCCAAAGAAACTAACTTTACTTGAAACAGAACACGGGGAAGTTCAAGCCTAAAGTCAGTGTCAAAAAACAATAAATATTTTGGTATTAAGCAATGAGTCTGGTATTTCCATGAGATCAACAAGCTAAATTATACTCAAGCTAACAATTTAACAGTGAGAATCCAGAAACAGACCACTAAGTAGAGCTTGCCTGAGTTAGAGTAAACCTCAAAGACTAAATTCAAGTAGGACTCCAAAAATAGGGAAAAAGGGGTTACAATTTAATTGGATCAGACTGTGGATCAACATATGTTGCAGGTCATTGCCTAAAACAATAGAGCAATCATCCAACAACTAGTGGAGATTAAAAGCTGTGTGTGATACAAGCAGAGGAAGCTTAATAAATAGATCAGAGAAAGAGGCAGTAAAAGAAACCCCTACAAAAACCACTGTCATGACAGGGTGACTGTATGTCTAAGGCTGAAGCCTCTGAAGAAGGACATTAGAGATTGGTGCAGAAAATAGATTCCATTGAAGTAGACCAGTGAAAACACTAAACAAATAAAGAACAAATAATATGTCTTATGGGGAGGAGGAATTATCTAGACTGGCTACAATATATTATCTAAAATATCCAACTTTTAACTAAAAACTATGAAATATGGAAGGAAATAGAAAAGTGTGACCTATGCACAGGGAACTAAAAAAAGGCAACAGAAACTGCCTGTGAGAGGGCTCAGATGTTGGATTTAGAAGATAAAGACTCAAATCAGTTATTGTAAATGTATTCTAAGAACCAGATGAAACAATGCTTAAAGGTGAATTAGGTAAGATAATGATGTCTCATTAAATAAAGAATATACATTAAAAGAAAATACTCAAAAGTTAAAATTCTGGAGTTGAAAAGTATGATAATGTAAATGAAAAATTCACTAGAGGGGCTCAAGAGTAATTATGGTCTGGCATTAAGAGAGAATCAGCACACTTGAACATATATTAACAGAGATGATGCAACTGGAATAATAGCAAGGGGTGAAAAAGAAAAATGAACAGAGCCCAAGAGAAATATGGGATGTGGTTAGTGCAATAACATAAGGCAAGAATCAGAACAAAAAGGAGAAGGAGAAAGGGACAGAAAAATATTTTTAAAATAATGGTTTTAAAATTCTCATATTTGTAACAAAAACATTAACCTACACACTCAACAAGGTTAACCAATTTGAAGTAGAATAAAATAAAGAAATATATACCCAGAAACATCATAGTAAAAATATTGAAAGACAAAAACAAAGAGAAAAATCTTGAAAGTAGCAAGAAAATATTGACTTGTAATATACAGGGGAAATCAAATAGTAATATAGTTGACTTCTCATCAGAAACAGTGGAGGAGAGAAAACAATGGGATGACATATTTAAAGTGCTGGGGGGGTGGCTGCTGTCAACCAAGAATCTTATATGCATTAAAATTATCTGTGAGAAAATGAAGGCAAAATAAATATATTCCCAAATAAGCAAAAACTAGCAGATGTGTCTTACAGAAAAAATAAATATTGTTCAGAAAGAAACAAGTGACCCAGAGAGTCATTTTAATTTAAATAACAAAACAAAGAATATCAGTAATTATAAAAGACAATATAATTGGATATTTTCTCTCCAGTCTTCTTTTACTGATTTAGAAAGCAATGATTATTGTGCCTGTAAAATATTTGACAATAAAGGTAATAATACAAACAACTCAAGAAAAAATAGAAAATCTGAATAAAATTGAAAAAGGAAAGAAACTGATTAACAGTAATTAAAAATATTCACACAAAGAATAACCCAGGTGCACATAGATTCATTAGTAATTTCTACCAATTATTTAAAGAATAATTAGCACAATCCTTTGCAACATGTTCCAAAACATGTAAGAGGATGGAACACTTTCCACTTAATTGTATATATTAATTCAATATAACCCCAATATCAAAACCAGAGAAAAATATTGCAATTAAAAAAAAGAAACTATAGACCAATACCCTTATGAATTTGGACACAAATATCTTCAACATAATATTAGCAAACAATTCCAGCAACAAATAAAAAGGGTCTTACACCATTACTAAATGGGATTTACCCCAGGAATGGAAAGTGTGTTCAAAATCCAAAAATCAATTAATGTAATACCCCATAACTATAAAGACAAAAACCACATGATCACCTAAATAGATCCATGAAACACATTTGAACAAAAAAAAATTTAACATCTTTTCATGAGAAAAATTTCAACAATTAACTTTCTCTACCTGATAAGAGGATCTATGAAAAGCCCAGAGCTACATCATACTTAATGGTGAAAGACTGAATGCTTTCCTGTTAAGATCAGGAATAAGACAAAAATGTCCACTCTTGCCACTATTCAACATTTTACTGGAAGTTCCAGTCGGGATGGCTATAGGCAAATAAAATGCATCCAGATTTGAAAGGAAGAAGTAAAACTATCTGTATTTGTATATGACATGATCCTGTATACAAAAAATTCTAAATAGTGCACTAAATCACTACTAGAAACAATGAGTTCAGAAAGAAAATAAGTTCAACAAGTTCAGTAATTAATAAAAAGTTTATTGTATTTCTATAAACTAAAAATGAACAATCAGAAAATGAAATGAAAGAAACAATTCCATTTATAATAGCATCAAAATGAATAAAACACTTAAGGATAAATTTACCAAAAGAAGTACAAGGCTAATACCTTGAAAAGTATAAAATATCATTGAAAGAAGTTAAAAATCTAAATAACTGTAAAATCATCCCATGTTTATGGACTGGAAGTTCTGAAATTGTTTAGAGAGCAATTCTTTCCAAATTGATCTACTGATACAGTACTTCTTTATCAAAAACCAGCTGGAATTTTTTTGCAGAAACTGGCACAATGATTCTAAAATTCATATGGAAAGTCAAGGTGTATCTAATGGTCAAAACAATCTTGAAAAAAGGATATCAAAATTGGAGGACTAGAATTTCATCAAAATGTTGGGCTAGCAAGGTCCAAGTTCACCACCCTACACAAAAAGCCATCTGAATCAACTTTGTAGGACCTTTGGTAAACAATCAAAGGCTTAAAGACACCCAAGCAAGAAAAAGCCATGTTCAACACTGTGGTGTTTTACTCACACTTGCTTCAATGCTTCATAGTGCAACCATGGTGATCTTCGTCTTGAGCAGCAGTAGCCCAGTTTTCAGTTCCCTCCCTCAAATCAGAGGAAAAAATGAAGATCTTATATACAAACTATTGTGTATATCTGTTCTAACCTGTCTCGGGGTTACCTAAAATTTTGGACTCCATAAACATTAAAAAAATATATATTTATGCTGTGAATTACACCACCAAAGGAAGTTAAAAATAACCAACAGAGAGTAGCACTTGAAAAGGACTTTTACCCATAATATACAAAGAATACTTACAACTCAATAGTAAAACAAATAACTCAATTATAATTTGCAAAGGATATGAACCAACATTTCTCTAAAGAAGACATACAGATGGCCAATAAGCACATGAAAAGATGCTCACTATCATTAGTCATTATGAGACAGGAAGAAAGGGGGCAGGGCACAACCATTAAAAGAATGACACAGCCATTGAGAACAGGATAAGACATAAACTGGTTAGAACCAACTAGGCCCAAGATGGCGGAAGATCCGATTTCCAGTAGAGCTTGAGACTCATCATATGCTCATTGTAATACGTTAGCTAAACGACAAACCCACAGGCACAATGACAGTTTTGAGGCTGACCGTAAAAGGCCAAAGAGTGGGCTGTGACCCAATTCCTGGAACTCCCTGCCCTTCCCCCAAATAGTTGGAATAATCCTTCCACTTGTTAGCCTATGAAATTACCCAGCCCATAAAAACTAACCACCCTAGATTTTGGGGGCATTCTTACGTTCCAAGATGGCCCATGTCCTCAGGGCGCCTCTTGGCCTTCTAAGACTCTGTCTAAGGAGTGTGTATCTCTTTAAATAAACTTGTTTTCAGTTTACTCTGGGTCACTTTTGAATTCTTTCCTGTGTGAAACCAAGGACTCTCACTTGGCAGACCATCACAGGGACTTACCAGAGACCTGGGACATGGCCATCCTCTCATGCTCCATTTTCCTACAACAATTAGGGAAAGGCAAATAAAAACCATGAAATACCATTGCACATTCACTAAGATGGCTAAAATAATAAAAGCATAAAATATCAAGTGTTGGCAAAAATTGAAATATGAATCCTCATATATTGCCAGTCAGATTCTAATGGCACAACAATTATTAAATGCCAAACATCGATTTATCATATGGCCCAGAATTTCCGCTCCTAGGTACATACTCAAAAGAAATGAAAGCATACGTCCACACAAAAACTTGTACAGAACATTCTTTACAATAGCCAAAAATTGGAAGAAACTCAAATGTCTATCAGCTCATGAATGAATAAATAAAATGGAGGTATATCCATACAGTTATATATTATTTAACATTTAAAATGGATAAGGTATTGATACATGCTACAAAATGGGTGAACTTTGAAAACGTTTTCTAAGAAGAGGGTTACAGAAGACCACATAGCATATGATTCCATTTCTGTGAAATGTCCAGAATAGTTAAATCTATAGAAAAAGTAGGTTAGTCGTTGCTTAGAGCTGAGGAGTTTGGGGCAAATGATGAGTAAATGCTATTGGGTATAATGTTACTCTTTGGAGTGATGAAAATATTCTAAAATTAATTATGGTGATGGTTGCACGACTCTCTGAATATACTAAAAAATCATTAAATTATACACTTAAATGGATGAGTTATATGTTACATGAATCATATCTTAATAAAGATGTTTAAAAAAATTACCTGTAAGGTCACTGCCTAGATACAGCTTCTAGAAAGGAAGGATACAAAATTTTTCTCTAGCCTGGAAAGTAAGAGGAAACTACTTCTTTTAGACAAGTCATATGCTTGGGGGGTATGGAAATCCTGAATGACTGGAGAGCCAAAAGGAGTAGAGTCTGTGTTCAGCTTCCATTCGGGGTCCCTGAGAAGCAATGCCCTGACTTGCAGGCAACCTTACACAATCAATAGCATTCCCGGTGATATTCCACCACTTGATAGCAGAGCTGGTTTGCAAGGGGGTGCCTAAGAATACGTGTCTGAGCTGAACAGATATGTCAGTGATAGATCATGGACTCCTCAGATTCTCTGTCTCTCACATCCCCTGGAGTCTTGGCTGATTGCTCTTTGTCAGTTCCACTGTGATGTCAGAGTATTTGTGAACCATTTGATTCCATCTGGGAGGCTAGGGAACTCTGCTCATATGACTACTTCTGGACTCAGCAGGTTTAGGTACAGTTGACAAGCTAGGTGTCCCGGGGAAAAACTCTTACCAGTTGGAAACAGGAGATGGTAAGGAGCTGTCTGGTACGTTTTTTCCTTCTTCTTGTGGATTGTTCTGAGGTCCAGGTTTTCTATTTAGCCTTTTCAGAGATATCTCACAGCTGCTGTGTCTGTTTGTGGCTAATCTTGAAGTAGAAGTACAGCAAGCACAGGAATGAATTACTTCTCTTCCTTTTCTTTGCCTCCCCTTCCCTTCCTCTCTCTCAATTTCTCCCTCTCTCACATATGTATAGAAAATTGAAATCTTGCATTATTATTTAGCATTAATATTATCAATAGTTTTCCAATCCCATGAAATATGTGTGAATGAAAAAATGTTGCCATCCATATCAAGCCACAGCTCCTGATGGTGAGTCCTGAGGGAACTCAGGATGGAGACAAATGGGCTGCCCACTGCCAAGCCATCAGCCACTGCAGTCACCCCCAAATGTGCACCATAGAGGGACTCAGGATGGGAAAGCACAGGATGCTGGCACGAGATAGCTAAGGTGCATATCAAAGGAATGAGTTCAGTGAGCCCAGACTCTTGCATCTTCCCATATATAGAAAAGCACTAAATTCCTTAACTTGAGATGCCTGGTTTTCTTTAATTAACAGTAATATTTTGATGTTCCTACTACCTGGTCTTTTTTGCAAAAACTTCTATATACCCTGGCTCCTCCTTTAGTTCTTCAGAGCAGTCCCTCAGAGCATCTGAGAGGCAGCCTCCCAGGCTTGAATCCTCAGAAATTCTACCAAATAAAACATAATTCTCAACTTTTAGGTTGTGCTTTTTTTAAGTCGACACATGTTTTCAAAATTATGGATTGTAACGAATGCGTTATATTTCAGCAAGTAGATTGTCATAAATGAATCAATCAATGTCTAATTATGGGCTATATACAGAGTTTCAAGTTTTTCACTATTTAAAATAATGCTACGATGACTGTTTGTTTTACATTTTGTCCTCATTGGTTTATTTTCTTAACACAAATTTCAAAAATTGTAGAGTCACAGTATTTAAAAAATACTTGAGTTTAAAATATGCCTTAGTAGTAGATCCTTATTTTCATGACAATTAAATAAATAGAATATACAGATAATAAAATGTATACTTACGCTTTTTTAAAATGTGCCACAGTAAAACTGATTGTTTCATGGAAGCCTATCTTTGGGTTATCACTATGTCAAGACAATTCCTTGTCTTATGTGACTCCATGAGTTTCGTGGATGATTAAAGGCTTTTATCTAAGTACCGTCACAGTGCAAACACTTTGGCTAGTCCTTGTTTCCTGATATGCAGATATCCTGAATAAAAAGATGTAATTTGGAAAAGACACATGGAATTAAAATATTAAGTGGATAAATAGCATTTTGACAGTAAAAGACTATAATGAAAATCATTCACATATTTTAATAAAAATTGTATACATTTAAGTTTACATTATGATTTGTAACATACCAATATGCCATATATGTATCATAAATCACATATATGATTACTGCAGTCAAGTTAATTAACATATCCTCTCAGATAGTTACTTTTTTCTTTGGTAGTGAGACCACCTGAAATCTCTTAGCAAATTTCTAGCATTCAATACAATGTTATTAACTATAGTCATCACACAGTACATTGAATCTCTAGACTTATTCATTATACATAATTGCAATTTAGTACCCTTTAACAAACATACCCCCATTTCTCCCACCTTTCTGCCTTTGGTAACCACTATTCTACTTTCTGATTCTGTGTATTTGACTGTTTTAATATTCACTATAAAAGCGAGATCATGCTTTTTTTTTTTTCTGTGTCTGGTTTAGTTCACTTAGCATAATGTCCTCCAGGTTTATCCATATTCTTGCAAGTGGCAGGACCTCCTCCCTTTTTAAGACTGAATAATATTCCCTTATATATATGATAAATAAATTGTGAAATGATAGATAGATAGATAGATAAATAGATCTCACAATTTATCTATTCATTCATCCATGGACCCTTGGGTTGTTTCCTTATCTTGGCTATTGTAAATTATGCTGCAGTGATCATGGGAGCTCAATCATCTTTTTGAGATAATGATTTTATTTGCTTTGTGTTTATATCCAGAATACCCAGAATGATAGTTCTATTTTTAGATTTTGAGGAACTTCCACACTGTTTTCTGTAATGGCTATACCAGTTTACACTACCACCAAAAGGGTACAATAATTCTCTTTTCTCCACATCCTCACCAAAACATATCTTTAATTTATTTAATTTTTGATAATCACCATCCTAACAGGTGTGAGGTAATATCTCAGTGTAGTTTTGATTTGCATTTCCTTGATGATTAGTAAGGCTGAGAACTAGTTTTATATACCTATTGGCCACTTGCTTTTTTTAAAACTGTTTATTCAGGTCCTTTGCCTATTTTTAATCAGATTTTTCATTTTTATGCTGTTGATTTGTATGAGTTACTTATGTATTTTGAATATTAATCCCTTATTAGATATATGGTTTGCAAATATTTTCTCCCAACACATAGTTTGCCTTAGGAATAAATTTAACCAAGGATATGAAAGATCTGTACCCTGAAATCAATAAAGCATTGATGAAAGAAATTGAAGAAGATACAAATAGATGAAAAAATATTCTTTGTTCATAGGTTGGAAGAATTAATATTGTTAAAATGTCTATACTATTCAAAGTGATATACAGATTCAGTGCAATCCCTATCAAATTCCAGGGACATTTTTCATAGAAATAGAAAAAAATCTAGAATCTATATGGAACTACAAAAGATCCCATATAGCCAAAGCAATCTTGAGAAAGAACAAATTTGGAGGTATCACATTTCCATAAAAACAGACACATAGACCAATGGAACAAAATAGAGAGCCCAGAAATAAGCCCAAGCACATACAGTCAACTAATTTTTAACAAAGGCACCAAGAATTACACAATGAAGAAAGGATAGTTTCTTCCATAAATGGTGCTGGGAAAACTTGATATCCATATACAAAAGAATGAAATTGGACCCTTATCTCATACCATACACAAAAATAAACTCAAAATGTATTAATAACTTAAGCATAAAAACTTAAATTCCTAGAAGAACACATAGGAAAAAAGCTTCTTGACGTTGGCCTTGGCAATAATTTTCTTGTACATGACACCAAAAGTTCAAGCAACAGAAGCAAAAATAAACAAGTTGGACTACATCAAACTAAAAAGCTTCTGTACAGCAGCAAAGGAAACAATCAAAATGAAAAGGCTATTTACAGATTGGGAGAAAATTGCAAATCACATATTCTAATATGAAATTACAATGAAATATGACTTATTATAGTCATATAATAAGTGAAACTGAAACTCTTTCTAAGAACAAAATTTTGGAGTTTGCCCCCAAAGAGGAACTTTGATCTTGTTATTTTTTGTAATGCTTACTTAAAAAATCTCACAACTTTGATTTATCTCATTCTGGCATCCCTGTAAGTCCTGGTCTTTTCTACAGCACATTCATAATTTGAACAATCTTTTGTGTTAAGAAATGAAGACAGCCTAGCATAGGAAAAAGACTGAAATTCAGCATGAAACAGGCTTGCATCTGACTTTTCGTTCTGCTACTCATGAAAACATGAACTTGGACAATTTATTTAGACTTCTTTTTTTATTTTTTATTGAGGTGAAATTCACATATCATTGAATCAAGTATTTAACTGAATACTTTAGTGGCATTTAACACACTGACAATCTTCTGCAACCAACACCTCTATCTATTTCCAAAATATTTTCATCACCACATACCATCTGCCCATTAAACAGTTGCCTTTTTATTCTTTCCCATCAACTCCTGGCAACCAACATTATGTGTTCTATCTTAATGGATTTGCCTATTCTGAATATTTTATATGAATAGATTTACTCAATAGGCAACCCTTTCTGTCTGGCTTGTTTTACTTAACATAATGTTTTCAAGGTTTGTTGTAACATGCATCAGTATTTCATTCCTTTTAATGATGGAATCATATTCCACTGTATGTATATACTCCAATCTGGTTTATCCATTCATCCATTAAAGGACATTTGGGCTCTTTCCACCTTTTGGCTATTGTGAATAGTTCTGCTATGAACATGTGTGTACATGTATATGTTTGAGTACCTGTTTGCAGTTTTGGGGGGTACATATCTATTCTGGTCTATATGGTAATTACATGTTTAATTTTTTTAGGAACTGCCAGTTTCCATAGTGGCTGAAACAATTTCCATTGCTACCAGAAATGTATGAGTGTTTTAGTTTACCTATGTCCTCACAAATGCTTGTTACTTTCTATTTTTTGACTATAGTCATCCTAGTGGGTGTAAAGTGGTATCTCACTGTGGTTTTAATTTACATTAATTTCCCTAGTGACTTATGATGCTAGATATCTTTTCATGTGCTTGTTAGTTATTTGTGTGTTTTCTTTAGAGAAATGTCCATTTAAGTCCTTTGTCCATCTTTAATTGGGTTGTCTCTTTGTCATTGAGTTGTAAGAGTCCATTATATATTCTGGATGCTAGATCCTTATCAGACATATGATTTGCAAATATTTTCTCTCATTCTTTGGCTGTTTTTATATGTTCTTAGTTAGTTGGCTGTTTTGAGTTGGCTGTTTTTACACGTTCTTAATAATGTCTTATATTCACAAATACTTCAATCCAAGTCCAATTTATCTACTTTTTCTTTTGGTGCTCATACTCTTTTGTCACATCTAAGAATTCACAGCCATAGCCAAGCTATAGACTTGTCCCTATGTTGTCTTCTAAGAGAATTATGGTATTAGTTCTTAGAGTTAAGTTGTTCATCCATTTCGAGTTAAATTTTGTATATGATATAAAATAAGGATCCAACTTTATTCTTTTGTGGGTGGATATCCAGTTGTCCTAGTACAATTTGTTGAAGAGACAGTTCTTTACCCCACAGAATGGTCTTAACACTCTTGCCAAAAGTCAATGTGTTATAGACATATGGACTTATTTCTGGATTCTCAACTCTATTCCATTGATGTATATGTTTATCCTTTGGCCAGTACCACATGGTTGTGATTACTGTAGCTTTGTAGTAAGTTTTGAAATTGGGAAATGTGAAGTCTGTTTGCAGAATTCCCTCTTCCTCAAGGTAGGTCAACTGTTTCCTTAATGTTTTCAAGTGGTTGGATGTGGCCCATCAATATTATAAAGAGCAACTTGCTTTATTCAAAGTCTACTGATTTAAATATTTATCTCATCTAAAAAATGCCTTCTCAGCATCAAATATCTAGGTACTTAGATACATAAGTATGTATGTATCTAGGTACATTACATACATACTTACATACATTTTAAGTTGATACATAAAATGAACAATCTCAAGTATTGATATGTGCTATAAATGGATGAATCTTAAAAATATCATTCTAAATAAAAGAAACCAGAGACAAAAGTTGCATATTGTGTGATTCAATTTTATAAATTACCCAGAAAAGGCAAATTCATAGAGAGGAAAAACAGATTAGTGGTTGTAAAATGAATTGGGAGTGATGCTAGTGGGTATCCTTTTGGTGTAGTAAAATATTCTGGAACTAGGGCTTCCCTGGTGGCGAAGTGGTTGAGAGTCCTCCTGCCGATGCAAGGGACGTGGGTTCGTGTCCCAGTCCGGGAGGATCCCACATGCCATGGAGCGGCTGGGCCCGTGGGCCGTGGCCGCTGGACCTGCGTGTCTGGAGCCTGTGCTCTGCAACGGGAGAGGCCGAGACGGGGAGAGGGCCGCGGATCGCCAAAAAAAAAAAAAAAAACTTCTGGAACTAGATAGTGGTAATGATCATACCACATTGTGAATGTACTAAATGTCACCGAATTATATACTTTAAAATGTTTAAAATGCTCAAAATCACAATTCTATGTCATTTCATACCCATTAGGATGACTGTTATAAAGGAAAAAAAAAAAGAAAATAGCAAGTGTTGGAGAGGATGTAGAGAAATTGGAACCCTTGTGAATTCCCAATGAGAATGTAAAATGGTGCAGCCACTATGGTAAATGGTATGGTAATTCCCAAAAATTTAAAACTAGAATTATGTGATCCAGGAATTTTACTTCTGCATGTATATACAAAAGAAATGAAAGGTTAGATATTTGTACACTCAGGTTCATAGCGGTATTATTCACAATAGCCAAAAGGTGGAAGCAACCCAAATGTCCATTGATGGATGAGTGGATAAACAATACACACATGACTACCTAGATTAGTCAAATTCATAGAAACAGAACGTAGAATTGGTTGTTGCCAGGTGCTGGGTTGAAGGGAAAATGGGCCATGTTTAATGGGTACAGAATTTGACTAGATACGTCATATAAGTGGAATCATATAATATTTGTCCTTTTGTGATTGACTTATTTCACTTAGCATAATGTTGCCAAGTTTCATCCATAGTGATGGTTGTTCAAAAGTTTAATGAATGTCCTTGAATGTCCTTAAGGCCACAAATCTGTACACTTAAAAATAGTTAAAATGAAAAATTTTATGTTATGTATTGTATTGGCCAAAAAGTTCATTCGGATTTTTCTGTATGAGGTTACAGAAAAACCTAAACGAACTTTTTGGACAACATGATATATTTTATCACTTTTAAAAAGATGTTTAAAATAATGATTTTTATGCATGTTTTACTCTTCCCCACCCCAAAAATTTGAACTGGGACATTGTTGAGCAAGGTTTTATATATGAGAAGGAGTGGAACACAGATATAAGTACCATAGTGATATTTGTATGACTTAGGGTTCAGTTTTATCTCTGCTATTTGGCACCCTGAACAAGCCAAGTACAGTCTCACAGGCTCAGTAACATCATCTGAAGAATACTGATATTTCCTTGTGTATGTATCTTAGACCTGGAATATGGAAACATTCAGAATAAAAGATAGCTACTGATTTTTATCATTATCATCATCATCACTGTCACATTGCTGTCACCATATTTTCTTGTGCTGCCACCACGGTCATTACATTTGAATGATGCATTATGATAGCATATGAGTGTAAGATGATGCATTCCATAGTAGTGTTTTTTTAAATTTATTCAGGAAACTTCCTGAGTGCTTACTCTCTACTACACTCTCTATGATGGGTAGGCCCTAGTTTGGGGAAGACAGATATGAAAAAAATAACTGGCTAAAGCACTGGGTTGAATGAGTGTGAAAGCATAAGGGCAAAATGGAAGGCATTATCATTTTTTCCAAGCACCAGGGGATTTTAGAGAAGGATAATGTTGACATGGTCTGAAGCTGTTAGAGACAGCTTCAAGGGGGAAACTGAACCCACACTGTGCCTCACAGGAGGGGGAAGAGACAAACTAGTTGTGAGAAGGCCAGTAACTGTGATGGTACATGGGTGGGGGCACGAGGCCATGGTGCATCACACAAAAGCAAGATCCTGGTGGTAGTGAGGGATTCATGCAAAGCAGATAGAGACAAGTAGGGAAAGGATGGCTGACATAAGCTGTGGAGAACTTTGAAGACCACAGTGAGATATTCTTTAGGAAGTAATGAGCCATTGAGTGTTCCTTAGCAGAAGAGAGGCCTTAGGAAGGTCAAGTTAGAGGAAGATTAATATCAGATATTTCAAGATCAAAAGAACAAGACTGTTTAAATTTGAATCTTAGCTCTACATCTTACTATCCTAGTTAACTTGGGCAAATTATTTAAAGCCTGTGTAGTTCCAAATACTTATACGTAAAATGAAACTAATAAAAACACCTGCCTCAAAGGGCTGTCATGAAGGCTAATTGAGATCATACATGTAACAATCTCAGAACAGTCCTGTAAAGAGTAAGAGCTCAATAAATGTTAGCTGGTATTATTGTATGTGGAAAGAACTAGAAAAAGGAAAAATGAAGAGCCAACTGAGATATTATTTCTAGAGTTCCATCTGTACTTTGATTTGGGACAATGGGAAAGAGAAAGAAGGGCTGGAGAGAAAAGGTAGAAGATTTGACAGTTTTCGATAAGGAGAGATTTGAGGCATTATTTCCTTGTTTTGTTTCCTTTTCCCATCTCTTTATTTTCTTGACCACAGCCAGAGAGAAGTATGCATATTTCTCTGAATTTCTTATGTCTTAATGAGGTGGATAGACCTAGAGTCTGTCATACAGAGTGAAGTAAGTCAGAAAGAGAAAGACAAATACCGTATGCTAACACATATGTATGGAATTTAAGAAAAAAAAAAAGTCATGAAGAACCTAGGGGTAAGACAGGAATAAAGACACAGACCTACTAGAGAATGGACTTGAGGATATGGAGAGGGGTAAGGGTCAGCTGTGACAAAGCGAGAGAGTGACATGGACATATATACACTACCAAACGTAAGGTAGAAGTGGGAAGCAGCCGCATAGCACAGGGAGATCAGCTCGGTGCTTTGTGACCACCTGGAGGGGTGGGATAGGGAGGGTGGGAGGGAGGGAGAAGCAAGAGAGAAGAGATATGGGAACATATGTATATGTATAACTGATTCACTTTGTTATAAAGCAGAAACTAACACACCATTGTAAAGCAATTATACTCCAATAAAGATGTAAAAAAATAAAATAAAGCAGGGGTTTCCCTGGTGGCGCAGTGGTTGGGAGTTCGCCTGCCGATGCAGGGGACGCGGGTTCATACCTCGGTCCGGGAGGATCCCACGTGCCGCGGAGCGGCTGGGCCCCCTGGGCCGTGGCCACTGGACCTGCACGTCTGGAGCCTGTGCTCCGCAACGGGAGATGCCACGGCAGTGGGAGGCCCGCATACCGCAAAAAAAAATAATAATAATAAAATAAATGAATGAAGCATATTGGTAAAAAATTTGACAAAAATTCAGATTACCCAATAAGCCGATCATGATACAGTAAGTTGAGTTTTCATTATGGATCTGCCTGTATGAATTTGGCCAACTAACATAACTTCTGAAAAGTCAGGCTTCAGCTTCCCCATACATAAAAGTACAAGTTTGGTTTACACAGTATTTACCATGTTGCTCTTAAGAGATGTTAATAGGAGTGCCAGAAAAGTGGCCAATGTTTAAATAAGTTTACAAGATGTTTTATATTATATTTTCTTCCCAGAAGTTTAAAAAGTGCATTGGCATATTAACAGCTCTGAGAATTTTTCCAGTGAAAATGCCTGTGGAATGACACTCATCTCAGCACCTCTTAATTTACTTTAGCATGGCACATACAATCATCCCATAGAGCTGTGTGCCAAGGAGCCAGAAAACCCTTCTAAGGACTGCCCAACGCAAACAAGCCTCTGTCTCTAATGCAGTGTTACACAATGTGGTTGCAGTGGGCTGTTAAGGCTACAGTGATGGAATAGGTGGCTCAAGCTAAGAGCTAAGTAGTTCTTAGTAGCTAAGAACTTTTCTCCCTCCTCTTTTACCTCTGCATATTGTACTTGCAGGTGAGAACAGGATACTTTCAAAGAATACTTTCAAAGTTAAAAATGCAAGAAGGGGCCCTGGAGACAATGCTTAATTGCTGGCTTGGAAACAGGGAAAGAAAGTCCTTCCCTGAAAATGTCAAATGCATCCCTCAGATATTTCCCATTATGAAGGTTCTCGTTTGGGGCAATTTCAAAATCTAGGAGGAAGGGTGAAAGGGAATTTTCTAATTTCTTTTCATCCCCCCAGGTAATAACAATCCAGAATGAGCTACTGAGCTGCCTCTTCTGCCAGGCTATTAACCTATGAGCACTCCTGCTGAGCTTCCCTCTCAGCTCAGAGAAGGAATTCTGGATGGACCAGGTGCCAGGCAAACAGTGCTTCTCTCTGCCAAGGAGCTGAGCTGCCGCTGATATTACTTCTCTTTACCTTTACTCCAAGAGCTTATTTTTCAAAATGAGAAATAGGCTGCGAGAAAAGACCTCTCCAAGAAGGTGAAAGGAATAGACTTCTTTCAATCTGGAGGGTGACCAAAGAAAGAGTGTGGAAAAGTAACTATCTATAAGGGCCAAGAGAGGTTAGACAAAGAAGAGGCTGTTTGTTCTCATTAGGAAGTGGAAATGGACTTGTAAGAATTGGCTTATAGGAAGAAGTATGCTTTGAGGTTAAATATGAAAAGAAAGTGAAAGGAGAACTACCAAAATATCAGCACAATGACTGGATAGTTGGATGGACAGACAGATGGACAAATGGATGGGTGGATGGATAGATGGAGAGATGGATGGGTGGAGAGATGGAGATCACATCTGAAATCTGATAGAAAATTGACTATGTTTGGGGTGACAAAGAAGAAGTTTAGGTTAAGAGTAAAATTGTCAAAAATTGTCCCCTTCAACAATGGGGACTTTAAGCTAGTTTTCCATGTCAATTATACTCACTCCAATGATTAAACTATGGAATGCTTAATAATAATACCCATGTTTTCCTTTTTTGGCATATATGTCATCTCATGTTGTCTTATTTTATTTCTCTTATGGATTTTGTGAGCTAAGTATCACCTCCCACATTTTACATGTAAGGAAATTGAGGCTCAGCTCCCTTGTCCATTGAAGTTGATACCAACAATTGTAAGACATACTATTATTTTATGAACCATTGAGAAACAAAAGTCATGGTTAGTATAGAAGTAAGATACATCCCCAATTCAGAAATGTTTATAAAGGGGGGAAGCAGTGTGTCCTGATGGATGGAATATTGTAGGTTGGGCAGGTGAATATAGCCTGCCCAGCAGGCATGAGAGAGCTCTGGGTTATGAAAGCTGGCCTGCTCCCTACACTCACAGCAGTCTCCTCAGCTCTTCTCCCTCATCCCACTCATCCTGACCAGCCCGGGCCCTGCATCCTTCCTGAGGATCGACACCTTTCTGGTTCACAGTCCTGCTCTGTGTTTGCACATAGCTTTTGATACCTCCTCCAGCCTTTGTGTGTGTTCTCTTCTCACTTTGACTATCTTGGAACCAAACCTCATGGATGGACAATATCTTGGGGATGATCAGAATGGAATATGTCAGGTGGGTCACCCAAAACCTGGATGAGAAAGGAAAGAGTTTAATGGAAAGCCAGCATTAGATATGAAAAGTATTAGATATTCGCCATCATACTTAACTCTCTTTAGGTCTTGAATATAGAGACCAGAATGTTTAGCTGCACATAAGCAGATTGTGTTGAACTATTCACATCTACATTTAACTAGTCTTGGCAGTTAAAAATTCCATCTGTGAGTGGGGCAGAGGAATAATTTACATAAGCCTTATGTGGATGCCCGTGACTCGCGCACAGTTCAGGCATCTAGCTCAAACACAGACAAATTTCTCTTAACAATTCCTGATAATTCAGTTATCAATTAGTTTAGTACAGTAGCTTACATCTCTTAATGGTTTCCAACTTCTGTTACTTCTTTTTTTAAATTAAAAAAAAATTTATTGAAGTATAGTTGATTTACAATGTTGTGGTAGTCCCAGGTGTACAGCAAAGTGAATCAGTTACACAGATACATATATCCACTCTTTTTAAAGATTATTTTCCCATATAAGCCATTGCAGAGTATTGAGTAGAGTTCCCTGTGCTATACAGTAGGTCCTTATTAGTTATCTCTTTTATAAATAGTAGTGTGTATATGTCAATCCCAACCTCCCAATTTATCCCACCCCTCCTTATCCTCTGGTAACCCTAAGTTTGTTTTCTACATCTGTGACTTAACTTCTGTTTTGCAAATATTAAGTTCATTTGTACCCTTTTTTCAGATTACACCCATAAGTGATATCATATATTTATCTTTCTGTGTCTGACTTACTTCACTCAGTATGACAATCTCTAGGTCCATCCATGTTCCTGCAAATGGCATTATTTTGTTCTTTTTATAGCTGAGTAATATTCCATGATATATATGTACCACATCTTCTTTATTCATTCCTCCGTTAATGGATATTTATGTTGCTTCCATGTCCTGCCTATTGTAAATAGTGTTGCAACGAACATTGAGGTGTATGTATATTTTCAAATTATGGCTCTGTCCATGTATATGCCTAGGAGTGGGATTTCTGGGTCATATGGTAGTTCTATTTTTTGTCTTTTAATGAACCTCCATAATGTTCTCCATAGTGGCTGTATCAATTTACATCCCCACCAGCAAGAGGCTCCCTTTTCTCCACACCCTCTCCAGCATATGTTTGTAGATTTTTTGATGATGGCCATTCTGACAGGTGTGAGGTGATACCTCATTGTAGTTTTGACTTTCATTTCTCTCATGATTAGTGATGTTGAGCATATTTTCATGTGCTTTTTGACGATTTAAATCTTCCACAAAAATAGAAATATAGATCAATGGAACAGGATAGAAAGTCTAGAGATAAACCCACACACATATGGTCACCTTATCTTTGATAAAGGAGGCAAGAATATAAAATGGAGAAAAGACAGCCTCTTCAATAAGTAGTGCTGGGAAAACTGGACAGCTGCATGTAAAAGAATGAAATTAGAACACTCCCTAACACCATACACAAAAATAAACTCAAAATGGATTAAAGACCTAAATGTAAATGCTAGACACTATGAAACTCATAGAGGAAAACATAGGCAGAACACTGTTTGACACAAATCACAGCAAGATCTTTTTTGATCCACCTCCTAGAGTAATGAAAATAAAAACAAAAATAAACAAATGGGACCTAATTAAACTTAAAAGCTTTTGCACAGCAAAGGAAACCATAAGCAAAACAAAAAGACAACCCTCAGAATGGGAGAAAATATTTACAAATGAAGCGACTAACAGGGGTTTAATCTCCAAAATATACAGACAGCTCATGCAGCTCAATATCAGAAAAACAAACAACCCAATCAAAAAAATGGGTAGAATAGGAACTCTAAGATTTGGGATAAGGAAAGGACTCTAAGTCCATGTCCTTCTCTTTATGTCCTGCATAATTCTGTAAACCTCTTTCCTCCTCCTTCCTCATGAATTGAAAAGTCTGAACTCTTTACTCAGGTACCCAAATTTCCTCCAAGCAACTGTAGAGAAATATTGTAATGTAGTAGAAAGTTGGAAGTAAATCCAACTAGCTAGATCCCTCTTCTAGCTCCCTTTGCTATCATGAGCTTATAAGGGTCCCGTCTAAACCTCAAGGTTACCACCCACAACATGGGACTGTTAATTCTTGCCTGGAAGAGCTGTTGGCATCACCTAATGGCATAAAGCATGTGAGACTTCTGGCATATGGTAGGTGATCAGTAATTGCCACTTACTGGGATTTCATGGGGTGGGGGGGGGCTTGAACAAATAATTCTAGGCATAGATGTTCCAGGTTTGTATGATGCTAAGATTGTGTCTCCTCATTTCAAAACAATTTGGAAATGTGTATCCTCATAGGAAAGCAGTCTTGGGAATTATTAGAGAAAGTCTTTCATTTGTAGTAACCACTTGACTATAAGAATTCACTCAATCTTTGAGTTGAAAGTTTTTGAACTAAAAGGCGATTTTCCTCCTATCGTAAGCCACCACCCTGTTTTCAGTCACGTGTCTGGAAGGAGTTGCTTACACATTAACCTACAACCTCAGCACCCTTACTGCATGCTTTTTGCAGTCTAGCTCTGACCTTTGCCTCTGAAGCAGTAGCGCCTTGTCAACAGGCACCTTCTGATGCCCACATCCCATCTTCTCTAACAGACACTGGGTCACTCTTTCCAATGGACTGACTCTTCAGGGCCCCAGAGTGACATAAGTTCAGACAAAGGTCTTTGACAAGCAGAATTTTAGGAGAATTTATGGAGCCACAGAGTTCATTATGCCATGAGGGTTGAGCGCTGTTTTTTATGCCAATATTTCATTTAAGTCCCTACTCTCTGTGCTTGGCCATCTATTAGGCACATAGCATTCATTGTCTACATTAATCCTCCTCTCAGCTTGCAGGGCAGTTCCTCTCAGCCTTGTTGTTGTGGAGAGAATATCTCCAGGGGACAAGGAAAATGAACTTTCAGCCTTTGCCCTTTGTTCTTCTCACCTCCACTTTGGGAAGAAAAGGAGGTGTGATTCATTTGTGACACTAACTACCCAGAGCGAGACCCAACTTCACAGGTTGAAGGTTCAGTTCTCCACAAGACTGCCCTTACCTCAAACTCTAGCCTCATGCTCAAAGGTTCTCAGGCAACCCGCACTTCTGACCACTGGTTAAAAATCTGGGGGCTCCTATCACCTCCTCAGCGTTGATAATATGCTACAACAACTCACACAACTCAGGAAAGTACTCTATGTACAATTCTAGTTTTATTACAACAAAAGGATACAAATGTCTACCAGCCAAAAAGGAGAGATGCATAATTTGAGGTCTGGGGGGTCCCAAACATAAAGCTTCTGTGTCCCCAGAATATGTCATTCTCCTGGCAAATCATTGCGTAACACCAACCAGAGAAGCTCACCCAAGCCCAAATGTCCAGGATATTTATTATGTGGGCACGATTGACTGAATCATTGGCCACATGTTTGAACTCAGTCTCCAGCCTCCTCCTCTCCCAGGAGGTAAGGCTGATATCTGTGGCTCAAAGCCCCGATCCCCTAATCACACAGTTGGTCCTTCTGGTGTGGCCAGTCCCAAACTTAACACTATCTAGGGGCCCATCATGAGTTAGCTCATTAGCATACACTCAGGTGACAGGGATCTGATGGGCCCAGCATAAATAACAAACACTCCTGTCACTCAAGTAATTTCAAGGACTTAAGAGGTTACTTCCCAGGATGAAGGTCAGCCAAATTCTTTATTATACAACAGATTTCTTTTTTTTTCCTGTTGAGTAACTTTATCTCATTCCTTAATATTCCAAATAGGCTATGGTTATTCTCCTTGGTACCCAAGTCAAACTTAATTAGACCTTAACTAGCCAGATACTACATGGGTAGTTATTTATTTTTTCAGTATTTTCTTTCCTTGATCCTGGGAGGCACCTGTCATACAACTCAAAGGAGCATTTGTGCATTAGAAATATTCATGTACAACTGAGAACAAAGAAACAAGAAAAAAGCAGTGATGCAGGTATGTGCCATTGTCATTCCAGGGCAGCCTGCCTTATGGAGCATCAGAGCAAATGGAAGAAGTTCCTGGATTTCAAGGTTTGAGTTTCAGTTCTTCTCATTTGTAAAAGGTGCACTTTACAGGGCTGATATAAAGACTGAGATAGTGCATGTAGGTCCCCTAGTATACAGCCTGCTACATAGCAGGATATTAGTAGTAGTAGCTGTTAGTATGACCATTATTATAGAACAGTGGTTAAAGATGCAAGCTCTGGCACAAACTTCTGAAGTAATCTTGGCCTTCTTACTTCGTAGCATCTAAACACAAGTAATTGCTTCAAACTTTCTGTGCTTGAGGTTTTCCTCTGTGAAATGAGGTTAAAGCATGAGATTACCATATTGAGCTCTTAAAAAAAGATTTGTACGGTCTGATACATTCAGCCCCATGCTTAGAAAAAGTGAATACTTCAAAACTGTTAGTTGTAATTGTCTTCAAGTCTCTTTCCTACATTTGGAGTTTGGAGACCTGCTTTCCAAATCAGATGCCTCATCTAAGCTGCCAAGTAGCCGTGGGCCAGACTCTCTCTACTCAAAACCCCAGGTTCTCCATCTGTGAACAGAGGCCTTTGGCTTAGATGGTGTAGAGGATTTCCAAACGTCCTTCTACTGCTATTAAAGCAAAAGTAATATTCTAATTGTTAAAGGAATTATTCATGACACTTAAAAAAATTTTATTGGAGTATAGTTGCTTTACAATGTTGTGTTAGTTTCTGCTGTACAGCAAAGTGAATCAGTTATACATATACATATATACCCTCTTTTTTAGATTTCCTTCCCATTTAGGTTACCACAGAGCACTGAGTAGAGTTCCCTGTGCTATACAGTAGGTTCTCATTTAAAGCATGTTAAAGCAGATTTTATTTAAGGGAGGCCATCATGATGGGTGTAGAGACCACTGTGATAGGGTGTTGCAGTAGGGGAGAGAGTTGGGTCTCACCTCCAAATACAGCTTGGGCAAGTGGGAGTTATAGCCAAGGAACAGGTTGCAGGCCAATGGGTGGAAAATTACTAAGAGGAAACTTTGGGGGTAAAGATGGATTCTGGCTAAACCAACCTAACATGATTCTTGCTGAAGACAGGCCGAGGTGATCAGATATCAGCTGGGAGATAGCAGAGGATGAGGAACTGATGAAATATCTAGGGTGATATGGGGCTGGAGGGATTCTAGCTAAAAAACAGCTGAACCAAATTCTTACTAAAATTAGGTAATGCAGAGGTGAACATGGAAGTCCAAAAGCTGAGGCCCAGTTGAAAAATTTGCGAGAGCCTGAGTAAAGTCTGGTCAAGGAGAGAACATCTGTCATTGCTCGGTGGAGACCAGCCCAGGCAGGTTTTGAAAGTGAAGAAGTCACATCTGAGATGGATACCTGGCAGCCAGTAAGCTGCCTGGTCCTGCCTCCTTCACTGCCCAGCTGGCCCTGTCGTTTTCTCAGCTGTTTAAAACCTGGAGCTTGGCTGACTTGCTTCTTCTGCCCATCATCTTCCTACAACCTCCTACCTGACTAGAAAAAAACAATGAAACAAAGCAGTTAATCAGTCAATTCATTGTTGGTCTCTCAGTTCTACTTTTGTAGCATTTTTTTTCCCCAGAAAAACCCCTGAAAAGATTTTATGAGAAGAGTAGGGCACAGGCAGGAGTCGTTAACAGGTGAAGGACATGCATAGAGCCTTTATCATTATGAAAAAGTACCATTCAAAGACTAGGTTTCCTTTTATTAAATTCCCATTTTTCAATTCTCTGGGCTTATAGCTTGAGAACCCAGCCTGCTCAGCCCTCAGGGAGGTAATTAAGAAAAGAAAGACGTTTATTCAGTTAAGGAATAGGACAGAGGGCTGAAGGCTTGGCCTTGGGTATTTTCACTGGATCTGAACCTTCCAGAGGACAAAAAGTGCCAGATATTTCTACACTGGGGTCCCTTAGGCAGAAGTTTCCTTGTAGAAAGCCTGCAGTGGGGCTTCCACTGACCCCCTCTCGGGTGTAGTGCTGATCACAAATAACAACAGTTCCTACTGCTTCCAAACCAAAATCCCAAGCCACTCACTGAATTCACATGGAAGTCCACAGGTAGACATCTTTTACAGGCAAGTAAACTGGGATTAGGAAAAGTTACTTGCTCAAAATACGTTTTTTCTTTTTCCCATTGACAGTTTCTGTCTACTGTCTTTCTCTTACACACACATGCACACGCTCTTTTGGGCGCTGCAAGATAAAAAAAATGACCTTCTCAGTTAGTAATATCTGCCAAAAACTCAGAAGGAGGGGGAGTAGCAACACAGGACAAAGGCATTTGCTGTCATTGTCCTAGAAAGTGCCTCCTCTTACCAGGAGAAACACCACCTCATGAATTGGATTTAGGGTTAGAGAGTTAGGGAAGGTCAAAAGTGACAATGAGTCAGGGTATGTTTCCTTAGGTTGGATTCACATCAGTCACCCCCAGCCCTGACTTGGGTTCTCTAAGGTTACACAGAGTGTCAAGCCCCAATGCCCACTTGGTCACTAAGCCCATTCGCAGGCTCACCATCGCCCTCACCAAGGAGTGAGCAGTTTGCTTTGTCCACTTCCTGTTGCTGTGCAAAATGTGGCAAACATTGGATGACACTGATCCTCTGGGCTTATTAATGATTTGGAATGTGACCACAGCATTTGCCCAGACAGACCAAAGCCTGAGGGATGGTGACCCTGTTTAATGGTGACACTGTTCTCCCATTCTGCAGGACCTTGTAGAAGATACAGATCTGGTGTCATCTGCAAGCCAGGCTCTCTGGACACGTGCATTCTGGGCAGCATGGCCCTGGCTCCTGAACCCCTGTTTTGTTTTCTCTGTGGATTTACAGTGCATGGGCTTTGTAAGAACTCTGAGGACTTTAAAACACACCTGAAAATCATTTGCCATGCCTTCCTACAAGAGGTGGAGTCTAAGTCCCCTCCCCTTGAATATGGACTGTCTTCAGTCATCCACTTCCACTGAATACAACGCGTGACCCTGGGTGACATCTAAGGCTGGATCACAAGAGGGGTACCACTTCCAGCTGGCTTTCTCCACGCTGTGATACTTGCTGTTGGAACCCAGCCACCATGCTACGAGGAAGCCCTGGCCACACACAGAAGTCTCGTTCCGGCCAACAGACCCCTCCCCTGTCCCCTGCCGAGGTGCCATGCAGCATCATCTCTGGGCATGTAAGTGAGTGAGGAAGGCTTTAAGATGCCTCCGTTCCAGACACCACCTGATTTCATGGGCTCAAGAGACCTTGATAGAACCACCACTGAGCCTGGCCAGTCCCCAGAACTCTGGGGGATAATAATAAACAATTTCCCAAGCCACTAAGTTTTAGGTACAGTGTTAGAAAAAGGAATGTTTGGGAGCCAGATGGCTGATGGTGCCCATGTTGTGTGCCCTATTACTGCTCAAGAGTATTTGGATAAATGTAACAACTCAGCTGTGATTGAAGTACAGTGGTTAGGGTTGCTCCTTCTTGCTTTTACTAGCCTAAAAGTTGTGGAGCGAGGGGATGCTGAAACCACAGGTTCAATGGGGGAAGAATGGCATGCCACTTAACACATTACCTTCTGGGCTGACTCAGGATGGCAGAGCATGCTTTGGGTCAAAAATCTCCTCCAGGCCACACTGGTGGGCAGGTGAGGCCTCACGGCCTGGTGCTGCCTGCGTGCCCAGAATGGCATGTCACCAGTGAGCCTGGCCACACAGGATGCAGGGAGCAGCAGGCATTACCTCACAGTCGGGTAGCATGGTGCTCTGACTCCAACTCCTTCCAACTCTTTCCGGAAAGCTCTGGGCATCCCGGAGTGGCGGTGGGAGAGAGGATCCCGTCTGATTACTTTGTGATGGCATCTGTCCTGTTTCTCTTCCCTGTTCCCCCGCCCCCCAACAGCTGGTGAAGACACCTCCTGACACCCTCTACCGGAATGAAATGCCTTCTGTCTGGTTATGGTTCAGAGTGGAGGTGAGACTAGCCCCTGCAGCACTGTGTCCCCAGGATCAGAAAAGAGCCTTGATTTCTTTCACGTCACACTCCACACTCTGTTTCAGGGACTTTCATGGGCTGTTCTGTGTAGTCTGTGTCTTTAGAAGATACTGTTGTGAGAATGAGCTTTGCTGTCAGCCTCCTCTCCTTTGGACTCGGGTATAAGTCTATAGGGCCTGTATCAGTAGGTGGTCTATATGACAAGAGGCCCTTCCATCTGACCCTGACCTCTGCTTTCATACAGACTCATACACTTCATTGTTCCAGACCTGATGGGCTCTCCCACATTCACCCCATGCTTCCCAGTGACACTGAGCTCAGGACCTCAGGGGGAAATCCTTGTGACAGGCAGTGGACTCGCTATATGAACAAGGGTCATCTTTGAAATTCACCCTTACCTGAAGCCTGGTTAGAAAACTTTCCCCTCCTCCCTTTGACCCTGACACCTGTGTCCTAGTAAATTAGCAATGACATAGTTCACTGACTCTAATAAGCACATTTTCCCACATTTAACATCTCTGAAATAGGCATTTTCTTAAATAACCTTTTCTTTTTGACACACAAAATAATTTTATGATGAACAGCATCTTAGACTTGATGGCTGGGCTATCAAAAGACCAAATTACCTCAGCTGAGAGGAGGTTTGGACAGAGGCAGTGGTTCTCCCCTGTGAACCTGTATCAGAGTCACCTGGAGGGTCTGCCAAAACACAGATTGCTGGCCCCGTCCCACAGTTCCAACAGGCCAAGGGAGGGGCCTGGGAATCTGCATGTCTCACAGGTGCTGCTGCACTTGCACTTTTAAAAAGGTTTCTGAGAAAGGAAAGCACTTTATTCATAAAATGTGTGGGGTGCTATTGTCAGCTCTCTGAGGGTCTTGTATGTTGCAAGTTTGTGTTAGGCTGTGGAGAAGGAAGTGTGTTTCCTCTTTGGGTATCTCACTTCATAGTCAGGCAGGTGGTATTTTTACCCACACACAGGTACTTGAAGGTGGCAGCCACACACTCAGGATGACACCCACAAACACCTTGCACCCTGCTCAGGAGCTGGCAGAGCCTAGCCCTTACCTCCAAACACCCTTGATGTGCTGAGTAAAAAACATGGACTCCACGGAGCACATGTGCATCTATGTCAGGCCGCTGATGAAGAATGAGGAAACGCCATACTTTGAAAGCAACAAGGCTGGAGTAAAAGATTTTTCAGGAGGTTCTAATTGTGCCTTGGTATAGGTTTATTTTGTAAACCAGAAAGCCGTGCTAACATGACAGAACCTAAATGGGAAAATCAGCTGAAAATGCTTTGCAGAGATTTATTTTCTTTATGCTCCAAACCAAATGTCTGTGCTCAGTAAACAGACTTGTGGAGTCATTTATCTTAGGCTCTGGGCACAGTCACTCTACTAGAACAACTGACCATCGGTGCAACCGACTGTGGAAAGAGGAATGTGTTAGTTCAGTCCTGCATCCCACCCAGTGCTGACCTGTCTCCAGAGAGGTTGGAGTGAGGTGAGGCTCCCATGCTGGTCTCTGCTATCGGGTCTTTCTCCTTTCCCTATCCCCCTGCCACTGCCTCATTCAAGGGACTCAATTCAGAACAATTCACAACTGCATCACCCCTCTTGGGACTGGACCACCCCAATCACATGGGGTGTGGGCCGCGTGCCCATGGCTCCTCATCCCTGCACATCACACCTGCAGTCTCTCAGCCTGCTTACTGGCCGGAGCTCTGGTTCTGAGATGGACTTGGATTCCAATTATAGCTCGGTCACTCACTATTGTCATCTCTACTATGGGGAGGGAAACTCCACTGATTCCATTGAGGACAAGGCCAAAAGAGGAATGAATGCAAATTGCCTAGCACATTTCCTAGTCGTAGTACATAAAAACAACAACAGCGAAAACAGCAACCATTCCAAGTTTACTGTGTGCCATTTATCATTCCAAGTTCATTATTTATTATCTCACTTTTTCCTCTTAACAATCTCACAAGATCTTTTTTTTTTTTTTTTTTTTTTTTT
>NW_020172459.1:131777-269656 GCF_003031525.2 Neophocaena asiaeorientalis asiaeorientalis | reverse complement strand
TTTTTTGCGGTACGTGGGCCTCTCACTGTTGTGGTCTCTTCCGTTGCGGAGCACAGGCTCCGGACGCACAGGCCCAGCAGCCAGGGTTCACGGGCCCAGCCGCTCTGCGGCATGTGGGATCCTCCCAGACCGGGGCACGACCCCGTGTCCCCTGCATCGGCAGGCGGACTCTCAACAACTGCGCCAGCAGGGAAGCCCCCACAAGATCTTTTGGGTGGAAGCCCTTAACTGCTCCTTCCAGACATAAGGGGCTACACTGAGTTATGAGTTAGCCCCTGCAATGAAAGAAGTGAATTAGCTGACTGACTGGTGAACTTGGGAGCAGGAACTGGGCGTGTCATGTGCCGTTTAGTTATTTTCTCCTGGGAACCTGCCCACTGGTGAGAGCTGTTATTTGGTTCCAGCCCTTCATGCCATGGCTCCCAGACACAGGCTCTGCCCAGGAAGGGAGTCCTGAAGCTTGGCTCCTTCCTGCAACTGAGTGGGTCAGTCCAACCTAGATTCAGCGTGAGAACGGCCCTCACCAACAGCTCCGTCACTGCCAGAAGACACTCTTATTTATGTCCATCCACACAGCTTCCCTCTCATTCAGAGACGCCTCTCCCGTCCAGAGAACACAAGAGTGAGGAACTCTACACCAAAGAGGCCAGCAGGTGGTGGGGTGGGCCCTGTCATAACCAGGGGTGTGGCCCTGAGCTGGCTTTGCTATGGTCTCCATTGTGGGATGGGTAGAGGGCCAGGTGCCTTTGACAAGCGGAGGTGGAACAGGTCCTTTGGAGACTTTGGGGAAGGGAGAGGCCTGCAGGGCAGAAAATAATTTCATAAAGGGAACAGCTTGGGCTGGGCCTCGCTGGATGGCAAGTGTACTATAGGTCGAGGACTCTAAGCCATTTATGATGGAGGTGATTCCCTCTAGGTTGGTGTCAGGCCTGGCCAGGTTGTTCACGGTCACGTGAAATTCTGCCAGGTGACCTGAAGCCTTCCTTGTGGTCTCCCAGCAAACACCACAGGTGGATATCCAGGAGGTGTACAGCCCATCCATACCTGCCCTGCTGCTTCCTCATGCCCCTCCTGGCTCTCCAAAGGGCTCTACTCAGTAGGAGACGAAGTAAGATACGCTCTCTGCCTGCTGCATCCAATGAGCCTCCACGGCAGGAGCGTCACTGACGAGCTCACCAGGAGGTTCTACATCAGAGGTTTTTGAAACAGAGCACCAGGGACTTTAGTGTTTATATTCTTGCTCCTTCTCCTCATTGTTTTCTCTTTTTATTATGAAATATTGCAATCGTGTGAGAAGTTGTAGAGAACGATATAATGAACCCCATCTACCCACCACCAGCCTTGGTAAGTTTTAATATGCTGCCCACCAGCTTCAGAGTTTTAAGAAATGAAGTAATCCAAGGTGCCTGTTTATCCCACCCTGAGGCCATTCCTAACCTTCATCCTAAAGATAGTAACTTCTGTGAATGTAGATTTGTGTCAAATATCAATAAACAACTTGCCTGAATATATTACTATCTTCAAAACATAAAGAGCTACTTTGCAGTTTAAAAAATTTTAAATACATAGTATGATACTCTAAGTATTATTTTGCACTTATTTTTTTCAGTAGAATTTTTTAATATATAATAAGTTTAAATATATTCAAAGATGCACAAGGTTGAAATCTTTGAAACTGCTTTTTTGAAGGCTTAGAACAGTATAGTATAGGCATTGCATATTGTTCAACCTAATAACTCTGGTTAAAAATTTGTAAAAATTATTTATATTTCCACACAAATTGTAAAATTTTTTCTTCCAGTTCTGTGAAAAATGGCATGAGTAGTTTGATAAGGATTGCATTGAATCTGCAGCTGCATTCTCACATTACTGAGGTGAGATGGCTTTAAATCAAGCTTTTTGATTGTATTTTTTAATCCTGTAAATTTGCTACTTTTTTCCCATGAAGCAAATCAGCTACTGAGAGATTTGTTACAATTTCTCACTGTTATTTTGAATTTATAATTTTCTGCTAAATCTATCAATGCCTGATTTTTCCAATTAAAGGTTATGTAAATTAACAAGTACAAGTTCAGAATTCTTATATCTTCCTGGATACTTTTTCCTTTTATCAGCTAGCAAGCTTCTTTATCCTTAATGTTGTTTTCTCAAAATAAAGTATACTCTGCTGATGTTAGTATTGCTCAGCAATTTTATCGGTGATTTACTTGAACACATTTTTCTATGTTTTTATAATATTTTAAACTTTTCTTTGTCCTTATGTTTTAGGTATGTTTCATAACTAGCAAATAGATTTTGTTTTAACGTATAATTTAAGACATTATTTTTAACTAGAAAGTTTAATCTACTTTGATTACTGATAATTTTATAACTATTCTTATGACTATGTTATTCTGAGCTATTTTCCCTGAAATTTCTATAGCTCCTCCTTTTCTCCTTTTTGGCCTTCTACTAGATTGATTAAGGTTTCTATATTTCCTCTATAACTTCTATGGATGTAGTTTTTATAAATCTCAGTTTTGTTCTTTTGGAGGTCACATTTAAGCTTTGAAGAGGTATACTTCATTTCAAAATGTATAAAGCTCACCTATAATTTCCACCTTCAGTCAGAAAAATGCAAGAAATTTGAAACCTGTTTCTTGAAGCTCTGAATAGTCACCCCTCCCATTTTGCATGTTCTTACCATTTCCATTCCACTTTGTTTCCAGTTCATATTCGATGTATCCTATTTGGATCACTTCCTTTTTCTCTATTTCTTATTTATCTTGGTTCTTTCTTCAGGATTTGGATTCTTTCTCCATGAGGCAAGTTCTTCAGTCTGTTGGTTGTTAACCTAGCCTTTGTTTATTTGAAAAGCCTTTATTTCAGTAAGCTTCAATTACTCATGATCACTTTGTAGATACTACTTTTTGGTTTCTGTTATTGTAAAGAGAAGTCTGTTAGCCCAGTTGTCATTTCTTTGTGGACACTCTAGCTTTTGTCTCTTGTGTGTTGCAGTTTCATTACAGTGTTTCTTGCTCTGGATTTATTTTCATTCATGTTGCTTGGGGCTCAATGTAATTTTCACATATGCAGAGGAAAAATACAGGAATGAGCTGTCAGAAGAGTGGTCACTGTGGCTGAATATGAAGTCGTAGCCTCATCTTCACACACCATAACCTAATTGCACTGTATCTATTATTAATAAGCCACTTTTCCCTTAAAATTAAGATTAGAGTCATTACTTTCTTTTTAGCCACAAAGAGGAAAGTTGTCACAAGTTAGGAAGGGCAGAAAAAAAATTTAAGAGCTGAGATTGTATCTGTGGCATCAATGAGCCTAGGGAGAAAGGCCATGGTCTTGGGTTATTTTGCCAGCCTGGGACATACACTGAGACCCCCAACTAAGGTTGTTGCTCATCATTCCTCTTAGATGGGGCAAAATCCACTGTTATTTGGTCAGAAAACGTTGAAGGGAGAACTCATGCTCACTCAATCAGGAGATTCCTTAATTGACCTTCTACTTACTAGAGAAGAAAGTCGAGATAAGCTCATCTTCATGCTTGATCAAGACACAACTCAGACTCTTCTTATTTTAGAACAAAAGCACTCTCTGCTCCTGGCTGTCAGGAACTGCCCTGATTTCTAATCTTGACTCCTTTTGGGACTAAAGCTGTGTTTGAACAGAAGTACTCAGTTTTCCTCATTGACCAAGTCAACACATGTTTTATTTGTTCAGAAAACCTGAAGTACCTTTTATAACATAATCTTAGAATGCTTAAGCTATAAGTGAATAAAAATTAAATATGCAGTAGGCCCTTTGTATCTGTAGGTTTCACATCTGAGGATTCAATCAACAATGGATGGAATACATTTTTTTTAAATAGCAGAAATTTCAAAAATGCAAAACTTGAATTTGCCACATGCTGGCAACTATTTATACAACACTTGTATTGTGTTTGATATTGTAAATAATCTAGATATGATTTAAAGTGTACAAGAAGAGAGTAGTGGCCATGGTAACAGAGTAGGAAGACCCTGAGCTCACTTCCTCTCATGGACACACCAAAATTACAGCAATCTACAGAGCAACTCTTGAAGAGAAATACCAGGATCTAGCAGAAAAGATCTTCTACAAGCAAAGATGTAAAGAAGGAACCACAATAAGATGGGTAGGAGGGGTGGAGACACAGTACAGTCAAGACTCATACCCCCAGGTGGGTGACCCACAAATGGGAGGATAATTTCAATTGCAGATGTTCTCTCCAAAGGAGTGAGGGATGCGAGCACCACATCAGGCTCCCTAGCCTGGGTGTTCTGCACCAGGAAGATGAAACCCCTTCAAAGGCCAGTAGGGCTTACTTTTAGGAGACTCAGATGGCTAGGGGAAATAGAAACTCCAGTCCTAATGGGTGCACACAAAATCTCACATGCTCTGGGACCCAAGGCAGAAGCAATAATTTGAAAGGAACGTGGTCAGACCTACCTGTGGTCTTGGAGAGACTCCGGGAGAGGCAGGAGGCACCTGCAGCTTACACTGGAGACACAGATACTAGTGGCAGCCACTTTGAGGAGCTCATTCTACTACAAGGACATTGGTGCTAGCAAGTGCCATTTTGTAGTCCTTCCTCTAGCTTATTAGTGTTGGGACCTGGCTTACCTTCAGCCTGTCAGCACAAACACTGTGATGCCTCAGGAAAGCAACTATCTGGGCAGGGACACAGCTCCACCTACCAGCAAGCCAGCTGCCTTAAGACTCTCTGAGCCCACAGCCACCCCAGGACCTTGTCCTGTCCACCAGGGAACCCAAGACTTGGCTCCACCTACCAGTGCCCTGCACTGGCCCCAGAACCCAGCCTCATCCACTAGTGACAAAGATGTTTTTTTAAAAAGAAAACAACAGGCCAATATCACTGATGAACATAGATGCAAAAATCCTCAACAAAATATTAGCAAACCATATTGAATATTATATTAAAAGGATCATACACCATGGTCAAGTGGTATTTATCCCAAAGATACAAGCGTTGCTCAACAACCACAAATCATTCAGTGTGATACACCAAATTAATAATTGAAGAATAAAAATCATATGATCAACTCAATACATGCAGAAAAAGCATTTGACAAAATGCAACATCCATTTATGATAGAAACTCTCAAAAAAGTGGGTGTAGAGGGAACATACCTCAATGTAATAAATGTCATATATGACAAGCTCACAGCTAACATAACACTCAATGTTGAAAAGCTGAAAGCATTTCCTCTAAGATCAAGAAGAAGACAAGGATACTCACTCTCACCACTTTAATTCAACATAATATTGGATGTCCTAGGACAGCAGTCAGACAAGAAAAAGAAATAAAAGAAATCCAAATCGGAAAGGAAGAAGTAAAACTGTTACTGTTTGCAGATGACATGATACTATTCATAGAAAATCCTAAAGACCTCACCAAAAATCGACTAGAAGTCATTAAGAAATTCTGTAAACTTGTAGAATACAAAATTAATATACAGAAATCTGTTGCATTTTTATTTACTAACAATGAACTCTCAGAAAGAGAAATTAAGGAAACAATCCCATTCACCAGTGTATCTAAAAAAGTAAATACCTAGGAATAAATCTACCTAAGGAGGTAAAAGCCCTGTACTAAGAAAACTATAAGATACTGATGAAAGAAATTGAAGATGACACAAACATATGGAAAGATATACAGCAATCAATGATTGGAAGAATTAATATTGTTAAAATGATGATACTACCCAAGGCAATCTACAGATTCAATGCAATCTCTATCAGAATACCAACGGCATTTCCCACAGAACTAGAATAATATCTATAAACTTTGTATGGAAATACAAAAGACCCCAAATAGCCAAAACAATCTTGAGAAAGAAGAACAAGCCTGAATGTATCACATTCCCTGATTTCAAACTATACTACAAAGCTACAGTAATCAAAACAGGATGATACTGGCCCCCCCAAAAAACAACAGACACATAGATCAATGGAACAGAATACAAAGCCCAAAATGAACCCACACTTACATGGGCAATTAACCTATGACAGAGGAGGGACGAATATACAATGGGGAAAGGACAGTTTCTTCAATAAGGAGTGTTGGGAAAACTGGACAGGTACATACAAAAGAATCAAACTGGACTACTCTTTCATGCTATGAACAAAAATGAATTAAAATGTATTGAAGACTTAAATGTAAGATGATAAAAACATAGGCAGAAAAAAACATAGGCAGTATGCTCTTTAACATTGGTCTTAGCAATATATTTTTCGATATGTCTCCTCAGGCAAAGGAAACAAAAGCAAAAATAAACAAATGGAATTACGTTAAACTAAAAAGCTCTCACACAGTGAAGGAAACTATCAACAAGAAAAAGGGCCACATATTGAATGGGAGAAGATATTTACAAACAATATATCCAATAAGGGGTTAAAGTCCAAAATATAGAAACTCAATATCAGAAAAGCCAACAATCTGAGTAAAAAGTGGGCACAGGATCTGAATGGACATTTTTCCAAAGAATACACACAGATGGTCAATAGACATATGAAAAGATGCTCAACATCACTAATCATCAGGGAAATGCAAGTTAAAACCACAATGAGATATCACCTCACACCTGTCAGAATAGCTAGTATCAGAAAGACAAAAAATAACAAGTGCTGGTGCTCTCAGGCAGTAGTCCTCATTCAATGGCATTTATAAAGAGACTGTTTTGTACTAGGCTTTCTGGTAGACCCTTGAAGCCTTGTGATAAATCACCTTTAAATGAAAGTAGGGAAGCCAACCAAGTAGAGATTGCTATGGATATTTGAAAGAAGGGTACCCATCAGAATGCACACATATTCTTTTAACTTGCATCTTTACAAACAAAATCTGGTAGAGCTTCAAGATGGCAGAAGAGTAAGACGTGGTGATCACCTTCCTCCCCACAAATACAACAAAAATACATCTACATGTGGAAAAACTCGTACAGAGCACCTACTGAACATTGGCAGAAGAGCTCAGACCTCACAAAGGGCAAGAAACTCCCCACGGACCTGGGTAGGGGAACGGAAAAAACACAGACAAAAGAATAGGGACGGGCCCTGCTCCAGTGGGAGGGAGCTGTGAAGGAGGAAATGTCTCCACACACTAGGAAGCCCCTTCGCGGGTGGAAACTGCAGGTGGTAGAGGAGAGAAGCTTCGGAGCCATGGAGGAGAGTGCAGCAATAGGGGTGCAGAGGGCAAAGCAGAGAGATTCCCACACAGAGGATCAGCACTCACGAGCCCGACAGGATTGTCTGCTCACCCGCGGGAACCGGCGGGGGCTGGGAGCTGAGGCTCTGGCTTCGGTCGGATCCCAGGGAGAGGATTGGGGTTGGCTGCATGAACACAGCCTGAAGGGGGCTAGTGCACCACAGCTAGCTGGGAGGGAGTCCAGGAAAAAGTCTGAAGCTGCTGAAGAGGCAAGAGACTTTTTCGTGCCTCTTTCTTTCCTGGTGTGCAAGAAGATGGAATTAAGAGCGCTGCTTAAAGGAGCTCCAGAGATGGGCACGAGCCATGGCTATCAGCACGGACCCCAGAGACGGGCATGAGATGCTAAGGCTGCTGCTGCAGCCACCAAGAAGCCTATGTGTAGGCACAGGTCACTATCCACACTTTCCCTCCCAGGAGCCTGTGCAGCCCACCACTGCCAGGGTCCTGTGATTCACGGACAACTTCCCCAGGGAAACACACGGCGCGCCTCAGGTTGGTGCCATGTCATGCTGGCCTCTGCTGCCTCAGGCTCACCCTGCACTCTGTACCCCTCCCTCCCCCCGGCCTGAGTGAACCAGAACCACTGAATCAGCTGCTACTTTAACCCCATCTTGTCTGAGCAAAGGACAGACACCCTCAGGCAGCCTACACACAGAGGTGGGGCCAAATCCAAAGCTGAACCCCAGGAGATGTGTGAAAATAGAAGAGAAAGGGAAATCTCTCTCAGCAGCCTCGGGAGCAGCAGATTAAATCTCCACAACCAACTTGATGTACCCTGCATCTGTGGAATACCTGATTAGGAAATGACTCATCCCAAATTGAGGGGGTGAGCATTGGGAGCAATGATATATATAGTTTTCTCCCTTTTTCTCTTTTTGTGAGTGTGTATGTGTATGTTTCTGTGTGTGATTATGTCTGTATAGCTTTGCTTTTACCATTTGTACTAGAGTTCTGTCTGTCCGTTTTTATGTTTATTATTATTATTATATTTTTAGTATAGTTCTTAGTGCTTGTTATCATTGGGGGAATTGTTTTTTGGTTTGGTTGCTCTCTTCTTTCCTTTTTATTTTATTACTTAATTTTTTTGGTAATATTTCTTTTTATTTTTCACTTTAACAACTTTATTTTATTTTATTTTATCTTTTTCTTTCTTTCTTTCCCCCTTTACTACTGAGCTGTGTGGATGACAGGCTCTTGGTGCTACAGCCAGGCATCAGGGCTGTGCCTCATAGGTGGGAGAGCCAAGTTTAGGACATTGTTCCAACAGAGACCTCCCAGATCCACATAATAGCAAATGGCAAAAATCTCCCAGAGATCTCCATCTCAATGCCAAGACCCAGCTCCACTCAACAACCAGCAAGCTACAGTGCTGGACACCCTATGCCAAACAACTAGAAAGACAGGAACACAACCCCACCCACTAGAAGAGAGGCTGCCTAAAACCATAATAAGATCACAGACACCCCAAAACACACAACCAGATGTGGACCTGCCCACCAGAGAGACAAGATCCAGCCTCATCCACCAGAACACAGACACCAGTCCCCTCCAACAGTAAGCCTACACAACTGACTGAACCAACCTTAGCCACTGGGAGCAGACAACAAAAACAACGGGAACTATGAACCAGCAGCCTGTGAAAAGGCGACCCCAAACACAGTAAGTTAAGCAAAATGAGAAGACAGAGAAACACACAGCAGATGAAGGAGCAAGGTAAAACCCCACCAGACCTAACAAATGAAGAGGAAATAGGCAGTCTACCTGAAAAAGAATTCAGAAAAATGATAGTAAAGATGATCCAAAATCATGGAAATAGAATAGAGAAAATACAAGAAACGTTTAACAAGGACCTAGAAGAACTAAAGAGCAAACAAACAGTGATGAACAACACAATAAATGAAATTAAAAATTTTCTAAAAGTGATCAATAGCAGAATAATTGACACAGAAGAACAGATAAGAGACCTGAAGATAAAATAGTGGAAATAACCACTGCAGAGCAGAATAAAGAAAAAAGAATGAAAATAATTGAGGACAGTCTCAGAGACATCTGGGACAACATTAAGTGCACCAGCATTCGAATTATAGGGGGCCCAGAAGAAGAAGAGAAAAAGAAAGGGACTGAGACAATATTTGAAAAGATTATAGTTGAATTTCCCTAATATGGGAAAGAAAATATTTAATTAAGTCCAGGAAGCACAGACAGTCCCACACCAGATAAATCCAAGGAGAAACATGCCAAGACACATATTAATCAAACTATCAAAAATTAAATACAAACAAAAGTATTAAAAGCAGCAAAGGAAAAACAACAAATGCCATACAAGGGTATCTCCATAAGGTTAACAGCAGATCTTTCAGCAGAAACTCTGCAAGCCAGAAGGGAGTGGCAGGACATATTTAAAGTGATGAAAGGGAAAAAGCTACAACCAAGTTACTCTACCCAGCAAGGGTCTCATTCAGATTTGACAGAGAAATTAAAACCTTTACAGAGAAACAAAGGCTAAGAGAATTCAGCGCCACCAAACCAGCTTTACAACAAATGCTAAAGGAAATTCTCTAGGCAGGAAACACAAGAGAAGGAAAAGACCTACAATAACAAAACAAAACAATTAAGAAAATGGGAATAGCAACATACATATCAATAATTACCTTAAATGTAAATGGATTAAATGCTCCCACCAAAAGACATAGACTGGTTGAATGGATACAAAAACAAGACCCATATATATGCTGTCTACCAGAGACCCACTTCAGACCTAGGGACACATACAGACTGAAAGTGAGGGGATGGAAAAAGATATTCCATGCAAATGGAAACCAAAAGAAAGTTGGAGTACCAATTCTCATATCAGACAAGATAGACTTTAAAACAAATATTATTACAAGAGACAAAGAAGGACACTACACAATGATCAAGGGATCAATCCAAGAAGATATAACAATTGTAAATATTTATGCACCAAATGTAGGAGCACCACAATACATAAGGCAAATACTAACAGCCATAAAAGGGGAAATCGACAGTAACACAATCATAGTAGGGGACTTTAACACCCCACTTTCACCAAAGGACAGATCATTCAAAATGAAAATAAATAAGGAAACACAAGCTTTAAATGATACATTAAACAAGATGGACTTAATTGATATTTATAGGACAATCCATCCAAAAACAACAGAATAAACTTTCTTCTCAAGTGCTCATGGAACATTCTCCAGGATAGATCATGTCTTGGATCACAAATCAAGCCTTGATAAATTTAAGAAAATTGAAATTGTATCAAGTATCTTTTCTGACCACAACTCTGTGAAACTAGATATCAATTACAAGAAAAAAATCTGTGAAAAATACAAACACGCAGAGACTAAGCAATATACTACTTAATAACCAAGAAATCACTGAAGAAATCAAAGAGGAAATCAAAAAATACCTAGAAACAAATGACAATGAAGCATGATGACCCAAAACCCATGGGATGCAGCAAAAGCAGTTATAAGAGGGAAGTTTATAGCAATACAATCCTACCTTAAGAAAGAAGTAACATCTCAGATAAACAACCTAACCTTACACCTAAAGCGATTAGAGAAAGAAGAACAAAAAAACCCCAAAGTTAGCAGAAGGAAAGAAATAATAAAGACCAGATCAGAAATAAATTAAAAAGGAAATGAAGGAGACAATAGCAAAGATCAATAAAACTAAAAGCTAGTTCTTTGAGAAGCTAAACAAAATTGATAACCCATTAGCCAGACTCATCAAGAAAAAAAGAGAGAAGACTCAAATCAATAGAATTAGAATTGAAAAAGAAGTAACAACTGGCACTGCAGAAATACAAAGGATCATGAGAGATTACTACAAGGAAATATATGCCAATAAAATAGGCAACCTGGAAGAAATGGACAAATTCTTAGAAATGCACAACATTCTGAAACTGAACCAGGGAGAAATAGAAAATATGAACAGACCAATCACAAGCACTGAAATTGAAACTGTGATTAAAAATCTTCCAACAAACAAAAGCCCAGGACCAGATGGTTTCCCAGGCGAATTCTATCAAATATTTAGAGAAGAGCTCCCATTCTCCCTTTCTCAGAATGGGAGTAAATATTTGCAAATGAAGCAACTGACAAATGATTAACCTCCAAAATTTACAAGCAGCTCATGTACTCAATATCAAAAACAAAAAACCCAATCCAAAAATAGGCAGAAGACCTAAATAGACATTTCTCCAAAGAAGATATACAGACGGCCAACAAAGACATGAAAGAATGCTCAACATCATTACTCATTAGAGAAATGCAAATCAAAACTACAATGAGATATCATCTCACACCAGTCAGAACGGCCATCATCAAAAAATCGACAAATAATAAATGCTGGAGAGGGTGTGGAGAAATGGAACCCTCTTTCACTGTTGGTGGGAATGTAAATTGATACAGCCACTATGGAGAACATTATGGGGGTTCCTTAAAAAACTAAAAATAGAATTATCATATGACCCAGCAATCCCACTCCTGGGCATATACCCTGAGAAAACCATAATTCAAAAAGAGTCATGTACTACAATGTTCTTTGCAGCTCCATTTACAATAGCCAGGACATGGAAGCAACCTAAGTGTCCATCTACAGATGAATGGATAAAGAAGATATGGCACATATATACAGTGGAATATTACTCAACCATAAAAAGAAATGAAATTGAGTTATTTGTAGTGAGGCGGATGGACCTTGAGTCTGTCATACAGAGTGAAGTAAGTCAGAAAGAGAGAAACAAATACCATATGCTAACACATATATATGGAATCTAAAAAAAAAAAAAAGGTCATGAAGAACCTACATGGAAGACGGGAATAAAGATGCAGACCTACTAGAGAATGGACTTGAGGACACGGGGAGGTGGAAGTGTAAGCTGGGACTATGTGAGAGAGTGGCATGGACATATATGCAGTACCAAATGTAAGATAGCTAGCTAGTGGGAAGTACCCACGTAGCACAGGGAGATCATCTCGGTGTTTTGTGACCACCTAAAGAGGTGGGATAAGGAGGTGGGAGGGAGGGAGATGCAAGAGGGAAGAGATATGGGGATATATGTATATGTATAACTGATTCACTTTGTTATAAAGCAGAAACTAAAACACCATTGTGAAGCAATTATATTCCAATAAAGATGTTTAAAAAAAAGGTTATATGAAAAAAAAATTTTTTTAAATCTTCCCTTAAGCCTCACATCCCCATCCTGCTATCGCTTCCCTCTCATTCCATCTTTTCCCTTTATGGCAAATTTGTTGATATTATATTTATTGATCAATAGATAGTTATATGGAGAGATAGATGATAGATAGATATTTAAATAAACTATGTTTTCCTTCAAGCCTGCAATTCACTCTTTATTATTTTCCAACCAGGTTTTTTCTACCTCCACTTAAAGAAACTTCTGTTCTTAAGATCACAATGACTCGTAATGTAGTAATTCAGTAGGTACCTCCCAATCCTCATATCCTCCCCTTCACTGATCAGCACTTTACAGAGTTAAATCCTTCATGAAACACTCTCCTCTCTCAGATTCCATGTGTCCACAGTCTTCTGAATTGTCCTCCATCTCAAAGGCTATTTCTTCTCAACCTCACTGAGAATTCCTCCTCTACTGTCTATACTTCTGTTTCTCTGGGCCTGAACCTATCTCTTTTGTATTCATTTTCTTCACACTTTCTATGTGACCACTCATACTAATATTTACTTAAACTCACTTACTTGCTGATGATGCCCAGACATATATCTCTTATCCATTCTTCATCTCTAAGTTCCTAAATAGACAGATACAAATACCCTACCCATCATCTCTACCATATATCTCAGCAACATTCGAGTTTAGAGCTCTATTATGGACTAGACATAGACATAGACCTTTTCCCTGCCTCTATGCCAAACAAATTTCCCCCAAAACTCCTTTCCCCACTCAGGAAATTCTGTGAATGCAGTTCAAATGCTCAAATCAGAAACTAGAGGTACTTGATTATTCTCCATCCTCTAGCTGAATGTCAGCAATAGTACACTTGATTCTACCTCCAAAACGTATCATGAAACCATCTGATCTTTTAAAACCTTCATTTACTATTTCTTAGGCTATCAACCTTCTTCAGAATCCAGAAACCACTATTAGCTTTGCCTTCTGTCTGTTATTGCTTGAGCCACCATATGTCACAGTGTGTATCTATTGACTCGGCATACTCATTAATAATCCCCCTTTCACACTTAAAAGTGCCCCAATGGGTGATAAATTACATGACAACCCTAATTACTGCTTCCATATAATTCTCTGTACAGCAGTTGATGAGCGCTTAAGTGTAAATCAGATAATTTCACTGCCTTACATAAAATCCTTCCATGGGTCCATTGTGCCTAAAATAAAATTGATCGTCTATACTGGGGGCTCTAAAGCACTGCCTGGTTTGAACATTGACTACATGTCCAGCCTCATCTCATGCCCCATCCCCTTGCTCCCTGCTTGTTCTTCAATGCATTGAGCTTGTTCTTCTGTACATTGAACTCAATTCTCCCTTGGGGTCCTTTGCACAGGCCCTTTCATGAAAGAGATGCTTTTTTAGTGAGGCAAGTTTTCATCATCCATCATATCTCAGTACAAATGGATCCTACTCAGAAAAGTCTTTCTTTACCTTCTTTCCTAAAGTAGGACCTCATTTATCTTTTAGTTTCTATCTTGGCCCTTTACTTTTTTCTCTATAGTGATTATCATAACCTGAGTTTATGTTATTTAAATACTTCTAGCTGGTCTTTCATCAAGATATAAGGTTCATCCTAGACTAGATCATTGTATCCCAAGGGCAAGTACAGTACCTGGAATAGAGTGCCTGTGATGGAAGAATAAATGGAGGGCAGTACTAAGCTAGACTGGGAAAGATCAAGAAACACATTTATAGAGATGTCTCAGAGACATACTCAATAGGACTAGATAATTTATCTAGGTGGAAACAAACAGAAGGGAATTCCAATCATACAGGACAATGTGCTCAAGGAAGAGAGGTATGAGAGTTTGAGGGGAGTTTGAGGAACAAAGAGTGGATAGGTATGCCTAGAGTAGTAGATGATGTTTTAAAAAAAACTAAGCAGGACCTAGACTATACATGTCTTTAAATACTCAGGCATCTGGACTTCATCCTATAGATATGGAACACCTCTAAAGAATTTTGCATGTGCCCTGAAAATTAAAGTCAAAATTAACCTCTAACCACCCTCCTCAAAAAAATAAATAAAAGGAAAAAAAAAAGCAGAAAAACACTAATCAAAGAGCAAAGTTGGAGGGTGGTAGACACTACCTGACTTCAAAACTTACTATAAAACTAGAGTAATCAAGAAACAGTGTGATTCATTGAAGTGCTTAGTGAAAGAATAGACGAATAATACAATGGAACAGAATAGAGACAGAAATAGATCCATATAAATATAGCCAACTGATCTTTGACAAAGGACCAAAGACCATACAATAGAGAAAATATAGTCCTTTTGACAAATGGTGCTGTAGGAACTGGATATTCACACGTAAAAAAAATAAAAAATAAAAATAAAACTAGACATTGACTTTTCATCTTTCACAAAAATTTACTCAAAATGGATCATAGACCTAAATGTAAGACACAACTATAAAATTCCTAGAATATAACATAGGAGGAAATCTAGGTGACCTTAGGTTTGGTGATGACTTTTTAGATTCAACACCAAAAGCATAGTCCATGAAAGAAAAAAAATTGATAAGCTGGACTTCAGTAAGAATAAAAACTTCTGATCTGTGAAAACATGGTTAAGAGAATGAAAAGACAAAGTACAGACTGGGAGAAAATGTTTGAAAAATTCATATATGATAAAGGACTGTCACCCAAAATATACAAAGAACACTTAAAACTAAACAATAAGAAATCAAACAACCCAATTAAAAAGTGGGCCAAAGATCTTAACAGGTGGCTCACCAAAGAAGGTAAACAGATGGCAACTAGCATAAGAAAGCATCAGGGAAATGAAAATTAAAACAAGATACTACTAAAATGAGATACATCTCCCAGAATGGCCCAAATCCAAAACACGGACAACACCAAATGCTGGTGAGTATGTGAAGCAACAACAACTCTTGTTCAATGTTGGTGCAAATGCATAATGATGCAGCTGCTTTGGAACACAGCATGCCAGTTTGTTGCAAAGCTAAACATAGTCTTCCCATATGATCCAGTAGTTGCACCCTTTGGTATTTACCCAAATGACTTGAAAATCTATGTCTACACAATAACCTGCAAACAAATTTTTATAGCAATTCTAAAATTTGGTAGCAACCAGAATGTCCTCCAAATAAGCAAATGGATATGCAAATTGTGGTACATCCATACAGCGGAATATTACTCAATAATAAAGAGAAATGAGGTATCAAGCCATGAGAAAACATGGGAGAAACTTAGAGGCATATTGGTAAGTGAGTGAAGTCAGTCTGAAAAGGCCACATGCTCTGATACTAACTACATGACATTTTTGAAAAGGCAAGACTATAGGGATTAAAAAAAAAAAAAAATCATTGTTCAAGAGAGTTTCCAGGGGGAGGAAGGAGAGATGAACAGGGAGAGCACAGTGGATTTTTAGGACAGTAAACTATTCTTTATGATATTATAAATTGTGGATACATGACATTATTCATTTGCCAAAACCTATGTAACTGTAAAACCCAAAGAGTTAACCCTAATGTAAACTATAGACTTTAGTTAATGATAAATCACTATCTGTTCATCAGTTATAAAAAGAGTATCCCACCAATGCAAGATGTTAATAATAGTGCGAACTAGGAAGAAGGAGGTGTATGGGAGCTCTCTGTACTTTCTGCTCAGTTTTTCTGTAAGCCTAAAATTGATCTAAAAATAAAGACTATTTTTTAAAATAACTAATAATAGCGCTCTTTGCATGATTCTTGTAATCAGATCCAAATGTTGATGTTTTCCAACTCTACTATTTCATCATCATTTTCTTGGTCTAGGTTTCATTAGCTATGGTACAATACCTTCAAGAAAAGGTACTTTGATTTTGCTCTTCTTGCATTCCCCAAATACCTATTAAAAGTCCTGAGGTGGTAAATTCATAGAGTTAAGGCTTAAACCATAATTTAACAATAATGAAAACTTAAAATAAGCTCATATTCTCCTTGGATACAAAAGCACTTTAGTCTTATGCTAGATGAAGTTTTGAGTATCCAATACCCAGTGAATGTATATTCCAGCTCATTGAACCTGAATATCAAAAGGACTGGCTGAATTAATTTGTTCAGGAATGACATTTTTAAGAGAACCCATTGTAAATTCTAAGTCATAAGGACTATCTTGGCACTTCAGACAAGAAAATTCCCTGATATTATGATTGCAGCATTTAATTCCTAAAAGAATGAGCAGAATGTCTTTGTCTTCTTATATTTTTGTGTATCATCTGTGCTGAAGGAAATTCTTAAAAAAATCACATTCAGGAATTGAACAGAGACGACTGAGACTGAAGTCATATTCAGAGGTCATTTGGTTCATCTTGCAAGATTTCCATTGTTATTAAACTCACCAAATGCCTATTAAGTTTAGACCATGACATCACACAGGTTTCCAATCCCCTTTCTTTCCAGGCACAGGCATAGACCACACTTTTCTGCCTTCCTTGTGGTTGAAGTGATCATGTGTAGCCAATGGATTATGAACAATAGTGATATGGTTTACTTCCTGACTTGGCCCATCAAATCCTCCTATAACTGAAGGTCCTCCTGTTTCCTTCTCTTCAAGGTGGAATAAAAGGTTTCCAAGAAGCCTGGACTTTAGGGTCTAACATCCTGAAGAGAAGGGAAGCTCTCTGAGATAAGTTCAACATCCTGGAGGTTATGCTGGTTAAGTGCCCTGGGTGAAAGGAGGAACAGCCCAGGAGAAAGTCAAACAGAAAACAGTGACTCAGCACATCCTTTGGAGACTTCTAATAATGGCAGAGGAAAATTAGCCAAAATTTGCTAAAGGCACTAAAGCCCCAGAAAGAAGGGAAGTGCAGAGAAGTGCAAGGGATTTCCTGATTAAGCTGTAACATAAGAGCCTAATAAGGTTAGCATAAAATAGTGAAAAAGAGAAGGGTAAAAAAATTGAAGGATCTTGTTGGGACACTTGGTGGGCTATACCCTAGCAGTGAGAATAAACCAGAAATAGACCAGGTCTTACAAAGATTGAAAACCAGGCTCAAGAGTGTTCAGTCACCTACTGGGTTGAAATGATTTGCCTCTACTCTAATCACTTGCCAGGGGATAGAGTGAACTATACCTGAAGGAAAATGACATCATCTAGAGTCTCATTAATTTTTGATACACAGTGACTGGCTTTTAATCTAACAGTATGAGGTACAAAAATCCAGACCAAGTGAAAAAGCCAACAATAGGAATATAGCAATGGAAAATATACCAAGAAATATAACCCTAACCCTAGCCCTAATAATAGGGTCAAGAAAATAGATGACAAGTTGCATAAATTCATTAGTCGACTGGAATATAGCAAAATGAATCAAATGGAATTTATAAAAATTGAAAGATACAAAAATGAAATTAAGAACTCAGTAGGTTGGACAAAACTGAAAGTAGGATTGGTGAACTGGAAGATAGGCTAGTAAAATAAACTCTACTTTCCTATCTGTCTACATATTAGTGAGAAAAAAAATGAACATACACTTAAAACAAAAAGAAAACAAAAGAAACCTAAGGAGCACAGTGAAAATATCTAACATACATCTAATTTGAGGGCCAAAAGGGGAGACAGAAAGAATGAGTTAGAAGAAATGTATCGGAGAGTGGATGAGAATTTTCCCAAAACACGAAAGATACACACAACAGATTTAAGAAATGAGATGAGTTTTAGTGTAGTGTTCTCCCATTGTTGCTTGAACAAATTACCCAAAACCAGTGGCTTAAAACAACATGCAATTCTGTAGGTTGGGTTCACCCAGTTCCTCTCCTTAGAGTCTCACAAGGCTGAAAACAAGGTGTTGGCTAGCTTAGTCTCTTATCTAAGTTGGTTAGGTTTTTGGCAGATTTCAGTCCCTTGCAGATATAGAACCCCATTCCTCTGGCTACCAGCTGGGGTTCTCTTTCAACTCTTTAGACCAACTGCATTCCCCATCATACTGCCCCATCCATCTTCAAACAACCAATAGTTTGCTGATCCTCCTAACTCTTTGAATCTCTCTGAGATTGTGCAAGATACTATGTTGCTAAGATTTCTACTACTTCATAACAAGGATGCCCCTTCCTCCAGTTTCCAATAATGTGTTCCTCACTTCCTTCTGAGTCCTCACCTTGAGTATCCTCCAAGTACACATGTCTATGAATAGTCTCTTCACTGAAGTTTAGGCTTTTTCTAAGATGATTGAGAACTTTTTCTAAAGTTCTCCTCATTCACTTCAGCAGGGTCCATATATATGACTCTATTCAAAGTAACCTAGGCTTTCTCCATCATGTTTTTCAAATTCATCCAACTTCCACCTACTGCCTGATTTCAAGCCACTTCCACCACTTTAGGAGATATAGAAGTAGAGGGAATGCCAAGTTCCAGAAATAGTAAAGGCAGGGGACTATGAAGCTCTTAAAAGTTTCCAAGAGCAGCCAATTGTTCCACACCACTCGATGGAGTATTTATTAGGAAGAAAAGGTAGGTTGAGAAGATCTTGCAGAATCTTGAAAACCATTGCAAAGTGTTTGCAACCTCTTCTGCAGGCAACGAAGAGGTGTCAGAAGGTTATTAAGACTAACAAGCAAACAATTTTGGTTAAATTAATAAAAATGAAAAACAGAGTTTTTTGATACAATCCAAATAAAAATATGTAAAATTTCTGAATTTAACAGGCCAAGATGCAAGATGATGTAACAAGAAAATAAGTAACTCTGGGTTTGAGATCTCGCTCAGCACCTATGGGTTTGGCGAACTGAGGCAAATTCCTTAATGTTTCTGAGTCTCATTTTGTTTATCTGTTGTAGTGGGACATCTCTAAATTGGAGGCTCTGGTTGCCTTAGTAGGAATAAACTGCTAAGTTTGTGTGTGTAAGTGCAGGGATAGGCCAAATCAGCCTCAAGAAATGAAACAACCACCAAGCAAGTAAAAGCCAACTAAAGAGTACCTGCTTAAAGTAGGATATTGGTCAAATCCCAAGTCAATGTCTTGACTTAAAAATGAGAGGGGTTTAATGATATGTGCAGGACACCTCTTCTGCCCCACCCAAGTTCTCTCTGTTCCATCTCACTCCAGACATTACCCTTAGGGCAGATGCTACCTGACAGCGTCTTACCTCTGACCTCTCTTTTAGACCTCTCCCTTAGTGCCTTGGGATTCTTCTGGTGTCACAGCTGGGGCCATCTGTGTGTCTCAGCCTCAATGCTTGCACAGCCTAGAGATGTCACAGAATTAACACCTTGGGTGACCCTTCACCAAGAGCGGTCAAGAGTTGACCTGGCAGGATCTGGATTTCTCCTCACTTTGTCAAGCGTGTCTTTCTCAGAATTGCTACACCACCTTGTTTGCAGGATAAGTAAGGGGGTGGAGGAATGGAGACAGGGCATGCAAAAAGTCAAGCACAGTCCTTGGCACACAACAGATATTCAGCAAAGGCCAGCCACTTTGATGGCAAGATTGCAGGCAGCAGTCTGAGGACATGGAGTGACTTGGGAGGGGTTCCAGCTTCTCCTGAAATCCACCCCTTTGCAGTCTCCCTCTCTGCCCAACGAGAAATCTGCCCTGGATGTCAGAACTGAATTTCCTCTGACATTTTCCCTTTTCTTTTCTTCCTATAAATGGGAACTGAAGTATAAAAAGTCATGCACTGCCTACTGCCTTCATCACGGCTTTTTGGAGAAATGTTGGCATTTAAATGCCAGACTGGTGATGTCAGGATGAGGCCAGTGTCAGGTTTGTCTTGGGGTCAGGGGTAAGGGGCAGGGGTCCTCTTTGGTTTCTGATTTAATAAGAAGATTGCTTCCAGCCAAATGCAAGGCCAGCAAGGTCAGTGCTGAACACACACAGCTCCACTGAGGAATAAAGGGGCCAGATGGTTATTACATTGTGTGTGTTTCTTGTAAAAGAAAAAAAAAATTTTAAAGGTGACTATAGCAGAAGTAGTTCATCAAAAGAAAGGCTCAGCTCATGCAGACAACTTGTGGCTTGGCTCTGTACCAGAGGGAAGTTTCCCCCCATGGCGGCTTGGCTGGTGGTGGAGGCCACAGCACTGCCACGCTGTGGAAATGGAACTTGCCGCCCTTCAATGAAGCCTCCTATTTTGAGGCTTCAGAAAGGGTAGCTGATGACAGGTGTGCTGGCTGGTGGGCCAGAGTAATGTGGCTCCAACTCCACTCTGCTGCCTCAGAGCTGTAAGACGTGGGCATGCCAATGAATCACTTTAACTTTCATTTTCTCATTTGTAAATATAGACTAGAAATATGCACCCTCTGTAACAAGGTTATGACAAGATACCTTACCTAAGCCACCTGGTGCACATCAGCTGTTCAGGAAACATTGGATCCATCCTCCTTTAGACCTGGGGTCCACTGAAGGGGTGCTGAGAGTCCTGAAAGAGGTCTTATCCCCTACGTGGAAGATGGATTGGTGAGAAACCCCATAAGCTAAGGTGTGCAGCCCATTTAAGTGATGCTCCAACATTACTTTTTCTGTGGCATTTACTTCAGGAACATCCATCACCCTGGGCACTTTTGTGCTGATGTGGTCCTCCAAGGATAGTCATGGCACTGCCAAGGTAATTCCATGTTAATTAACTGGGCTGTTGTTCCAAAGTGTTAATGGCCAGAACTGTAATTCAATCAAGTAAATAACATTGCAAACAGTTAATAAAAGCAATGAAATTTGTAACTACTGATGAATGTGATTTCATAAATCAGTCAGTGGTCTGTCCCTGCCACACACATATCAGACAATCAGCATTACTAATGCTGCCTGTGAATCTGTTAAGAATTCTTCCTCCATACATTTTTTAAACGAATTTTGTTTCTTTTTGTCTCTTCCCCCCTCATTAACTTTCAACATGTGTTTTTCTTAAGGTTCCACCTTTGGGGAAATAGCATTCTTGCCCACTGACACCACTTGTGGATTCAGTCTTATTATGAGCTGAGACTCCAAACACCACCCAACTTGTTATAATTATTTTAATGCCCTCAGTTTTTCAGTTACAATTTATTTTCCAAATCCAAAAGTAATAGAGTGCTAGGTCCCCGCAGGGTTCTCAGCATGTGGATGAGAACATTAAGTTCTGAGAAGTGGTTACTTTCTCCAGTGTATTTTCAGACTTCAGCAGACCCCTGCCTGCAACCCCTCACTTTGAGCCCCAATCTGCCAACTCTGACCTGGGTCCTGAGGACTCACAGATGAAATGGACACTGCCTCTGCTCTCAGAAAACTCATGCCCATCATTACATCACTGGGCCTGTGTAGCACATGTCCCCCTGCCATCTACAGGTCTCTCTTGGTGCCACACCTGAGTGTGAGGGCTCTGCAAGAAAGAAGATGCATGCCCCCAGCCCCGGTCACCTCTTCTCTGCCTAGCGAGTTTGGTGAGGGAGTCCAGCAGAAGCTGCATTCCTCCACACCAGTCTTTGGGCTGAAGGAGGCATCATGTGGTCTGCACCTTCTACTTCCAAATGAGTCCATGGCACATATTTGAGTAAACTGAAGGGCAGTGAGGGTGTGAGGTGACAAGAGCCAATACTCAGAGAGAGGGTTGGGGGCAGCGTAGGTGCTGGAAAGAGCCCCTGGCAGGGAGGTGAGGGCTCTGGTTCCCACCTTGACTTTGTTATGCTGCTCTCACCTCCTATCCACTCTCTCTTGCTCTCCACATCCGACCCACCACACACCCACCAACTCACTCAGATGCTCGCCAACACACCCACTGCCCCACCTACTTGCTCACTTGGTTGCTGCCCACTCCAATTCCCTCATGTACTCACCCCTCACCCCTGCACTCACTAACCACCCACCCCACATATTTAGCTACTCACCCCCTCCCTTCTCACCACTTCCACCCATGTAGACCCTCACCCACTCCCACACTCACTAAGCTGCCCACCTGCCCCCTTCCTTCTCACAAAAGGCTGCTGACCTCTGACTCTTTGGGAGCTGTGGGCTTCACTGGGAGAGACAGAGAGGAATCAATCTCAGTAGCCAACTGAGAAGGGCTTCTGGGCCAGTGGGAGAGGAACAGTGGCAGCAGCACTGAGAGTAAGTGATAGGGGAGAGCCAGGGGGACAGGAGCAGAGGAGAGAGAAGTGACCAGCCTGGGGCAGGGAGGAGAGGGGCTCTGATCCAAGAGCTGAACCACCAAGTAAGGAAGGACGAGGCTAGGAGGCATGAATGGGGCTCCCCGTCTTGAGGAAATGCCTGAGTTTAGAGTAAGGGGATGGGGGTGGTGGGGACGGGACAAGGGGCAGTCTATAGGGGCCACCGGGAGCAGCTCCTGCTGGCCTGAGGAGTCTGGGGTCATTAGACAAACTAGGGATCAGGCTGGAGGCAACAGGGAGCGATCAATGTGTTTTTTAGGCAGGAAGGATCCATTGCAGATTTGATGACACAATCAGGGCTTTTACCTCATCAGTCTGTGGTCTCCCAGACCCTTCGAATGACCCCACTTTGGAAATCTCTAAGGTTGGTGGGAGAACGGGACACAAGAGGGGTTGAAGGATATCCTCATAAATGACTGCTGAGCTGTCACAGAACAGAAGAGAGACTCTTGGCTCCCTGCTCCAAGATGGATTGGTCTTTGGCCCCAGAAGATGAGCACTTAGCATCTGTGGTCTGTGCACATGTGAGCCCCACCTCCGCCAGAGACAAAGGCTCTGACGCAGCTTCTCAAGTGACTGCACAGCTATCTTGGCTAGTACTATTCATTACCCAGTGATACAATGCTGGAGAGTTTGATACACAAACTCTCTGAACAGAACTGTGGCTGGTCATGTATCATGCAAGGAATCTCCAGGTAAGAGAGGACTCCAATTCGCTCCCTGCCCTTGTCTCTCTGCTCAGCTGGAGCACTGCTGTCTTGTCATCTGTCCTTGCCATACCTTAGTCCAGTAAAGGCCGCAAGAAATCTGACTAGATCAAGTGAGGGCAATTCCTTCACTATAGGGTCTTCCCCACGCCTAATGACAGAGACTTAAAGTCCAGGTGTGGAATGAGACAATTCTCAAGCTGATAAAAAGTTTTTCATCCATAGTCCCAAAGAGTTCCAGTTGCCCAGCCACAGAGATGTGGGCCCTGAAGCTTCTTGGAGCGAATTTCTCTAACCCTTCCCTGAACAGGCACAAGGTTTGGGGGCCATTGTCTTTTCTCATTCCATAACCATCATACTGGAGATAACTTTCCAAGGTGGGTACATTATAATGATTTAGAAAGTTAAGAAAATATTAATTACACATAGATGCTCACACATAAACAGTTCACACACAGACACAGTGAGGCTGTGACTACTCAAAATTCTTGCTCCCTTTAGTAGAACGTGTTCCAGGGATTTTCATTCCACATTCACTGACTTCCTGCCTTGTGGTCCCAAGAGACACACAGCTGTAAATCACAACCCCTGCCCTCGAGTTATCTCCCTCAGTTCACTGAAGGAGGCCATTGGAATAATAATTAAAATATAGTTGGACAATCTATAACAGTGATTAACAAAAACAACATCACAGAGAAGGGCACCTGCCTCAGCTTGGGAGCCATATAAGGCTTCACAAAGGGTTTATATGTGAGCTGGGTTTTGAAGAATGAGGTAGAGAAAAGATAAGGGACTCTCTAGAAAGTAGAGGAGATTAGTGCAAAGGCATAGAGATTTTCAAGGGGTTTTCACATCTGTAATTCATCCCACATGTCCAGGTCTAAAGGGAAAGATGGGGAGTGGTGGAGGATGAGAGGGAATGCCATGGGGGCTTAGCCTCTAGGGAGTTTGGACCAGAGCCTAAAGCTATAGGGGTTCCCTAAAGGGTTTTGAGAAGATGAAAGACAAGATCAGATTTGCATTAAAAAAAATAAAAAACTGTTCTTGCTGCAGAATGGAGAATAGATTGGAAGGGAACATGACTAATAGAGATACTTTCTAGCTAAGAGATGATAACTGATTAGCAATAAGGACAAAAGATGTAACCAAAGGTATCAAGGGGGTGGGATTGACAGGGCCAGTTTTCCCATCAGATGGGGAGAGTAAGTGTTAGAGGAAAGATCAACACTTTCAGGATGCTGGAATGAGGCAGCCTTCACAAGAGAGTTTTTGTTCAGTTGAGTCTGTGGTATTTCTTGTACTCTCAGGTAGAGAAGGGCAAAGGGCAGTAGGCTCCACGGGTCAGGGCTCAGGTCTTAGGTTTTTTAATTGGCAAACCTTATTCTTTGTTTTAAGCAAAATTTTATCTTATTTTAAGTAATATATTTTTATTGAAGAATACAGTTGACCCTTGAACAATATGGGGGTTATGGGTGCCAACCCTCCAAGCAGTGGAAAATAGTGGTGGCACAGACATTCCCTCCTATTTTTATATGTGCTTAGTGAGGCTAAGAGCTAAAATAAAATGCAGAAGAGGTAAATGCATGTATTCCCACTGCCATCTTTGCTAAAATGTCTTCCATCAGTCAGCAAAAACTTGGCTGTGAATTTTAAAATCTTAGAAATTACCTGCTGGGGCAAAGACGTACCTTAGTGCTCATAGTATCTAGGCCTCCTTTCCTGACCAGGCACATGCATGGCTACAGTCACAGCTCTCTGCAGTGTGAATGAAGGGGAGCCATAGACTAGGTCTCATCAATGGAATATGAGCATTAGGCATAGGTGTCATTTCTGGGCTGAAGCAGTTAAAGCAGCCCCAAAGAGCCACCTACATTCCAGAGTGCGGTTTGCAGGAGTGAGATGTAAACTTACATTGTGTAAGTCTGAGGTCTGGTGGTTGTTGGTTACTACAGCATGATCTAGCCTATCCAGAATCAAATGGGTTTATTCTCAAAACTTTAGTCTTAGTGTTTCCTGGGTTTCTCTTTGCTTTGAAATGAAGATAAAACAGGCAGGAGAATCAGAAGTAAGTAGGTGTCCAAACCTGAGAAATTATAAATTTGCAGCTAGCATCATACCACCCCAAGAGGGAAAAAAGACAATAAAATATTTTCAGGAGGAGTTTCAGGAGCCACCTTTCCCAAAGTTCTAAGACCCAATCCAGATTCCCTTCATGAGGTAAGTTTAAAGTGTGTTAAAGCTGTTCTGACATATTTTGATACAAAAACTACATTAGGGATGGTTAAGACTAGCTAGAAATTAGTGGAAAGAGAGCCTGATTTTATGTCAGTGTTTGAGGTCATTTGGGATTTGTTCCAGTTAATCAAGCTCATGAAATGGGGAAAAGCTCCAACCCCACCAAAATTCCTGAGGAAAGCTCACCCTCGTCTGCAGTCACTGACTCCTAGGAAGTACTAGGTAGCCTCTGTAGTACTATTTCCCCAAAATCAGATCTTGGGGCTTACTGCACCCACCAGAAACGATAAGCCTAGACCTGGGAAGATTCCCTGACATTGATGTTGGGGGATCACAGGAGGCAGTGAAAAGAGAATCTGATCAAGAGACCTGAATTGTAGCCCTGCCTCTGCCAAAAACCACCTATGGGAATTTGAGCAGATCTTCCTTTTCCACCCTGAGCTTCAGTTTTCTTACTGAAAATCTCTTCTAGCCTACAAACCCTAAGTATTCTGAGACGGGTTACTCTGTAGCAGTGGTTTACTTCTTGGCCAGCACACAGGCATTTAAGCTAATGGAATACTTCTGCTCAAGGAATCAGCTTCCTAGCTATTTGTTTATTTAATTTACTTACGCACAAACTGTGCAGGACTGCCTGAATAGTGGCCTGGCATGCAACACACACGCAAGATCAGAGACGGCAGCCCTTTTGTGATGAGAGGTCGATTGGCCTTGCCCATGGCCCGCCAACCCCACTCTGGCTGCCTTTTTGTCAGCTCTCTCTTTATACTCATTCTGTTTCCAAATTCTCTGCTTTTCAAGCCTGCAGTATTTTACCTTGTGCACAGAACGTGTATAAAACGTGACCTAATTAAATTAGAAATCATTAATGGGAAGCTAACAGAGGAAACCACTGTAGTTTAGAGGTGTTATAGCCACTGAATCAATAACACTCTTCTCCCACATGACCCACATTCACAGGATGCCTTCCATCCCACTATCCTTGTTCTCTATCCTGAAACTGCAGGTCTGAGTATCCTTCTCATTCTTCTCATGAGGGCTCCCTCCAGTTGTCTTCAGATCTGGAGGCACTGTTTTATAGGCAGGAGTGATCATGAAAAGAATTGGTTGTGTAACAAGAGGCAGTCATCAACAGACATTTCTTTTTTAGGGGTATGAAGTTAAGTGGTGGGAAGTAGAATTTCCTTGAAAATCCCCAAAAGGTCATTTTGAGGGTTTTCTTCCAAACATTTCTTTTCCAAGTCTCTGTATCAATAGTATGAATGAACTAATGAAAGAAATATTAATTACAATAAGGGTAGCCCTGTGCCATCAAGAGACTGGCATTCCGGCAGCTCTGCAGACAAGAACATAGACTCACAGCAAGTATACATGGAAAGACACTGACCAATAACGTGAGGAAGAGGGGCCCAGCCCAGCGAGCAGAGCGTGAAATCCAGAGCACATAAGAGTGTAGCTTCATCCTCGCTCTGTCACTCATGCACTAGATGCTCTGAGCTGCTTTACTGATCTGTGCATTAACAAATTCATCTGTAAGTCACAGACTTAGAGAAAGAACTTACGGCTAGCAGAGGGGGAAGGGAGGCGGGGAGAGATAGTTAGGGAGTTTGGGATTGAAGTGTACACACTCTTCTATATTTAAAATGGATAACCAACAAGGACCTACTGTATAGCACAGGGAACTCTGCTCAATATTATGTAACAACCCAAATGGGAAAATAATTTGAAAAAGAATAGGTACGTGTATATGTATAACTGCATCACTTTGATGCGCAAGTGAAACTAACACAACATTGTTAACCACCTATAGTCCAATATAAAATAAAAAGTTGAAAAAAAAAACACAAATTCCTCTGTAAAAGGGCTGAGTGGTTGTTATGAGGCTTAAACAAATTGATATATGTAAGTGCGTACATGCCTGACATACATACATGCTAGATTATCCAGGGCAACTGTGGTTGAAGAAAGTCACACAACTGGCAGCAGGATGTGATGGTCTGTAATGGTGACCCAAAAAATAAAGGTGAAATGGTATTTTTGCTAGTTGTTAAATTGGTATGTTTTAGAGGCATTCACTTAAATAATCTCTTTGTCATGAACATTTTACTGACTTGCTTTCCCTTGCATGTATGAGCAGTGTTATTTCTTATGTGCTATACAAAAGTTGAAGGTTAATTAGCAGTATAACTAAATAGTAACACTGCTAGTCTTCTTCACACAAATTAAAAAAAAAATCTTCTCTTTGTAAGGCTGTGGGGTTACCACAGAGAGTGCAGGTTGGGTCTTGCCCCCTAAATCACATCAGAGATGATTGGTGAGGAGTTTAAGGACTCTCCAGAGACCTTACAAAGACCTATGACGCAAGGACACTCAAATGTGAGACCAAGGGAGAGGCTGGAGTTGGAGGGTTCTGAAGGGTATGAAGGACAAGGATCTTGGGGAGCAAGAGAAGCTCAGAGACTACACCCCAAACCCTGAACCTGGCCTGCTGCTCCAGAGACAAGGAGACCTGAGGACCAGGACTGCTTCATTCCTTGTTTTTTCTAAACATGAAGAACCCAGCTGGGACCAAGCAGTGTGATGATGGTCTAATCTGACTTGTATTGGTCTCTGTGGCTAAAGAATCTATATGGGCATCAACCATGCATAAAGCAGCTTCTAACCCACACCATTTCCTCTGTGCTACAAGGGAGCCTTCAGAGGGAGGTTTCCAAGTGTGGATGTCAGTTACTGTCACTCATGTCATCAAGGAAATGGTCTTGAGCAGACTGAAATGACCTCCTGTTGACCTTGGATCCCACCTTTACTTGCTATGGTTTGATGCCAAACAGAGAACACAACCAGGCTTTATCTGTGCAGGCTTAACAAATATGGGTCTGTGGTTGTTAGTCTTTCACTTTAGGTGTTGAGCAAAAGCCATCATTCTTTTCCCTCCTGAGCATCTTCTCTATTGCAGGCACTCAGTTAGGTATAGAGGTCACAGAGATGTACTCCGTCCCAGAATATGTGGCAGCTAACAGAGATGCACACAAAAAGTAGACCAGAGAAGGAAAATGACAATGCCAGCAGCTAGTCCCTGTTTCCACTAGAAAGCAAGCTCCACCTGCAGTGGCTCCCGACCCCTGCATGCTTCCATCACCGACACTGCCAGCCCCTCAGGCTCTGGTAGCAGCTCTTCCCCTTCCCCTCCCCCATTCCTCCCCTCCCTTCTTCTGCCCTCCCTACCATCTAATCTGCTCTCTTCCCTTACTTTTCCTTCCCTCCTGCCTTCTCTTACCCTTTTATATTGTTCTTCCTTTTCTGCCCTTCTTTTCTTTCTGCCTTTCACATTTTTGATAGACACAACTCACACTCAAATTTTCCACTGTCATGGAGCATTTTAAAAGAACTTCTATTAAAGAAATGTCTTCTTGAACTTAGAAAACAAATGGGGAGGTCAAGTCCTCTTTTCCCTATTCCTTCCTTTCTTCTCATTCTCTCTCTCTTCTCCCCCTTCCCCTCTGCCCCTCTCCCTCCCTCTTTTTTTCTGTCTCTCTCCTTGGAACAAGGCTGGCCATCTTGCCTTCAGTTCACTTCTCTCTGCGGCACTGTGGAACCATCGGTCATCTCTTTGGGATTAGGGTCCACTAGAGGGCAGGCTTGAGTAGTGAGAGCAAGAAACCTCATAAGAGTCTTAGGTCACGTGATCCAGCCAGTCCTGGATGAGACCCCACACAGGGCATTTGGAACCAGGTCGTGATTAGCTCACCACTGCTCTTCCTTGGGTCTTTGTGTTTTGAGGACACCTCTCTATTGAGAGTTTCAGGAAAAGTGTCAATAAAACCTGAAGCCTGCTGGAACAACGTCCTATTGCTTAAAATATTCACCCCAATTCCCTAACAGAATTGAGGGTGACAAGGGGCATCACAGACACATAGGAAGGGAGAGCACATGGTACTCAAAGAGTTGCTTCTCTTCACATCTACCAAGAACAAAGCAAGTAAGAAGGGGTGTGGCTTACAGGGAGGCTTTGGACTTAGTCTCTAGTGCATCTAGTTTATGATGAGACATGGGTGCATGCTGCTGAGGAGTGGTAGTCAGAGGCAACTGACCGAGGAGAGAGAATATCTTAGTGATTGCAAGAGAGTGGGAGAAACTCATTGTTCCTCTGATTCTTGATTCCCTCATCTACAAAACTGGAGACAAGCAGACAGTGTATAACTTTTTTCCGTAGATTTTGTGTACTCAATATCAAAGTCTTCCTTCCATTGCAAAATAGATAGACTACAGTATGAGAACATTAGAAAGAATACTCAGAGAGCTGCAGGAGGTCAGTGAACAGAAAATGTGACATTTGGAATGACTTATTTAACAAGTTGCTGGCAGAATGAACTGGGATGGGAGCAACTGCCCTCAGGAAGTGAGAAGTAAGAAAGGGGAAGAGTACATCCACATCCAAGTTGGGCTCACTGTCTGCAAGTCTGTAAAATCTATGGGTAAAGAAAATTTGGAGAAAATATTTTATAAACAGAAAACTCCCAAATATTGATTAATTATCTTTTATAAATGTAGGAAACATAGAGGCTTGGCCTGGTAAACTCCAAGAGTGGAGAAGACTGAGACAGTCTAGACATTGAAATAGGATCCCATCATAGAGTGGGGTTGGTGGTAGGGTCAGAGCCCGCTGCAGATGCCAAGAGGGTGTCTGACCCTCTACAGGGGACCTGTGAGGACACCAGAGCAGGGGCAGCACAGAGGGGTCCATAGCAGGGCCACTGAGATCTTCCTCACCCTCTCCTTCAACAGAACCCACATCAATGTCCTCATAATTCTCCTCAAGGGCAGTCGTGTCCTCACGGGGCTCAGAAAACTCTCCTTCCTCATATTCTCACTCATGGACCAGTGAATAGAGGCACTTATGGGAGCAGTGGAAAGACTCAGAGTTCCAAGAAAGCAGCTCCCCAGGAAGGTTTCCATCAACCCTGGTGGATGCTCTGACCTGTGGGGAGCACTGTACCCCAAATCAGGACATTGGTGAGAGGGGGAGGTCTTCAAACACAGTCAGTGAAGCCAGGTTAGGGCGTCGGGATGGGGACCCAAGGCCAGTCCAGATACAGAGGAAAGCGGAAGGAACCAGCATGTGTTCGTGGGCATTACATAGTGCACTCCAAATAGCACACGGGCTGCCCCGCCAACCTTTGCTTATGAAATCCTCACACAAACCAAAGAGTACTGATGTACAACTTAGTTTTCACTTGAAGTAACTGGGCTCAGAGTTAACAAGCACCTGATATCACCATGAGGACTTGAAGTCAGGTGTAAACTCTGTTTGGGCTCCCAAGTGTGTGCCCCTGATCCAGCACTCCTGTAGTCCCCTGTGCCTACTGACCAGGTTGCTTCTGGAGCCTGATGAGGGAAGAGACTTCGAGGAAGGCTTGAACAGTGGGAGCCAGGAGGCTTGTTACCTGCCGTCATGGGAGAGAGAATACCAACACACCTGAAAACAGCTGCAGACAACAGAGGCCCGTCTAGAATTAAACCTCCAAACCACACTCTGTGTTGCAGCTCCAGCATGCTGTTGCAGGTCTGCTGGCTCACCCATTGGCATGGGGATGCAGCCAGCTCCCCAGCCCCTGCAAGCTCTCCTCCTGGGGCTGCTCCCATTCCTGTGGCCACAAGTGGGCCGGCAGCAACACTAGCTCCTGTGAAGTCTCCTCACTCAGCTTCTTGGACACCTGGGCCAGATCCACATGTAGCTCCATAAATAAGGGCACCATCTATTCTGTAGGACACCCCCATCATTGCAGGTGGCTTCCAGGTCATCCTCATGGGTTCCAGCTGCTCCTTGCAGGTTTCTGTTCATCCTTGCTCTCTTCCACCAAGAGAGTCATGCATAGTTACTATAAAGATTTTAAAATATATCATGCAAATGAAGACTTAACCTAATGTCTAGCACGTAGTAGGTCCTCAATAATGGTAGCTATCACCGTGTCATTAGGAAACTGGATTAGTTTTAGGAGCGGTTTCCACATGGATGGAAATACTTCATAGATTTTAGAATCTGAATGTAAGATCAAAGACTCTGCACTGCAATTCCCATGATGAGGGGTTTAATTATGAACAATGGGAAGGACAATGCATCTGGATTGTTTACAGACAGCTAGTGACCTGACATGCTAAATATAGCTACAGCTTCCTAACTGAAAGTCAATCTGCTCTGTGGAAACAGACCGAAAGCACCACTGCTGGGCAACGTTGGTAAGAACAGTTGGAGCAAACGTTTTCCTCCTAGACACTGAGTGACAAATCACAGCTGTCAATGAATAAAACATTCAGGCTCAGCAATCAAGCAATAGGTTTTTAAGGAGCCTTCCCATTTATCAGGTTAGCTATTGATTACCTGTGAAAAGTCATTGCATCAGAGGACTAATGAATGGGAGACCTGAGCTCCAACACGCAAGGTGAACAGGTTTGTAAGTTTGCCTCCAAGAACTTGATAATATTTAGAGCTGCCCCCAAGTATTAAGGAACTTATCACAAATATAAGCACATGCCATTGGATTTCTGATTACCAATAACAGGTGTATAAAGCAAGGAACAGACAAATACTGACTAAAGGAACCTAAGCCAGTCGCTCACAAAGCATTTCCCAGAGCCCTAGGACACTGATGGAAACACAATATTGCTTTTGTGTTAATAATAGGGGGTGAGTCCGCAGTTATGAATGCACATCTGAGGTGTTCCCCAAATCCTAGACAAGCTAGATATTGTTTTGTTCAATTTCCCTTCCTCTTCTTTGTGTTTTTTTTTTTTTTCTTTTTTGGAAACAAGATTTTACTTATTTGAGGTGCTCAGTGAGTGGTCAATGTTTAACGACTGGCTCTCAGAGGAAAAACAGCCTTTGTTTTGTAGTGTTTGCAATGTGTGTGAAATAAGTACTTACCCTATACATGATTTCAAGCTGTCAGTGAGACATCACTGACCACAGAATTGGGAAGAAATGCTAGTGGAGGGCTCTGGTGAGTCAGCCTGAGCTGACCCTAGCACACCACAGTGCACCCAGGATCAGCACCCTTCCAACACCGTCTTGGCTGTATTGTCTCTGCTTTTGTGCTGGGAGTCACTCTTATCTCCAAATTAGAAGGTGGGTGACTAGGACTCCTACCTTTCATGAATTTCACATTCATACCACACCTTCTGCCAAGAAACCTTATTCTGTGTCATTTGTAACAGAGATTCAGAAAATATCAAAATGAAATAAATTGTCTCAGCCAGGAAGTTTTGAACTATAAAAATGGGGATGTACAAAACTTAACTTGGCATTCTGAGATCAAAACATAGTTATAGTCTTTCTTAGGTCAAAATAACGTAGATTATTGGATGACTGTTCTTCTGTATTAAGCATGGAGGATACAACGTGTGTGTGTGCTTAATGGAGGTCATCATCCTCTTTGTACTCACATCGTGAGGACTTCTCCTATATTAACCTAAATCCAGCTTTCTCACAACTAGTCTTCTCCGGAAAAACATATCAACCCAAGGTTTAGATGTTTTTATTGTTAATGATGAATGCTCTAAAGTAGTGCTCTAAATTATCCCTATCCTGGAGTTATCATTTTTTGAGATAGAAATGAGGCACTGAGATGCAGTACCTAAAGAAATAATATAGCATAGTAGTCAAAAGTGCAGGCTATGCAGTCAGAATTGAATGTGAATACTGGACCCACTGCTTACCCGTCCTTGGGCAATTACTTCATTGCATCAGTTCTCTCATCTGTGAAATGGAGATGAATTTAGTACTTGCAAGCAGCAGATAATGTCTGTGGGCTGACCTGACAGACATTCCAAATTCCTGTTCTCTCTTATTGCAGTTCACTCCACTGTGATGAGAAAGCCTCAGAGAAAACAAAATGCATAGTTTGCCAACCTTCCTTGTTGAAAAGGATAACCTTATTACACAGTTTTGGCCATAAAATGGAAGTAGAAGTTTCCTGGCACCTTCTTTTTTTTCTTTAATTAATTAATTTTTGGCTGCTTTAGGTCTTCATTGCTGTGTGTGGGCTTTCTCTAGTTGTAGCAAGCAGGGGCTACCCGTTGTTGTGGTGCATGGGCTTCTCATTGCACTGGTTTCTCATTTCAGACTAAGGGCTCTAAGCGCATGGGCTTCAATAGTTGTGGCTCATGGGCTTTGTTGCTCTGCGACATGTGGGATCTTCCTGGACCAGGGCTCAAACCCGTGTCCCCTGCGTTTGGCAGGCGGATTTTTTTTTTTTTTTTTTGCGGTACGCGGGCCTCTCACCGTTGTGGCCTCTCCCGTTGCGGAGCATAGGCTCCGGACATGCAGGCTCAGCAGCCATGGCTCATGGGCCTAGCCGCTCTGCAGCACGTGGGATCTTCCCAGACCGGGGCACAAACCCGTGTCCCCTGCATCGGCAGGCGGACTCTCAACCACTGCGCCACCAGGGAAGCCCAGCAGGCGGATTCTTAACCACTACCGCCAGGATAGTCCTCCTGGCATCTTTAGAAAACAATTTTACTTTGTCTGATAAAAGACAGATGCAGTGAGCAACAGCTTTTCCTTCCTGTCTTGAATTAAATGGGATGCCTGGGGGAGGAGCATCAGCCACTGTGTGGCCATAGGCTAACAGGCAGATGGAAAAGTCCAAGAGAGTCACAGAGAGCCATGAAGCCAAGGCCAGGAATACTATATCTCTAGATTTCCCAGATACAGGATGAAGACATCCCTAATTTGTTTAAGCCACTCTGTATCCGGGTTTTCTCTTATCTTAACATTCCTAATAATAGACTCCTGGACAAAAATTTGTGGAGATTATATGAAACGATACTTGTTGAGTGCTTAACACATTGCCTGACAAATAGAAAGCACTACAAAATGTACACTATTATTATTTATTACTGTACAATCTATCATTAGTCATTACTATGCAGGGTCAATGCCTTCTATTACATACTTGACAACATCTAGCATGGCCAAGTGCCTCAAGATAAAGATTGCCGGGCTTCCCTGGTGTCGCAGTGGTTGAGAGTCCGCCTGCTGATGTAGGGGACACGGGTTCGTGCCCCGGTCCGGGAAGATCCCACATACCGTGGAGGGGCTGGGCCCGTGAGCCATGGCCGCTGAGCCTGCGCGTCCGGAGCCTGTGCTCCGCAACGGGAGAGGCCACAGCGGTGAGAGGGCCGCGTACCGCAAAAAAAAAAAAAAAAAGATAAAGATTGCCATTTGATGCCACAATCCATGCCTTGGAGGAATTTTGAGGTTTAATAAGGACATAATTATATGCATGTATAACAATCTAAAGGCATTTAAAGGCAATGATTAACTATATAAACATTTTGCTCAGGGAAGCACTGTAGGATTTCTGAAAAGGAAAGATCCGTGGGTGAAGTGGTCCAGGGAGACTCCTTGAGGGAGGTTGGTCTTAGGATGGGCCTTGAATGGCAATGATAGAGTGGTGTGCAGGCATTGAAAATGCACGCCAATGGGGATTGCCTGGGGAAATGTCCATAGGATTTTAATAATGTCTGCCCGAAAATATGCTGTTGGCCCCTGCTGATCCCCATAACATCACTCACTCACCCATCCCCAACTCCTGGTGCCCTTTCCTCCAGAGAATCACCCTTGGCTGATAGAAGCTGCCTGGTTGGGCAGTTAAGGCCCCTTCCCTATGGGCAGCTCACGGCTAATGACTGACTGATAAAAGTCTGCTTCTTGCCTAATTGCACTCTGTGGTACAGTCTCCGCTCCAGAGCTCCCTGTGGGATCAGGCTGAAGTCGCCTCCAGCTGAGACCACATCTTTGTTGAGCTCCTTGTCCTATTCTATCCTTCTTCCTTCATCCTCTTTCTCCTGAGATGACTCTCGCAATAAATCAAAGGCATGTGATTCTCTGTCTCAGGAGCCTACTTCCAGAGACACTGGCCTTGTTCATGGTAGATATTCATTTGAGAAATGTTGAGTAAGTGATTGAAGCAATGGTAGCTTCATATACTCATTTGCTTATTCCTTTGTTTATTCTTTCAATAAAGCCATGTTGAGCAGCTGCTGCAGGTTCGCTACCCAGGCATTTATGAAGCAGAGCAAAGACGTAATCTTTGCCTTTTACAGACTCCAATGGATACAGGTAACCAAGCTAGGGTGAAACAGAATGGGGGTAAAGGCACAGGCCCAGAAGCACACAGACTTGAGATGAAAGCTGGTTTATTGCTAGCAGTGCTTAACTGTGCTTAGTCACTTAACTTCTCTGAGCCTCTTTATTTCCTCTGAAATATAGGACTAAACCTATTTACTCGATGATTGATGGAATTAAACGAGATAATGGGTGTAATTTCTCTAACTCATAGCAGAATTCAATGTATGTTAGATGTCAGTGTTATGTTATAAGTGCTACGGCTATAAGTCTTTACCTTGGGGCATAAGAGGAAGAATGCTGTACACATGGGAATGGGACAATAGTTGGAAAAGGGATGCTTCTGTCTATTTCTGGTTCTTCTTTCTAAAATTATTTTGAAGCTCACCCTCTAACAATGCCCTGGGTGTTATGGAAATTCAACTTGAATGTCTCTCTTCCTATTCAGTTGTTACCTAACTGGTAATTTACCAACACGTGATAGCTTTATATTAAGAAGAAGGAAAGGAGGTAAGGAGGAAGAGGAGGCTGAGTAGGAGAAGAAAAGAAAAAGAAAGAGGAGGAAAAGAAAAAAAAATGTTGCAATCTAATCCAGGGTTTATGTTAGCTAATTTGTCAAAAATTTCCTGGCAGAAATGACCTTTCTGAACAGCCCCTGGAATTATTCCTCTCCTGTGGGAGATGGGGGTTAAGTGAGCCCAGTAGCAGCTGCCATACATAATAAGATGAGAAATTATCCTAACCTGCTTCTTTTCTGGAAAAGTACCGATTTGGAGTCACCCCACATTATGTGAAATATTTTCCATCTGCGTCTTGGGTTCCAAATATCCTGGAAGGATCCTACGAAGCAGACAACATGGCTTTTATACCTAGCACAGACACTGGTGTCTAATAATTCTTGAACCTGAAATTTATCGAAAGAAGAGTTGGTAATTTAGCCTTACAAAATGCTATTCGTCTTTTTCTCATAACTGCCAAAAACAATAGTTCATGATGCAAATGAAAAGGCCAGTTTCCTGGAATCATCTGAGAGTGTGATTTATTTTTTGCAAGGTATTGTATCAACTTGAAGTAATTACCAAGCACGTCTGTGATCATCAGAGAATCTGACAAAACATGGACATTCAGCATGAGAGTCCCGGAATGCTAATTTGTAAATCTGTCAGATTCCTCACCGTGGTGAGAAACGGTGTTAAAATTGTTTTCAACATCTTAATTAGCGGTAGCCTTCCAGAGAAATGCAATATCTCCAGCTCCTTTTTTTTCATTTCTTGATTTGTTTTTCAACAAGAAGATTATTAAAATTGGAATCACGATGACCATGAGAAAACAGCAGGCAATTTAGGAATGCTGATGCAAAGGTGATTGGGTGGAGGGGAGTTTTGATTGCTCCAGGATGCTAAACAAGGAGATCAGATTCTGTGTCCTGTGTCCTTTTCTTACACTGACCTTCGGGCTTTAAACTGAGAGTCCCCCTTGGAGGAACCATGGGGTCTCTGGTGTGGAAGAGCAGCGAGCTCCTTCCATCCAGTGTGAAAAACTTCATTCTGTGATGTCCATGGGTAGTAATGCTATCATGGTTCCTCTTTACCGGGTAACACACCAGGCTCTCTGCTGTAAGAGACTGACTCTCTTCTTGTCTAACTTCCCCACAACCCCAGAGCATAGGTACCATCAGCATCCAGATGTTCCAGATCGGGGAAGAGGGGCTAAAAGAGGTGATGGGGCTCACCATACTCACACAGCCAGCAAGTCATTCCATTGCTGGAATCTGTACTTGTACCTGCTGCTTTATCTTGCCCTTGGAGGAAAGGTTCTGCACATCTGCACCAGGAAAGTAGATGCTGACAGCAGGGTTCCCCATCTCCCACAGACCTTGCTTTTTCGCATGGCCTCTGAGCCACAGATGGCTGGCACCCACTCATCTCTGCTGCTAGACCTTTTGCCAGATCTGATTTATAGCTACACTTTTACGACCTCCATAATTCACCTCCAAGTTCTATCCTGAGCATATAAATATATATTTTACATGCTGCTTTGCTTGTCTCTCTAATCCCACCGAATTTTCTGCAGAGTTTATTGATAAATAAGTTTAATTCCAGTATTCTTTGCAGGCCTTCTCCCTGAGTTTGGAACACTGCACTGTACTTACTGTGTGTTTGATGAAGGAGGGAAGCCTGATACTCAGCTTCTTCTAAGTGTCTGTCTAGCAGCTACTTTTTCCCTGCAGAGTGTTCTCCCTCTATGGGAGGAAAACACTCACGGAAAGCAAAACATTAAAAGTCGCTGGAAAGAAGTTTCCTGTAGCACCTCTGTGGGACCACAATTAGTTCTGTCCTATGTTGAAATATTTCACTCCAAGAAATGATACCAGATCAGGGATATCAGCTCGGTGCTTTGTGACCCCCTGGAGGGGTTAAAGAGCTCTCTGCAGGAGGCCCCTTTTGTCTTATCACTTTAGCAGAGCTATATTGTAACCAACCTTAAATCAGGCATCCCCATGCTCTACTCATCTCCTGCTCTAGCACAATTTTCAAAACTTTTGATCACACAAGACCTTGCCTAAACTGTTGGTTCTTTCCTTGATCAAAGAAGTAGACATGAAGAATAAGTCATTAACAGATGATCAGATCTCTTCCCTAGCTTCTTCTTCAGTAATCCCCTAAACAAACTGTGTGAACAGCATAGCATCTAGAGCAAGATCACAAGGATTAGAGAAGCCTGCACTTGTAGTGGGGGATGGCTACGAGTTTGATCCCTATCTCAGTGATTAACTTAGATTACTTCCCCTTTTCCCTTTAAAAACTTTCATGGCTGAGCAGAGTCTTCGGATTTGGTTTTTAGGGGACATGAGTCTACCTTCTCCCCAGATTACTGGCTTTCTGATTAAAAGCAATGTTTCTTTCTACCAACACTTGCCCCTTAGGGATTGATTTTCAAGCAGCCAGCGGCCGGACCTGAGTTCAGTAACACGGACACCTCCCATCCTGCACCCAGAGAGCCCATCTAAGTGGTATGAGGCAGGTTCCACCTAGGGGTTTTTTTTAAAGCCCCGCCCCCCGCCTCTAATATGCAGCATTACCTGTACACGTGCACATTTGTTGGGTTTTTTTCTTTTTACTAATTAATTCTATAAGAGATGGTCAGTTCGTTGTATGTTATCTGAGTTTTGAAAAGGTGTCATGTAAATCCAGGAATTAAAAATTTTGAACACATGATGCCAAACAGTTGGCTGCTGTGGTGTATTGAGCAACAAAAAGGAACCAATGCAGGGAGAAAAAATTAATTCACCACAATCAGCTAGGTTTTCTGTCAGAATAAATAAATTTATATATATATAAAAACAAAAGAAATGATAGACACAGCCATGGCCTAAATAGAGGCAGGGTGGATAGAACAGGGTGTGTGCTTGAGTCCCAGACTAGAGTACATATTTTAGCTCTGCCACGTCCTGCTAAGACATCCCAGGCAAGTAATTGAGCCTCTCTGTTCACCGCTTCCCTCACCCATGACCAGTATCATCAACATAGTAAGAGTTGGTATAAGGGTTATTTTTTAAATCAAGTATAGTGTCAGGTGTCCATTAAGCACTAAATAGAACTATTATTTTTGATATTGTGATTATGTTGTTGAAACGGGTTTATCTCAAATCACAGCTATAATCTGGAACTTGGTAAGACAGGAAACCCACAGATAAAAATAAGTAGAAACCAAAGAGGTAAATGCTTTAAGGTTCAAATGGCAAAGACAGTCAGAGGAAGGAGAGAGCATTCCACATTGGCCAAGGCAGAGTTCAAGGAGTTGGTGGGGCTTCTCCAGAGCCTTCAGGGTCAGGGGGGAACAGGTAGAGGGGACCAGAGGCAGAGCCAGCCCTACACATGGAAATGGTGAGGAGACCACTGGGTGTGGGTGGGAGGAGGCCACCCAGGAGGTTACCAGGCCACACGTAGAGCCCTACACCATCCTACAACCGTCCAGGCTCTGTTGGGAAGTGGGTCTTCCCAGCCCAGGGAATGGGCTGCACCAACAGCACCTGGTCTACGGACCACCATAGGATTCCTTCAGGCCAAGGCTCCTAATGGCCCTGAACCCCGAAAGAAGGTGTTGTGTGTGAGTGGAAGAGGGAGAACCCAGTCTTCTCTGGGAAGATGCAACTTCCTCAAGAGATTTGTAGGGAAACTTGAATTCTGAGAAGTTAAGAACCAGAGGGAGAGCTGAAAGATGAGGTACACCCCAAAACATCTGGGTTTAGAAAGTGGAGCAACTAGCCAGGACATTTATTAGACAGAGAAAAGTTTTATAGAAAAACAATTTAGAAATCAACTAAGACTGGGCGGGGCGCCAAGGGAAGTGACGTGAAGCGGCGGTGCGGCCTGGGGATTGCTGTCCAGTTGCGGGTTGGCATGTCGGCTCGGACGCGGCAAACGCCTTTCCAGGGCGTTGGAGGCCACTTCTTTAGGGGCTGCTGCGCGCGGGTAGCAGAAGGCGCTGGAGTCCGTCATGCTGGTGGAGGTGTGCATATCGAGCCCCGGTACAGACGGTTTCCCCAGCTGACCAGATCCCAGGTGATCAAGGTGGAGTTCTTCAGTGCAATCATGTGGTTCTGGATTCTCTGGCGATTTTGGCATGACTCAGATGCCGTGCTAGGTCACTTTCCATATCCAGATCCTTCCCAATGGACGGATGAAGAATTAGGTATCCTTCCTGATGATGAGAGTGAAAATGTAGACTCAACTCTTTCCAAGAGCCAGGTGAGAATTTCAAGAAATTACAGACGTCATATTGTATATTAAAATTGTAAATTAAAGTGTTTTGGTCAAGAAAAAAAAAAAAAAAAAAACTAAGAGCAAACTTTGAGCAACCATCAGCAAATAGAAATAAATAAAACCCCAGATGTTAGTATATGAAAAAACAGGTGGAGCATGATAGGTGTGTGACCATGTAATTTTTGGTTCAAAATAGGAAAACTTTGAGAGTGAGAGAAAACATTAAAAAGAAGTAAAGTTTGATAGCTGTTTATTGAGTACAAATTAGTTGTATTATATTGTTGGAGCCACCATACTGTCCTATTCAAAAACTATTTTAAAAATAACTTTTAAAAAAATGTATAATCTATATAAATTAACATGGAAGCAAAAATTACCCCCCCAAATTTATATTGATTATGTGGACATCGTAAAATAGTATCTTAAATTCTTATCCTTCGTTTCTATTCATGTTTTTTAACCAATTTTTTAGTCATATCTGTCTCTAATACCAAGACACTAGTATTTTTCTGAAGAATGTATTCTCTTTCATTATGCTTTTTTTGTTTTTGTAAATTTATTGAAGTATAGGTATACACAAAAGTGCACAGATCATAAGTGTACAGTTTGATGAATTCTCACAAAGTAAATAGGTCCATGTAACCAGCATTCACATCAAGAAATAGAGTGTTACCAACACCCCGAAAGCCTCCTTGTGTTGCTTCCCCTCACTCCTCCATCAAATTTAACTACTGTCCTCACTACCAACACCATGGACTACTTTTGCTCACTTTTGAACTTTATATAAATGCAATTATGCATCTTTCTCTTAGAATTATGTTTGTGATGCTTATGCATATAGTTGTGTGTAGTTGTGGTCTTTTTGTTCTTGTGGCTGTACAATGTAAGAATATATCACAATTTACTTTTTTATCCATTCTACTTTAGAAGAATATTTGGGTAATCCCAAATATTCTTTTATGAATAGTGCTGTAATAAACATTTTTACACGTGTTTTGGATACATTTATCTTGAGCCTGTGACTAAGGAGTGGAATTGCTTAGGGTATGGTGTATGTTTAGAGTTAGTATGTGTATGTTTAACTTTGGTAGATACTGCCAAGTGGTGTTCCAAAATGACTGTACCAGTTTGCATTTCCACCACTGGGGTGTAAGGGTTACAGATGCGCTGCTTTGGGGCTAGCATTTGGTATTGTCTCTGATTTTCATTTTAGCAACTCTGGTGGGTGTGTAGTGCTGTATCATTGTTTCGGTTAGTGATTGCTGTGTAACAAAATACACCAAAATTTACAGGCTTAAAATAACCACTATTTTACTACATGGGTCAATTACATGGGTCAGAAGTTTTGGCCTGTTGTCATCTGGGCAGTATTTTTGCTAGTCTTTCCAGGGGACACTCATGTTGCTGTAGTCATCCAGAGGCTAAACTGGTACTAGACAGTCCACCACGGCCACACTCACATGTCTGACATTTGGTAGTTGTTGTCGCCTCTGCCTCCCTCTCCAGATATTCTGTCATCTTCAAGGGGGCTGGCCTGGGCTTCTTTGCATGGTGGCAGCAGCATTCCTAGGAGGTCCACAGCATCATTTTTTCCACATTCTCCTGGCCAAAGCAAGTTACAAGGCCATCTCAGATTCAAGGTGTTCTGGAGTCTTGTATGAAAACATGTTGTACTTGTGGAAAGTAACATTATCTTTTCATGGGAGGAAAAGCAAATTCTCATTTCAAAAAAGCCATGCCTGCAGAGACTAAGAAATTAATGAGGCTGTGTTTGCAAACAATCTAACTACAATTATTGTGTGTTAATTTACATTCCCCAGATGATTAATGGGTTTTTCACTTTTTCACAAGCTTATGGCCCTTTCAAGGCTTGCTCATGTCTTTTGCCCTGTGAAGCTGTGTATTATATATTTTGGACAAATGACCATTGTTAGATGTATATATTATATATAATCTTTTTTCTATGCACTGGCCTTTTAACACTTAACAGTATCCTCTGATAAACACAAATTCTCAATTTTAATGTAGTCAGCCCTTTTTCTTTTTTTTTTTTTTTTTTTCGGTATGCGGGCCTCTCACTGCTGTGGCCTCTCCCGTTGCACAGGCTCCGGATGCGCAGGCTCAGCGGCCATGGCTCACGGGCTAACGCGTGTGCTCCGCGGCACATGGGATCTTCCCAGACCAGGGCACGAACCTGTGTCCCCTGCATCGGCAGGCAGACTCTCAACCACTGCGCCACCAGGGAAGCCCTCAGCCCTTTTTAAAATAACACTTTTGTTCCTAATTTAAGAATACTTGCTTACCAGCAAATCATGAAGCTATATCGGGTTGACCAAAAAGTGCCTTTGATTTTTCAGTACAAATAAAGGGCACATTTTTCATTTTCACCAAGAACTTTATTGAACAACGTATTCACCCTTTTGTTCCACTACCTTCTGTAATTTTGCAGGTGACTTCATAATTCCATCTGCCCAAAACTTTCTTTTTGAGCAAAGAACTGTTCCAGGTGCCTTTTACAGTCTTCCAGGGAATTGAAATTTTTTCCATTAAGAGAACTTTGTAAAGACTGAAATAAATGGAAATCCGAAGGTGCTATGTCTGGTGAATACAGCGGATAAATCAGAACTTCCCAGCCAAGCTGTAACAGTTTTTTTGCCTGGTCGTCAAAGAAACATTCGGTCTTGCATTATCCTGATGGAAGAATATGCATTTTCTGTTGACTATTTCTGCACACTTTTTATCGAGTGTTGCTTTCAGTTGGCTAATTGGGAGCAGTACTTGTTGGAATTAATTGTTTGGTTTTCCGAAAGGAGTTCATAACAGAGGACTCCCTTCCAATCCCACCATATACACAACATCACCTTCTTTGGTTGAAGCCTGGCCTTTGGTGTAGTTGGTGGTAGTTCACTTCACTTGCCCCATGATCTCTTCCATTCCACATTATTTTTTGTACAGTATCCACTTTTCATCCCCTGTCACAACTTGTTTTAAAAATAGAATGTTTTCTTTATGTTTAAGTAGAGAATCGCATGGAGAAATATGGTCAAGAAGGTGCTTTTTGCTTAGCTTATGTGGAACCCAAACATCAAAGTTATGACCATAACCAAGCTGGTGCAAATGATTTTCAATGCTTGATTTGGATATTTTGAGTATGTTGGCTCTCTCCTGTGTGGTATAACATTGATTGTTCTCAATTAATGTCCCGATTTGCTTGCTGTCAACTTCAATTGGTCTACCCAACTCTGGAGCATCCTCCAGCGAGAAATCTGCAGCACAGAACTTTGCAAACCATTATTGACACCTTTGCTCAGTCACGGCACTTCCTCCATACACTGCACAAATCTTTTTTTGCATTTCAGTTGTGCTTTTACCCTTCTTGAAATAATAAGGCATAATATAATGAAAATGTTGTGTTTTTCTTCCATCTTCAATATTAAAAGGGCTCTACAAAAATTCACCAATTTTTATGTCTTTTTTAACGCACGCTGATATGACAGCTGTCACATACAGTCTAACAAAATTGTGTCCCATGACGTTAAAGACAACTAAGTGCTATTAGAGCCCTCTTACGGAAAAAACAGAACAAGCATTTTGGCCATCCCAATATTTATGTTATATTCTTAAAGTTTTATAGTTTTACTTTTTATATTTACATGAACAATCCAACTGAAATTGATTTTTGTGTAAGCTGGGAAGTAGGGGGTCAAGATACACTATTTCTTCCACATGGTAGCCAGTTAATACAATATGTTAAAAATAACTTTTATACACTACACTGGAGTGTCACTTTTGTCATAAAGTACATGATGGTATATGTGTGTATCCATTTCTGGACCCTATGTTTTTTCCAATATATCTGTCTGTTCTTTCACCACTAGGACAAAGTCTTAATTATTGCAATTTTAAAATGCCTTAATAGCTGATGTTCCAAGTCCTCCAGAATATTCCTTCTGCTCTTCAAGATTGCCTAAGTTGTTCTTGGCATTTTGCATTTTCCTGGACATTTTAGAATTAGTGTGTCAATTTTCTGAAAAGAAGTTGGGATTTTGATTAAGATTGCTTTGGATAGAATAACTTGGGGGGAAATGACATCTTTGCAATATCAAGTCCTCCCTTCCATAAACATGATATGCCCCCTCCATTTATATTGTTCTTCTTTCATTTATAGTAATAGTATTATATAGCCCCTAGTGTAGAGAAGTAGAACATCTTTCATGACATTTACTACTATTTCCTCTTTTTAACTGAAAAATTTTATTGCGATCGTTGAAGATTCCTATGCAGTTACAAGAAATAATACAGAGAGATCCTGTGTACAATTTACAAAGTTCCCCTCAAAGGTAACATTTTGCAAAATTATAGTATACTATCACAGCCAAGATGCAATCTACCAAACTTATTAACATTTCCCAGTTTTACTTGTACTCTTTTGTGTGGTGTGTGTATTGAGGTCTATATAATTTTGTCACATGATAAGTTTGGGTATTCACCACCACAGCTGTTTATTTGTTGTTTTGCTAAGAAATAAACAGCTCCATCACCAGAAGGATCCCTGGTGTTGCCTGTTTATAACCAAACTCACATTCTTCACACCCACCCTCCTCCTGTCCCTAAACCCTGTCAAGAGCAAATCTGTTCTTCATTTCTAAAATGATGTCTTTTTTTAAAGTTACATAAATAGAATCTTATAATATATAACATTTTTGAATTAGCTTTTTTATTCACCCAGCAAAATTTCATGACGATTCACCCAGCGTTGCACCTATCACAAGTTCATTCTTTTTAATCGCTGAACAGTATTTAATGGTAAGCCTTAACATAGTTTAACCATTCACTTGTTTAAGGAAAGCTTGGCTGTTTGCAGCTCTTGGCTATTATGAATAAAGCTGCCATGAACACTCATGCATGATTTTTTTGTGAGAACCTAAGTTTTCATTTTATTTTATTTCATTCCCAAGATGGCAGCTGCTGGTCGTATGGTAATTGTATGTTTAATTTCACAAGAAACTGAATGACTGTTTTCTAGAATGATGGATCATATTATATTTCCAACAGTAATATAGGAGTCCCCAGTCTCACCAGTATTTGGTGTTGCCACAATTGTTTAAATTTTATTTTAGCCATAAGATATATCTATACTGATATCTCATTGTGGTTTTAATTTGCATTTCCTTGGTGGCTAATTATGCTGAACATCATATTATGGGCTTATTTGCCATTTGTATACTTCTTTGGTGAAATTTCTGTTCATGTATTTGTCATTTTCTAATTGATTTTTTAACCTGTTAAATGTTTAGAGTTCTTTATATATTATATGTATTAGTACTCTGCTGGATATGTGGTTTTCAAATATTTTCACCCAGTTTGTATTTTGTCTTTCATCCTCTCTACATGGGTTTATGCAGAACAAAAAAAATTTTTAATATTAATAATCTCCAAGTTATCAAATTTCCCTTCTTTAGTCATTTCTGAAAAGCATGCTATTTTATATAGACTCTTTAAACAATTTTATATAAATATTGACACATTTGGTCTATTATCTATCATCTTACTATTTGTTTTCTATATACCTCTTTAATGTTCCCTTTTGTCTGTTTACCTTCTAAATAAATTAGATATTTTTATTATGTTTTCTATTAACTTATGACTTATACATGCTTTCATTTTTCATTCAGAATTTATCCTAGATATTCTAATAAGCATTCTTGACTTATTTTAACAAAAATTAGTAATTTTACCATTTTTCCAATAGTTCTAAAACCTCAAAACATGTTTCTTTTTTATATACCTTTTCTATTGTTCTTTATCTTCTCCTGCAGTTCTGTGTTTCCCTGTGGGGTCATTATCCTTGTGCTTAAAAGTTTTTTCACTTAGATTTCTCCTTTTGGTATAGGCTTATTTGTTAGAAATTCTCTCTGTTTTTTATATTATTCAATCGATAGAAAAGTTTTTCTCATAACAGAGCCAACTCATTTTCATCAATCACTTTTCCTTTAGCATGTATGCAAGAAATATTAGAATTAAAAATATATTATTTTGGAAAATGAGTCAACTGATCTAAATGAAAAGTTGTGCTTTATTGAGTAATAAGTGTTCCTTCTGAAGATACATTTGTTAAAACATCATCTTTGAATGCAGTCTTCTTAAAATAAGAACTTACTTTTGAAATAGATATTGATGCATCTTCTGCTGATTTCTGTCCCCTAGTTTTTATGTGGTTGTTAATATAGCCCTCATAATTGTTATGTCTGCATTTTGTGCATGTTTGTTAACATTCTTGAGAAACTAATTTTAGTACTTAATTTGTCATCAAACATCTATTTTAATATTTGAGCTCATTGCTGCTGAAAGGATTCATTAAACTCTTTTAACAGTATTACCAAATGATGTAATTAACAACTAAATTTACAAGGTGCAAAACATAGTAAAAGCATTCAGACTACTGTCTACATTCTCAATGACAAGGTTCTTCAGTGTCTATTTTTTTAAATTGTATTTCGGAAGCCTTCAACCTATTGTTACATTTGTTTCCCACAGATCCTACTGACTAGTAACCTGGAGGTTTGCATACCTCCCAGGAGGCACACAGTGAGAAAACTACCTCAGACATCTAGAGACTGGCTGGAGCAGCAGCTCTGAAAACTTCTCCAACCACCCAACTCTTACCAAAAGCAAGTTCATGTGCTCCATGCAAAGTGAGGCCAAACAAACAGAAACATCAGAGTTTGGAGCAGAGAAAGGTTTATTGCAGGACCATGCAAGGAGATCAGTGGCTTAAGCCCCAAACGCCTCGAAGCGTTTTGGCAGAGCAAAGTGAGGGAAGGGTGTGGTTAGTTGTTACCAACTTCTTGGTGTAGGAATCTTTTGTTCTTCCAGCTGTCCACATAGGTCAGGTTAAGATGTTCCTGTAAACTTTGAACAAGACAAATGTTATTCTCTATTCTGAAACTTTTTATCTGTTTAAGGTTGGAGACTTGAGAATAGGCTATCCTGTATACTTCAGGCTATAGGCAACATTCTTTTATGAAAGGTGCAGAGCCAGCGTGACAGCACAGACAACAGAGCATAGAGGTTAAAGTAAAAGGAACAGATCTAATACGGAGTCAGATTTGTTCTTCCCTATTACACAGCCACCACAGAGACTGCAAGAAATTAACTGTCCCTAGCCATTAGGTCCAAGCACAACTCATTTTTTAAGCAAGCTTTCTGCATGCTGTCCCCCAAAATGGAGTTGTTAATTATAACCTGGAAAAGATGAGCAAAAAGGGTACATAAGTTGTTCCTGGTGGTTTTAGTTTTAATCATGGGTTAAATTGGAAAACTCTGTTTACTATGTACGTGCTTCATATACATATACTACTTGATGAAACCTTGGCAGAAATAGGAACTACAAAATTCAAACTCAACATGAATTGCTTTAATGTAACTATTAATAACAAGAATTGTTAAAATGTAAAACCTGTTAAAATGTAAATTCTAACTAGAAAGAATGTCAAGACAATAGTCATGAAGATTTGTAATCACAAAGGACTCATAGAAGAGAATTATCAAAATGAGGTAAATACATGGAGAAAAGGGTCCAGGTAGGAATAAAGTGATTATTGTCACCCTGATATGGTGATCAAGAATTACCACTAAATATCAAGTAGAAGGAATTCAGTTTCCATTAATTACCCACACGTCTGGTATTTAGCTTGCTGTGTAATAACTGTTTAACAGTACAATTGTGACCTTTTTTAAGGTTCAGTCATTCCCTGCAAACATTTTTGATCCAAGAACCCATTTATCCAGCTACCATTATAAGTAAGCACATAGCTACCTCTGACATCTGCCAAGGTTAAAATCAGGCGAGCAACGCTATCTATGGAGTGTTAAAATTTCAGGGTCTGCCACATATTACATTAGCAAAGACAATGAAACAGGAACATTAAATGTGTGGTCACAGGTCAGAGTCTTCATTCCTGCAAAACCAAAGTATTTTAATAAAACATGATGGGGTATAAAGGCAGAAAGTTGAGTTGACCAAATGAAAAGAGTCCTCACATGGCAAGTGAACAGGTTGGAACATCTATCCTTAGGCACAGGGAACCATTGAAAGATTGTGAGCAAGAAGAGGGACTATGAGAGGAAAACTGGAGGAATATTAATCTGGTAGAGATGTGAGCGCAGGATAGAGGAAAAGCCTGAAAGTAAGGCCATGCTCTGGAAGACATTACAATCGTTCAAGAATGAAGCAACAAGACTGAGGGATTGCTTTTTCTCTGACATTGGATTTACTTTGTATGTTTAAATTTCACCATTGACTAGAAGTTTTGTAGCAGAATAAAAATATATGTAGGCTGAATCTCACCTGGTATTAACAGATTGGGTTCCAGAATTTCCCTGTTAAGTGTCTAAAACTATTACTGGATCACCATTCCTTTCAGTGGTGATGGCTTTCACCCATCAAATGGGAATGATAATAAGACCCTGAAGCAGAAAGGAGGAGGATGAATTACTATTTTGAACACTAATTTTATGCTGGCTGCTTTAACATCTCATGTAATTCCTCCACATTAGAACACAGGTATTATAATATACATCAACAGATAACGAAATTCAGATCCAGTTTAAATTATACAAGATGATAAAGCTAGTAGCTGGCAGAGCAAAGATTCTAAGCCAGGTGTGAATAACTATGAAGTTTATATTCTTTCTGTCACTGAGCTGTCTGTTGTGGACAAAAAAGTGAGAGAGAGAGAGAAAAAAATTAAAAGAGAAGCTTGGTTTTCATGTGGTCATCATTGTAATTATAAATCAGAAAATATAAATCTTTTCATTTAGGTATACCTTAGATTAACTAATGTATTAATTGCTACTTGAGTATCTACAGGATGCTAATTTAGAGCAAGAATAAAGAAATACAACATTTGGGTGTAAGGCAGTGCTAGTGTCACTACATATGTCAACTACAATCAACCACTGCCTACACTATTCTGATACTAGTGATTACATTCTGAGGAAATAATGTTTTCCTCTTTCAAGGAAAATCATAGAACTCAGTATCAGACTCACCAAGCATCAGAGAAGAAATAAGACACTCTCATCATGATGATGTGGGCACAAAGATGAGATACGGTGAGTGGGACCACGAGTGGGAGCCCCTGAGCTTCACCAGCATAACACTCTGCTGAGGACAGTGGCACAAAAGGGTCTTCTCCTTTCCCCAGCCTGCCCACCTTCCACCCAGCACATCAAATATTTTCTGGCTCCCTTTGTGCTCATAGCTCTGGAATGCCTGGCTTTGATACTCTCCAGGACCCTGCCCTTTGAGACTGATAGTCACACTGAGTTCCTCAGTTATGACACTTGGTGTGCCTCCCAAAACTGGCTTCATTAAGCTGATCCCTGGCACTCTTCACTCTTGGCTGCTTCCAGTGGTCCAGTTGGCCTCAACTAGTGTGAGCACTTGGAACACACGTGCCAGCACTGCACAGAGAGAGGGCTAGTTCCTACGTCTTATTTCATCATATGTCAACTACACAAGTAGGTGCCGACAAAAGGACAGAGCTGAAGAACTCACAATGTCTGAGGACAGTCTGGGGCCCGGTGTCCTCAAGCCCATGTAAGGAGGAGGACTGGTTGCAATGGCTCTGAAGGATGAATGGCAGGTTCAGACAAAGCTAAGCCCCATTGGTGATCTACTTTCACATAAATGGGACCATGGGACTCAATGATTAGAGCAATTCTCCTGCCACAAAACAGGGTATGTATAATTTTAATTGAAGCCGTGCCTTTCCTTGTACTTAATTCATTGTGTTCTTTAATAGTTTATTTAATAAACATTCTTTAAATACTTCATACCTGTTGGACAACTTTACAACCTTTTAGTTACAGGAAAGTATAACAAATCACAATAAGATATCACTGCACACCCATCAGAATGGCTGAAATTATTTTTTAATTGACATATTTGCTAAGAAAGTAGAAAATTCATTCACTGCTGATGGGAATGTAAACTGATATAGTCACTTTGGAAAACTGTTTGATGCTTCACTAAAATGAAACACCTGCATATCATGTGACAGAAATTTCACCCCTGGTAGGTACTCAACAGAAGCAGAATTGTGTTCACCAAAACACTTGTTCAAACATGTTCTTAAAAGCATTATTTGAAATAGCCCCAAAGTGGAAAGACAGATAAATGAATTGTGGTATTTTTATACAATGGAATACGATTTACCAATGAAAATGAACAAAATAAAAGTACTCTGAAGTATAGGTAAATTTCACAAACATTCCCCAAAAGCAGCCTGACACAAAAGAGTAAATCCTGACTTATTACATTTATATAAAGTTCAAAATTAGGAAAACTAATCTATGGTGTTTGTTCAGGACAGTGTTTACCTTTGGGAGGATGGAGAGGTTAGTGATGGGGGCAAGAAGGGGGGTTCTGGAACAATGGTAGTACTCTTTCCTATATTGGCTGTATGGACATATTCACTTTATGATAACACTTTGAACACTTATGATGTGTGCAATTTTCTGATGTATTGCATTCTAATTTAAACATCATTATAGGAAGAAAGGAAATAAAATAGAAAATGCAAAGGATAAGGTGGTCTGTTATTCAAGGGATATAGACAGTGTTGCATGTGTGCTCTCAGGCGTCTCAGAAATATCTTCTAGGATGGACTCAGAGATCTTAACACAGGGGACTCAAAGTCACAGACAAATTTTCTCCCTTGAGTTCTGGAAGCTCTGTTTTAAAAAAGCCTTTATCAGGTGTGGAGAAAAGGGAACCCTCTTGCACCATTGGTGGGAATGTAAATTGATACAGCCACTATGGAGAACAGTATAGATGTTCCTTAAAAAACTAAAAATAGAATTACCATAAGACCCAGCAATCCCACTACTGGGCATATACCCTGAGAAAACCGTAATTCAAAAAGAGTCATGTACCAAAATGTTCACTGCAGCTCTATTTACAATAGCCAAGACATGGAACAACCTAAGTGTCCACTGACAGATGAGTGGATAAAGAAGATGTGGCACATATATACAGTGGAATATTACTCAGCCATAGAAAGGAATGAAACTGAGTTTTTTGTAGTGAGGTTGATAGACCTATAGACTGTCATACAGAGTGAAATAAGTCAGAAAGAGAAAAACAAATACCATATGCTAACACATATATACGGAATCTAAGAAAAAAAAATGGTCATGAAGAACCTAGGGGCAAGATGGGAATAAAGATGCAGACCTACTAGAGAATGGACTTGAGGATATGGGGAGGGGGAAGGGTAAGCTGTGACAAAGTGAGAGAGTGGCATGGACATATATACACTACCAAATGTGAAATAGATAGCTAGTGGGAAGCAGCCGGGTAGCACAGGGAGATCAGCTCGGTGCTTTGTGACCATCTAGAGGGGTGGGATAGGGAGGGTGGGAGTGAGGGAGACATAAGAGGGAAGAGATATGGGGTATATGTATATGTATAACTGATTCACTTTGTTATAAATCAGAAACTAACACATCATTGTAAAGCAATTATACTTCAATAAAAATGTTTAAAAAATTAAAAAAAACAATAAAAAAGCCTTTATCTAGATTCCTTATTCTTCAAAATGTCTTCTAGAGGGTTTTTAACTATCAGAATTTAAAGGCTTATGTATGTGTTGTCATGAGTATTGGTGAGAATGGGGAATGTGGCTTCTGACAGCATCTACCCATTGAATCATTGGCTGCATTCAAATTTTCTCTTCATCTTTGGTTTTCAGAGGTTTGAAATATGTTGTGCCTGTGGCCAGGTGCTGTTTTATGTATTATTCTTGATTTCTGAACTTCAAGGATCTCTAGTTTAGTGTATGTTACTACTTTTGGAACATTCTGTGTTATTTCTTCAAATACGTATGTCTTCAGACCCATTCTCTTTCTTCTCTCTCTGGGATTCTAATTTGTGTAAGGTCATTTAATATTATCCTACAGCTCTTGGATGCTCTGTCCCATTTTTTCTACTTTGTTACTCTTTGTATTTCAGTTGGGGTAATTTCTATTGACCTGTCTTCAAGTTCCCTGATTGTTTTTTTCAACTGTGTCAGGTCTACTGATAAGCCCATTGAAGGCGTTCTTCAGGGAAATCATGTGTGCTTCTGATTTCTCACATTTCCAACTGATTTTCATAGTTGCCATCTCTTGATGAAATTACCCATCTTGATGAAATTACCCATCTGATCTTGCGTGTTTTCTACCTTTTCTATTTAAATATTAATCATAGTTATCTTAAATGACCTGTCTTATAGCTCTAACACCTGTGCCATATCCAAGTCTGGTTCTGATCTTTGTTACTTGTCCTTGCTCCTTTGTATGCCTCTTCATTTTTTCCTGAAATCTAGACCTGTTACAGAGGAGAGTACATACTGAAGTAAATATTTTTTTTATATTTAGAGTGAGTGTAACTTCTCTTCTGCAAAGTTTTTGATAAAGGGGTATGTGTTAATCAAGTTCAAACACAGTTGGGCTGGGTTTAAAGTTCGTGGGTGCTGTGGTTACTCTAAGTACACTAAAGGTTCAAATCCTTCTGATTCCTTGTATTTCTCTCTCTTGGTTTGGGGTCCTTCTGTTATACTGTCCCTTACAATCAATCTGATTCTCTTAGCTTTCCTAGTTGTTATTTTAACCCAATGTCTGTTAACATAGTGTGGTTATGTTTTCTGAAGTTTTTCTTAAGCCTCAGTCTCAGGCAGGCACTGTGAACATTCATCTTGGGGTTTGGTCTTTACAAGTGATCCTTCCCCCACTAGATGAATTCTGGGCCTAGTATGTATACCTGCCCCTCTCCCATTGGTAGAGATTTGTTCCCTCCCTTACCCTCCTCCCCCTCCCTTAGCTGTACTGGGTTGCTACAAGTACCCTTAGTCTACAGTTTTTAGTACCTTTCCCCTGAAGTTTAGGACTTTCATTCATAGTATTGATAGGTTTGGGCAGATTTCACTATGGCTGCTGTTTCCCTCCCCAGGCCAGACCACAGGTGGGTGGTTTTCTCTGGGGTTTCCTCATTCCTCCCTGTGGGAGCCTGATGGAGTTCCTGGAGAAACAGCCTGCAAGAAAGTGTTAAGATCCCTAAGTTTTCAGTCCTTAGAGTCTGTCACACTCTCATGTTAGCCTACAATTGGCCTTCAGAAATTCATTTAAAATGTCTACTTTCATTTTCTTACTGCCATATTTAGCATTCCATGGTTTCTTGTCCAGGTAAATCATCTGGCTTTGTCTCCTTGCAATGTACTGTCTCTCACTATAGATTTCAGGTTAAGTATTCACCTTATGATAAAGGTTTTAATTTCTTCATCAAATCTGAATGAGATCCTTGCTGGGTAGAGTAATCTTGGTTGCAGGTTCTTCTCCTTCATCACTTTAAATATGTCCTGCCAGTCCTTTCTGGCTTGCAGAGCTGCTGCTGAAAGATTATGGGGATTTCCTTGTGTGTTATTTGTTGTTTTTCCCTTGCTGCTTTTAATATGTTTTCTTTGTATTTAATTTTTGAAAGTTTGTTTAATATGTGTCTTGGCATATTTCTCCTTGGACTTACCCTGTATGGGGCTCTCTATGCTTCCTGGACTTCATTAACTATTTCCTTTCCCATATTAGGGGTGTTTTCAACTATAATCTCTTCAAATATTTTCTCAGTTCCTTATTTTCTCTTCTTCCTCTGGAACCCCTATAATTTGAATGTTGGTGTGTTTAATGTTGTCCCAGAGGTCTTGAGACTCTCTTAAGTTCTTTTCATTCTTTTTTCTTTATTCTGATCTGCAGTAGTTATTTCCACTATTTTATCTTCCAGGTCACTTATCTGTTCTTCTGCCTCAGATATTCTGCTATTGATCCCATCTAGATTATTTTTAATTTCATTTATTGTGTTGTTCTTCATTGCTTGTTCCATCTTTAGTTCTTCTAGGTCCTTGTTAAATGTTTCTTGCATTTTGTCCATTCTATTTCCAAGACTTTGGATCATCTTTACTATCATTATTCTGATTTCATTTTCTGGTAGACTGCCTATTTCCTCTTCATTTGTTAGGTCTGGTGGGTTTTTATCTTTCTCCTTCATCTGTTGTATGTTTCTCTGTCTTCTCATTTTGCTTATCTTACTGTGTTTGGGGTCTCCTTTTTGCAGGCTGCAGGTTCGTAGTTCCTGTTGTTTTTGGTGTCTGTCCCCAGTGGCTAATGTTGTTTCAGTGGGTTGTGTAGGCTTTCTGGTGGACAGGACTAGTGCCTGTGTTCTGGTGGATGAGGCTGGATATTGTCTTCTTAGTGGGCAGGTGCACGTCTTGTGGTGTGTTTTGGGGTGTCTGTGGACTTATTATGATTTTAGGCAGCGTCTCTGCTAATGGGTGGGGTTGTGTTCCTGTCTTGCTAGTTGTTTGGCATAGGGTGTCCAGCACTGTAGCTTGCTGGTCGTTGAGTGAAGCTGGGTGCTGGTATTGAGATGGAGATCTCTGGGAGATTTTCGCCATTTGATGTTATGTGGAGCTGGGAGGTCTCTTGTGGACCAGTGCCCTGAAGTTGGCTCTCCCACCTCAGAGGCACAGCACTGACTCCTGGCTGCAGCAGCAAGAGCCTTTCATCCACACGGTTCAGAATAAAAGGGAGAAAAAGTAGAAAGAAAAAAAGGAAGGAAGGAAGAAAGGAGGGAGGGAGGGAGGAAGGAAGGAAGGAAGGAGAGAAGGAAGGAAAGAGAGAAAGAAAGAAAGAAGATAAAATAAAATAAAATAAAGTTATTAAAATAAAAAAAAAATTTTTAAGAGAAAAAAACACGGACAGATAGAACCCTAGAACAAATGGTGGAAGCAAAGCTATACAGACAAAATCTCACACAGAAGCATACACATACACCCTCACAAAAAGAGGAAAAGGGGAAAAAATCATAAATCTTGCTCTCAAAGTCCACCTCCTCAATTTGGGATGATTCATTGTCTATTCATGTAATCCACTGATGCAGGGTACATCAAGTTGATTGTGGACCTTTAATCCGCTGCTTCTGAGGCTGCTGGGAGAGATTTCCCTTTCTCTTCTTTGTTCTCACAGCTCCTGGGGCTCAGCTTTGGATTTGGCCCCACCTCTGCGTGTAGGTCACTGGAGGGCGTTTGTTCTTCGCTCAGACAGGACGGGGTTAAAGGAGCAGCTGCTTTGGGAATTCTGGCTCACTTAGGCTTGGGGGAGGGAGGGGTACAGAGTGCCAGGCGAGCCTGCGTCGGTAGAGGCCAGCGGGTCGTTGCACCAACCTAAGGCGCGCCGGGTGTTCTCCTGGGGGAAGTTGTCCCTGGATCCCGGGACCCTGGCAGTGGCGGGCTGCACAGGCTCCCGGGAGGGGTGGTGTGGATAGTGACCTGTGCTCGCACACAGGCTTCTTCGTGGCTGCAGCAGCAACCTTAGTGTCTCATGCCCGTCTCTGGGGTTCACGCTTTTAGCTGCGGCTCGCACCCGTCTCTAGAGGTCCTTTAAGCAGCGCTCTTTATCCCCTCTCCTCGCGCACCAGGAAACAAAGAGGGAAGAAAAAGTCTCTTGCCTGTTTGGCAGGTCCAGACTTTTACCCAGACTCCCTCCCGGCTAGCCATGGTGCACTAACCCCCTTCAGGTTGTGTTCACGCCGCCAACCCCAGTCCTCTCCCTGCGTTCTGACCGAAGCCCAAGCCTCAGCTCTCAGCCTCGCCCACCCCGGCAGCTGAGCAGACAAGCCTCTCGGGCTGGTGCATGCCGGTCGGACCAATCCTCTGTGAGGAATCTCTCCGCTTTGCCCTCTGCACCCCTGTTGCTGTGCTCTCCCCGATAGCTCGGAAGATTTCCCCCTCCGCCACCTGCAGTCTCCGCCCATGAAGAGGCTTCTAGTGTGTGCAAACCTTTCCTCCTTCACAGCTCCCTCCCACTGGTGCAGGTCCCATCCCTATCCTTTTGTCTCTGTTTATTATTTTTTCTTTTGCCCTACCCAGGTACGTGGGGAGTTTCTTGCCTTTTGGGAGGTCTGAGGTCTTCTGCCAGCGTTCAGTAGGTGTTCTGTAGGAGTTGTTCCACGTGTAGGTGTATTTCTGGTGTATCTATAGGGAAGAAGGTGACCTCCATATCTTACTCTTCCGCCATCTTCTCCTCGTCCCCTATAGGTGAAAAATTCTTAACAAAATATAGAATTTAGCAATAGTTTTTAAAAAATTACATACTGTGATTAAGTTTAATTTATTCCAAGGGTGCAAGGCATATGATATTTGACAATTAATCAATGTAATCCACCATATAAACTTGCTAAGGAAGAAAAAACATTCATATTAATTGATGCAGAAAAAGCATTTGACAAAATTTAACAATTACTCATGATAAAATCTCTCAGAAAATAAGAATAAATGGAAACTTCCTCATCTTAATAAACAGCATATGCAAGCTAACTATCACTATCATTTTACTTAATGGTAAAAGACTGAACAAAAGTAAGGGTGTCTACTTTCATCACTTTTATTCAACCTAATGCTTCAAGTTTTAGGCAGTGTAAGAAAGCAATACATGAAAATAAAAGGCCACCAGGTTGTAAAGGAATAAATAAAATTACTGCTATTGCAGTTGTCATGATTGTCTACATAAAAAATCTCAAGGAATCTGCCAAAAACTTCTAGAATTATTAAGTGATTTCAGTGACATTGCAGTTTACTAGATCAACATAAAAATTAATTGTACATACACACATATTAGCAATGAATACATGGAGACAAATTAAAATAAATTAAAAATAAAATAAAATAATAAAATTGTAAAATCACAAAATATGTAAGTATAAATTTAGGAAAGCAAGTGCAGGACTTGTATGCTGACAACTGCAAAATGTTAATGAAATGAGTCAATGAGGATCTAAATAAAAGGAGATCCATACCATGTTCATGAATTAGAAGACTTAGCACAACAAAGATGTCAGTTCTCCTCCAACAGATACACGAGGTAATGACAATTCCTTATCAAAATCCCTGTAAGACATTTTTGTAGATAGAGCCAAGATTATTCTAAAAATTATATTGAAAGGCAAAAGAACTAAAATTTCTAAAAGAATTTTGAAAAATAAAAACGAAGTGGAAAAATCAGTCTACCTGGTGTCAAGACTTCTTATATACATACAATAACAAGACCAAGTGATATTGGCAGAAGCATAGCCACACAGATTAATACTTGATCCAAGTGGGCTTTAAAAGGTTGATACTTAATTTCCAAAAATTTGCACAATTTTTAGCTATCTTTCAGTTATTGATTTCTAGTTTAACTCCACTGTGATCTGAGTACATATTTTGTCTGACTTTTATTCTTTTAAATGTGTTATATGTGGTTTAGGGCCTGGATGGGTTGCATCTTAATGGATGTTTCATGTAAGCTTGTGAAACATGTGTATTCTGCTGTTGTCATATAGAATATTTTATAAATGTCAGTTATATAATATTGATTTGTACTGCTGTTCAGGTTTCCTTATTTTATTACATAGGTTAAAAAGAAATACAATGGAGGAAAAAGAGCCTTTTCAACAAATGTAAATAAAGCAATGTGGCATCATAGGCAAACAAAAATGAACTTCAACATAAACCTTACACGTTAGGTGAAATTTAATTAAATGTATCACAGACTTAAACATAAAATTTTAAACTATAAAAAACTTTAGAAAACAATATAGGAGAAAACTTTGACACCTATTTCCAAACAAAGAGATCTTTCATTTGAAAAGCACAATCCATAAAAGAAAAAATGATAAATCAGATCTCATCAAAATTAAATAGTTTGGTCTGTGGGAAACCCTTTTAAGAAAATGAAAAAATAAACTATATACCAAGATAAAATATTGGTAAACCACATACAAATCCTATAAACAACTTCAAACTCAACTTTAAAGAAATAAACAATTCAATTAGGAAAATGGGCAAAAAACATGAAGAGATATTGTATCACAGACAGGCTATACAAATGGAAAATAAGCACAGGAAAATATATTCACATTCATTAGTCATCAGGAAAATACTAGTTAAAACCACAATGGGATATCACTACACAACTATCAGAATGCCTAAAATATAACATAGTAATCACACCAAATATTAATGAGAATAAAAAGAAACTGCATCACTGACATATTGTTCGTAGGAATGTAAAGTGGTCCAATCACTTGAAAAACATTTGGGGGTTTCGTGGAAATGACTAAATATGCAACAACCAAAGACCCACCAAATTCACTGAGAAAATTCCCAGAGAAATACTTATGTTTACATAACAATCTGTACACAAATGCTTACAGAAGCTTTTTTTTATTATAATGCAAAATTGGAAACACCCCAGATGTCATTCATAAACTGTGATACATGCATACAATGCTACAATACTTAGCAGTAAATATGAAAAGACTATTGAAGCCCTCAACATGTATGAATCTCCAAAGAATTATTCTGAGAGAAAAAAGCCAAAGGTTGTATATTGTATGATTCCATTTAAATAGCATCTTGAAATGGGAAAATTATAGAAACGGAGATAAGGATTAATGAGGGAGCAGAGGCAGGAGGAAAGCAGGTGCAGCTGTTAAAGGGCAGGCAATATATGGGATCCTTGTGAGGATTTAAGTGTTCTGTATCATGAGTGTATCAATGTCAGTATCCTAGGTGCTATATTTAACTATAGTTTTTCAAGGTGTTATTATGAAGGAAATTGGGTAAAGGGCATACAAGATCTCTATATTATTTCAACTGTCCAATTTCAACAGTTATCCACAAATAAAACGTTTAATAAAAGAAGTTCTCCACACCAGCCATCCCATTCACACAGTTCTATACTCTAGACAACGTCACACAGATTAAAGTGTATTTTCTTAATTTATATTATTTTCTTAGAGTTTAGTGGCATATCAGTTTATTACCATTTGGATAACAGTTTCTTGCATAGAACTCAAGCTTTGGGCCATTCTCTTATCACCAATAAGTCAACTGAGGCATGAAATTTGCCTTTTACCTAAATTAAATACCAAAATGCAAGACACATCTTAGTAAAACTATTTTGTTAGCAGAAAACTGGCTCCAGTAGTTAAAATGTTTAATATAAACCACATATTTCTATATAAATATTAATTAGGATGATCTAGTACACTTTATCAAATATTTTTTGGTTGTCTGTTATTTGCCAGGCACTCATGATATAATGGTGGATAGCACATGTTCTGTGCCTTTGAGATACTCACAATATTGTGGCACAGGAGTTAAGTGTACAACATGGACTCTTCTATGAGACAAAAAGAACACAGGAGAAAGATGATCAACTTCCTGAGAGGGTCAGGGGAAGCTTTAGTAAAGAAGGATGATCGGAGTTGCAACTGTAAGAATGACTTAGAAATGTACTCTATTAACAGGGAGGGGAATTGAATTTTAAGAGGAATGAATGTCATATAGAAATTGACAAAGGCATGGGGCAGCAATTGGTGGTGGTGATGGTGGTGGCAGTGATTGTAGTAGTGGTGAAGGTAATGCTCACCAGTGCCAGTGGTGGTGCTGGATTTGGAGGTGGCCCTGTTGTTGGTAGGTAGGAGTAGTAGTGGTGGTGATAGTATTGGTGGTTGTGGTGCTTGTGGTGGTGGTTACTGGTGGTGGTGGTAGTTGATGGTTAGTATGGTGGGTTGTGGCAGTGGTGGTGGTATTGGTGATGGTGGTGATGATGGAGGTGGTGGGAGCAGTGATGATGATGATGATGGTGAAAATGATAGGTAGTGTCCGTAGTAGCAGTGGCAGTGCTTGTAGATGCAATATTGTGGTTGGTGGCAATATTAGTGGTGGTGGCAATGCTGGTCATAGTGATAGTTTTGGCGGGGATGTTGCTAGTGGTGGTGGAGAGAACAGTGCAGACTTGTGGTTGCTTTTGATGGTGGCCATGGTGATATTGGTGGGGTGGTGGTTGTGGTGGTAGTAGGAGGAATGAGGATGCACATGAGCTGGGAAATAACTTAGGACCAGGTTAATATTCTTGCATATTATTACAGAATGGAGACTGTGGATAATCTGGAGGCTAAAGGGTAGGTTCTTAGGAAGTATCCCAAAAAGGGTCGAAGTGAAGGGAAGAAATAGCAAAGATCAACAATTTCAGACAATTTTAACATATTTTCCATAAAAGCTGCTGTATTCCTGAAGACATCAAACTTTCAAAGCTTGCTTATGTCTGTTTTCATGTCTGCCCTTGACTCAGGATGTAACCTTTAGCAAATGATTTAAGCTCATTGCCTACATGTTCTCATTCACCAAATTAAAGCATCAGCCTCACTAATGATTCTCCTGGAAAGAATGACTACTATTTGAGAACTTTTGTGCTCAAAAGAGCTGGAAAAGCACACACTATCATTATCAGGATGAAATACAAAAGGGCTTCTCTAGTGGAAAATCACAGCTGACAGCAGCTGTGGGCTGAAGATCCCAAGGCTGCTGCAAAGGAGATGTACTGAGGGACTGTAAGCTGCAGGAAGAAAAGGGTAAAATTTGAAAATTCCTTATTATTTAATGATTAAAAGTGAGAGAAAAAGAGAGCAAACAGGTTGAAGTGGTGTGATTATAAGGATCCTAGGAAGAACAGTGATCCAGAGTTACTTATTATTTAAGAGTTGCCTATTATTCAAAAATATAAAGAAGACTGGAGAAGAAAATAATTGAAAAGAGTGATGATCTTTAAAAATGCATCAAACTTTTCTCTTTTCATATTGATTCTGAAATCTCCATTATTCATGAAATTGCCTGGAAAGCAGAATAGGTATATAGAGAAATTAGACTGCCCAATGGCACAGCACTAGTTGACGGTGGAACAGGGATTAGACTGAAGTATTAGCACACTGGAAAGACCACAAAGGTAGGTAGGCAGGGTTCTGAAGACACACTTCTGACTCCTTATTTTTCACTATCTTTCCCATTTCTTCACCAAGGAAACTCCACAGATTGCCTTTCCTCATGCACTGGGGGAAAAATATGAAGATGAACTCTCTCTAGGCAGGAGGATCCCCCACTCTTAGCCTGCTCCAGGAGACTGCTGTGATTATAGAGGGAAAGAAAGGCTAGAAACCTCAGAGACCCAAACAGAGGTGATTGGGGGAAGAAAGAGAAAGTGTAGATGAGCTGATGTCTTCATCACTAATTGCAGGGCAACCATAGCCTGGTCTAAATATGAACTACTTTTCAAATCACAGAGTGGCAATAAATAACTACTTATTTCTTTTCATCATTAGCTTTTTCCTCCACTTAACTTCAGAATGTTTTAGAATATCATACCTCCTTTGGTGAAGGCAATGATCAACAATGTCTCCTACTTAATTTTTGATTTAACAAATTTAAACTGTTCAGTACAGTTCATTTAAAAATATTATTCAGCTAATCTCATTGGGTGACATCTGGAATAATGTTTAATAAACGTTACTTAAAATTAATGTTAGATGGTGGCATTTGGGTTACTATTCTTGCTTTTTGGTTCCTAAGTTGCTGGAATTCTTATCCAAACAATAAAGCCATTAATCTTTAGAACAAAACAAAACAAAAAGATAACCACTAGTAAAACAAGACAAGACAGGAACATGCCATTTTACAAAAGAGAAAGCAGAATTTCTCTAAAGGTCAATTTAACAAAAATAAGAGGAAAAAGTAAGGAGGAAAACGAACTAGAAATATTACAATTGGCAGCTATGAAATAAGTAAAAGGAATATATCTAATCATATCAATTACAAAATAAAGCTCACTAATTGAATTGCCTTTATACAAACATAGAAACTTGTATTGGGATGCAATTTTTTACAAATACAGTAAGAGAAAAACAAAGGAAAAAAGATACAAGAAAATTTGTAAGACAGTGACATAGATTTATTGATGAAGAGAAGCAAAAAAGCAGTAGCTGTCAAATTATTATCAGATAATATGCTCAGGGCCAAGTGCCACCAAGAAGATATCAGCCATTGACCTTATTATCTGACAATGAAATTCAAAGCATCTAAATTACAAACAATTAGAGATATGATTTCTGGAAAGATAAAGTAAGTGTACTTATCCTTATATCTGTAACCAAATACAACTAAAAAACCTGGAGTCTATATAAAACAAACATAAGAATACTCTGAAAGGTAGAGAGAAGGACAACTGGCTAGGGACCTCAGGATGCAAAGAATGACAGGTGGTGGCAATGGAAGCTGAGTAGTGAACCTAGACTTCCATCCCATATGGCAGTAACAAGGAAGCAACTTCCTTCTTCCAAAGGAGCTGTGCCATGGGAGAACTGCTAAAACATAAGATTAAATAAGATCCGGCACTTCCCTGGTGGCGCAGTGGTTGAGAGTCCACCTGCCGATGCAGGGGACACGGGTACGTGCCCCGGTCTGGGAAGATCCCACATGCCGCGGAGCGGCTGGGCCCATGAGCCATGGCCGCTGAGCCTGCATGGCCGGAGCCTGTACTCTGCAATGGGAGAGGCCACAACAGTGAGAGGCCCGCATACCACACACACACACACAAAAAAATCCAAAATCTTACAATATAATATCTAAAATGCCCAGATTATAAGCAAAAATCATTCATCATACCAATAAAGAGAAAGACCTCAAACTGAATCAACAGATGCCAACATTAAGAGGGCAGGGAAGTTAGAATTATCTGACAAAAATTAAAGTGGTCATCATAGAAAATGCTTTAACAAGCAATTGAGAACACAATTGAAACAAATTAAAAAATAGAAAGCCTCATAAATAAGAAAGAAAATCTCAGCAAATAGGAGATATGAAGAAAAAACAAATTCAGAATTGAAGTGTAAAATAACAACTAAAACCTCAAAGGAGGAAGACACAGCAACAGAAAGGAGAAGACAAGAGAAACTTGGAGATATAATAACAGAAATTACTCAATCTGAACAACCATGTAAAAATAGCCTGGACAAAAATAAACAAAGCCTCTGGGACCTGTGAGGTTATAACAAAAAAAATATAATATTTATATCATTGGAATCCCAGGAAAAAAAGGAAAACGAGAGTAGGGCCAAAAAGTATTTGCATAAATAATGGCCAGAAAAGTTCTAAATTTGACAGAAGTATAAACCTACATATTCAAGAACCTGAGTATACTTCAAACAATATAAACCCAAAGAAAATTCATACCATGGCACATCTTGGTAAAACTTCTGAAAAGTAAGGACAAAAAAATCTTGAAAGCAGCAAAAGATAAAGTAACTATTAACTGTAGGGAAAAAATCAACTAGAATGACAGCACATTTCTCATTAGAAACCATGGAGGCCAGAAATGGCACATTTTTCAAGAACTAAAAGAAAAACTACCAACCCAGATTTTTTTTTTTTTTGCAGTACGCGGGCCTCTCACTGTTGTGGCCTCTCCCATTGTGGAGCACAGGGTCCGGACGCGCAGGCTCAGCAGCCATGGCTCACGGGCCCAGCCGCTCCGCGGCATGTGGGATCTTCCCGGGCCAGGGCACAAACCCGTGTCCCCTGCATCGGCAGGCGGACTCTCAACCATTGCGCCTCCAGGAAAGCCCAACCCAGATTTTTATATGCAGTAAAAATATCCTTTGGGAATGAAAGGGAAATCAAGACATCATCAGGTGAAAGGACATTAAGAGAATTTGTTATCATAAACCCTACCCTAAAAGAACGGCTAAAGAAAGATCTCTAAATAGAAAGGAAATGCTAAAAACAGGAATCTGAAAATATCAGGAAGGAAGAAAAGTAGATAGAGTAAAAATAGTAGTATATACAGTTGACTTTCTTTTTCTTCTTGAATTTTCCCCTTGAGTTTTATAAATTGTGTTAGACAGTTGAAGAAAAAATTGTAACATTGTCAGATGTGGTTATCAATGTATGTAGAGGAAATAGTTAACATGAGTATATTATGAGAGGCTTAAAGGGACACAAAGTTTCTACACCCTGGGTGGACTGGTAAAATGCCAACACCAATAGACTCTGACAAGTTATGCATATATAATGTACCAATGTAGAGAAATTAATTTTTTTCAAGAAATTTGCAAGGGGATGCACTCAAACCACTTAATACCACTATATTCCAACCAAAATGAAAATTTTAAACTGTTTAAGTAAACTGCAATATAAAAAAAGCAAAACCACTTAATACCACTATATTCCGACCAAAATGAAAATTTTAAACTGTTTAAGTAAACTGCAAAAAAAAAAAAGCAAAACCACTTAATACCACTATATTCCAACCAAAATGAAAATTTTAAACTGTTTAAGTAAACTGCAATATAAAAAAAGCAAAACAAAGACATTAAGAACAAACAGAAAACAAAAAATGAAATGGTACAGGTATGCCTTAAAATAGCAATGATAACATTAAAGGTAAATGGTCTAAATACAGAAGTTAAAAGACAGAGACTGGCAAGAAGAACAAAAATATAACCAATTCATATGCTGTCTATAGGAAACTCACTTTAAAATATAGTGGTATTCACAGGTTGAAAGCAAAAGTATGGGAAAAGATACCATGCAAACATCAATCAAATAAAAGTAGGAGGGACTATACTAATATATAAATTAGACTTCAGAGCAAAAAATAAAATAAAATGTACTTAGAGGGACGTTACCTAATGACAAAGATCAATACACCAAAGAGACATAGCAAACATAAAAGTGTAGTCATCAAACGACAAATCTGAAAACTATGCAAAGCAAAAACTGAAAAACAAAAGGAGAAATAGGTAAATCCACAATTACAGTTGGAGACTTTAGCACCTCTCTCTCAACAACTGGTAGACCAGTTTGACAGAAAATCAGCAAGTAAATAAGAGAACTCAATAACATCATCAATCAAAACTAACTAATCAGCATTTATAGAACATGACACCCAAAAAGAGCTGTGTCTTTTCAGTAACAGATAATAAACACAGACTACAGTTACCCTTGAAGAACACAGGTTTGAATTGAGGAGGTCCACTTATATGCAGATTTTTTTCAATAAATACTATAGTACTTCACACTCTGGTTAGTTGAATCCATGGATGCAGAACCCTGGATACAGTAAGTCCCCTACATACAAACCTTCAAGTTGCGAACTTTCAAAGATGTGAACGTGTCTTCGCACGTCCAATCATGTAAGTTAGTTCACGAGTCTGGGGTATATTATCACATCCGTGCATCCTCTACAAGTGGTTGTGCTTTTGTATACTTTACTGTACAGATAGAGTACAGTAGTACATTATCTTTATTTCAAGCTCAGGATGTCCAGAAGCACGTGTAACAGCAGTGGTGATGTAGCTGATACTGCCAAAAAGCTCCAGCTGTTGTGCTCTACTACTGTAATTTTCAAGGTACTGTACTGTAAGATTAAAAATGTTTTCTTTATTTTTTGTGTTTGTTATGTATTGTTTTTGCAAAAAGTATTATAAACTTATTACAGTACAGTACTATATAGCCGATTGTGTTAGTTGGGTACCTAGGCTAACATTGTTGGACTTATGAACAAATTGGACTTGCGAACATGCTCTCAGAATGGAAGTCATTCATATGTAGGGGACTTACTGTACAGAGGGCCAACCGTAAAGTTATATGCAGAGCTTCAACTGCACAGGGAGTTGACACCCCTAACCCCCACATTGTTCAAGGGCTAACTGTATATCCTTGGCCATAAAACAAACCTCAACAAATCAAAAAAAAATTGAAATCATGCAGAGTTTTCTGACCACAGATCTAGAAATCAATAATAGAACAATAACAGAAGAATTTCCAAATAATTAGGAACTAAAAAACACGCTTCTATATAATCCATTATTCATGAGATGTCCCAAGGGAAATTAAAATTACACTGAACTGTATGAAAACAAAAAGAAAACATACAAAAATTGGGGGAGTATAGCTAAAGCAGTGTTAAGAGGGAAATTTATTGTACTTAATGTTTACTTTTTTTTATGTGCAAGTGTCTTGCACAGTGTCTTGATCAAATGGCCAGGCCATTAACTGTAGCCCATGAGGTTCACAGTCCACCTCTGCCATGCCACACTAAATGGCCATAACTGCAGCAATTCCTGTTAAGGCTTCAGGATGAAGTCTAAGAGAGGTGAACATAGACAATTCCCATAATAAATTCAGTAGTGGGGACTATAAAAATAGAGTTTTATAAACACCCAAAAGAACCTATTCATAATCAGGCTTGGGCAAGTGTTCTGGTGTTGGTGGCCTCAGACACCAAACCAGAGAGCTATTTTCCCCTCATCTTGGTGGCAGGGGTTGTGTGTTACCTGTGCACCAGCATCTAAAGGGCCCAAGCAATGTGATTTCGCTTCCTCTTCATGGACTTCTAACCTTGGCATAGGACCTCTGATCTCTCCTAGGGACAGAGGGACATTGGTTTAACCAACTGCTAGTATTGTTTATTTCTGAACAATTGAAGGGTCTGAACAAATGAAAGTGAGTCCCTCCAATCTGTCCCCAGGCCCAGAGGAAGATGCGGGCTACCAAAGTGCAAACCTCTCTCAGGTTTGGTCACAAGATTTCTGGGGTGGAGTGAAGGAGTGGAGAGCCAGGTAGAGCACCAGGCTGGGGTAGACAGCTGTTTCCCGGCCAGGACTACCAGGGATGGCACAGGATAGGCTAATTCCAGCAGAGCCCAGGCTTTTCCACTCAGAAGGTTATTGCAGCTGCTCTGTTTTCCTGGCAGCAGTGGCAATAGCCTTACTAACTTTAGCAAGATTACCTCTGAAGGGCGTCTAATTAAGCCTCTAAAGTCTCTTCAGGGTAACTGGGCAAAGTGATCTCGAAGGGGTCTACATTCTTTTATCCCTTCTGAAATTTCAACAACTTGCTGTATTGCAGGGCACTTATCAGTGTCCGAGAACTGCTTAGAGTTACTCAAATCGTGATAGCTCTCCACTGTCTCTGTTCCCACAGTCAGATTGCTCCAAATCGTGCTGGGAAAGTGCTTCCCTACCTTCTCTGAACTCCTCTGTTGTGTCTCTAGGCTAACCCACCAGGGGAATTCAGCCAGAGAACTGCAGGCTAAAGAGAAGGACCAAAAGTCACCCCCTCAGAACAAAATGACTTGTATAAGCAATTCCTTAGCATACTTCAAGAATGTGCTGTGGCTCTGCTAGCACTCCCTAAGACTCACTGGCATGGCTAGCAAAGTGCCCCATGGGATACTCTAGCACTTTCCAAGATCCATTGTCAGAGTGCCCTGTAGGACTCATACTCTTGCAAATGACTTATTAGCACCCCTCTAGAATACCCAATGTTCTCTGCTAGTCCCTTCCAAAGATGCCTTATGGTATCTTCAAGCTTTTTGTTCTTCCATAACAATATTGTGTTTAATTGACTACCCTGCTTGATATACCAGTTTATCAAGGGCTCAGCTGAGCTAGAGAGAGCTGAGGGGCCAGGTGTAGGAGCAGCCAATAAGACAACCACCAAAATGAAAAGAATAGTCAAGTCTTTAATCATGCACTGCAATAGTATAAGCAAAAGGCTGAACTGGAGAAAGCACTGGCTATTTCCTGTTACATTTCCCCAATGGGATGGTATCTATGGTAGGTCTATGGATATGATAGGTCTATGGATTGTCTCACTGCCAAAGAAGCCCTAAACAAAAGTCTCCCGCATTTCATAGATCTAAGGGCCTGGGGAAGACTGAGAGAGAAGACTTGGGGAAGACATTGGCTGAAGGCCCCAGATCAAGAGGCCTCTGAATGGAGGTGCCTGGGCTAGGAATGCAGCTATGAGTAAGAGGATGGCCCTAAGTCCTGACTACAACTCCCTTCGGAGGCTGCACTGCACTGGCAGTGCACCAACTCTATGTGGGGAGAGCAGGTAAAGCTTTTTTAATTGCCTGTTATTGGGCCTGGAAAATTCTACATAAATGTTAGTAACAAGGAGCTGTACTCCTTAGACATTGGAAAGAAGAGCAATGTAAACCAAAAACAAGGAGAAGGAAAGAAATGATAAAGATAAGAGCAGATCGATTAAAATTAAAAGAGGCAAATGACAGAGATGTCAATGAATTAAAGTGTTGGTTCTTTGAAAGGATCAATAAAATTGACAAAGTGCTAGCAAGAGTGACAGTGAATAAAGAGAAAGGACACAAATCACCAATATCAGGAATGAAGCACAGGATCTCTACAGATCCCGCAGACTTGAAAATGATAATAGAATACTATGAACAACTTTAAACATAAATTTGAAAAATTAGATAAAATGGACCAATTCCTTAAAATCTACCTCAAACTATCACAACTCACCCAATATGAAATGAATAATTTGAATGGCCCCATAGCTATCAAGAAAATTGAATTTATAAAATAATTTTTCTGGAAAAAAAATCTTGATCCATGTGTTTTATAAGGCAAAGTATACCAAACATTTAAACAATGAACACTAATTTTACATGAATCTCTTCCAGAAAATAGAATAAGAGGTATCATTTCCCAACTTATTCTATGAAGCCAGTAGTACACTGGTAGAAAAACCAGGCACAGTACAAAAAAAGGAAAAGAAAAAATACACACAATATTTCTCTTGAACTTACGTGCAAAAATCCTCAACAAAATATTAGAAAACTGAATCCAACAATGTATAAACAATGTAACACACCATGACCAAGTGTGCTTTATTCCAGGGATACAAAGCTGGTTCAGCATTCCAAAATCAAACAGTGCAATTCAACCATGTCAACAGGTTAAAGAGAAACCATGTGATCTTATCAGATCTGAAATATATGAAAAAACTCACCCTTAAAGAAACAACCAATCCAATTTAAAAATAAGAAAAAATATATAGAGACATTTCAGATGACATATTCAGATGACAAATAAGTACATGGAAATATGTTCAACATCACTAGTCATTAGAGAAATGGAAATTAAGATCACACTGACATAACAATATACGTCTATTAGAGCAGTCAAAAAATAGTGGCAATAACAAATACTGGCGAGGCTGCAAAGAAATTGTATTTCTCACGTATTACAATGTGAAATGTTACAGCAACTCTGGAAAAGAGTTTGTAGTTTGACCAAAAAAAACTAAAAACTAAACTAAACATACTATTCACTCCTGGGCATTTATCTTAGAGACACAAAAATCTACACATATTTACTAAAGATTCTGACTCTACGTTTATTGTTTGTCTGATGACAGCTTTCAAATCCTACTTCTCCCCCTCACCTTCTGTCCCTCATTTGGTTAAACTGGTAAGAAAACTTGAGTGCTTCCTCCTTTGTTCCTGGTGGGAAGTTCAAAACCTGTGAGTGTGGTAAAGGAGCACCCAGGAACACAAGACTAAAGACTGAAGATTAAAAATAAAATAACTAAGACACACCAGAAATTAATAAAAAACAAACAAGCATAATTTAATAGTCAAAAATGACTAATAGAAAAATAATATTATTTGATTAATAAGGCCAAAATCTGGTTCTGTGAAACCAATAAAATGAAACTGGCAAATGTAATCCAATAAAAATTGAGAAGAAAGAAAAATTTTAAACTTGGAATTGAATAAAGGGTCAAAGAACATAAATAGAGGCAATAAAATATAGAAAAGCATAAAACACGATGTTTAGTTTATATATAAATTTGAAAACTGACACAGAATTGCTGTTCTCCTTAGAAAAAATAAATGATTAAAACTAACTCAAAGAAAAATAGAAAACTCGAAGAGACTGATTGAACTTTGTAAACATGGTAAAGATAGTTAAGTCTATTAGTGCAATTTAGCAAATTAAAGAGAGAAAAACACACCATCATATGATAGGTGAAAAATATCTACCAAAATTCAACCTGCATTTGTTGTTGAACAACGAACTCAAAACTACAGGTAAACCAAGAATAGAAGGAAATATCCTTAATCTGATAAGCACTTTCTCCAAGAAATCTAAGGAAACATCATAATTAGTGACAAAATACGAAGTCATCCACATGAGACAGTTTTAAGATAAGGATGGCCTCAGTCACTGCTATTAGTCACGATTGTACTGAAAGTTCTTGCTTTGTATTAAATCAAAACAACCAACCAAACAAGATTTAATGTTAGAAAGGAAAAATCACAACTGTCATTTTTTGGCAGACAGTAAGGTAGTTTACCTTGAAATTTTAAGATATTTAATTGAAAAATTAATTGAATTAATATGAATTCAATTAAATACAAATTAATAAAAACTAATAATGAAATTCCCTATGTAATCGGGAACCAATAATAAAATTCCCTAGGGAAAAAAAATCACCATTCACACTAGCAAAAAGAAAAACAAGCTATGTGTAAAACAAGCCTCAAAAATATATCAAAATAATCAAAACAATGTGAAAGAGAAAAAATATCTGAACAAATAGAAAGGCATACTATGCTTTTGACTGGGAAAGCTCTGTATTGTAAAGATATTGGTTCTTTTCCACTTAATCTACACATTCAAAAAGTCCCAATCAGACTTTTAGTTCCAAATAGTAGACTGTGCCCACGCATTTATAGCCTCTTCCTCCCAAGATTTCATTTAAATGATAGTAAGGCAACAAGAAGATGCAGGAAGCCAACACTGGCAGAAGAGAGAATTTAACTAAGTTCAAGAAGACAGAAGATAGAGTGTTCACAGACAAATTTTGAGTTCAGAAGCTGGAGGGTGGACACTTGGGAAAGTTACAGAACTACTGGAAGGTGCCAAGCTGCCCTTCTCAACACTGAAGGGTCTTGCATTTGAAGGCTGTATGTATAATAAAGGGTTGGAGGGATTGGGCTGTTGGGAAAGTTGAGAATTAAGTTCTGTATATGGAGTAGTGGATTCCTACAACCATGCCATCACCCACAAACAATGTAGACACACAGGAATCTCAGTAGCCAGACCTGTTTTCTCCAGGTAGAGAGGTGTGAAGTTATAAAGAATCTGAACAAACCAAAAGAGAACCTGAGTGCCTGATGTGGTCGTTAGAAGACCTGAGAGAAGCATGCATATTATGGCCTTGCCCTCTCCTCCACCCAGTAAGTCAAGCTGGGACCCAACCTGCTCATTTCAAAGCAAAAGGCTCCAGTGGACAATCCCTACCCATGTGCACGGGCTCCCAGCCAGGCTTATTACTGCTTCTTTCTTAGATACGAAATTAAACATGACACCCAAGGAAACCAGACATTTAAAGAAAGCACACTGATAAACCCCAAGGGCTAGAACTGTGGCTGCACATAGAAGATGTTCAATGAATATTTGCTGAATGAGTAACTGGCCAAGGGAAAAGTAACAAAAGTTGACAGTGGAACAAAGAGACAATGGGGGAAATGGAAGATACATTAACATATAATGTCAAAGAATTATATTCTTTCCGTAAAAGAGCAACAGGTTACTTAAAAGAAGAGGGACAGAAAGGCAGGCAGGAAGGAATGAAGGAAAGAAGGACAGAAAGAGGCAGACAGAAGAAGGGAGTGAAGGAAGGAAGGAGGAAGCTCTTAGAATTAAAAAAAATGTAATGTCCCACTCCTCTCCCCCAAAAAGTTGAAAGTTGAAAGAAAATACAATAAATAAATGTTCAACAAATGACGAGAAGATAAAATACATAAGAAAAGGTCAATTTTTGAAGATACACAGTGAGTACATAGTCCATTTCTTCTGGCAGAGTTCTGGAGTTGTGGGGCAGTGTACCCAGCAACATGGCCCTACCCAACTCTGAAGAGTGCATGTGTACATGAACACAGAGCACACATGCACTCACACACACACATGCATGCACACACATGTACCTGCACACCAATGCACATGCATGTGTATGCACACACAGATGAACATACTGACATACAGCTGCATTGCTAACACCCCCCCCCCCGAGATGGTTGTTTTCATCTGTCCCCATTATTGGGCACCAGATCTCCACTGCTGGTGTGATTTTATTTTATTGTATCAATTTACACTCCCACCAGCAGTGCAAGAGTGTTCCCTTTTCTCCACACCCTCTCCAGCATGCTGGTGTGATTTTAAATCCCGTCTGACAAGGTCACCAAGTGATCTGGAGGAATGGACGGTGCAGCAGCATGTGCACCCTGATTTGGGGATGGAGTTAGTATGAGTGTCCAGCCACATGTTCTTGCTTCACGTGGTTCCCACTGTGACACAAATGCTCTGCCACTGATTTAGAAATAGACTTGATTTCTGCAGCCACTGTTTAGCTAAATTTAAATGGATCTTCTGATCGAACCTGAGATACAACGTTCCTAATGTACCTCCACCCTCCCTTTAAGCCCCTTTACATTCTGGCCAAGCCCAGGATCTCCCAACCTGGCCAAAGGGGCAGCTGCTCATGTTTCTGGATATCCATGTGAAACAAACTAACCTTGATATTTTGGCCATCCTTAGAAGTTAGTTTGAAATAAATTATAAAGCTACATATGAAAAGAGATAAAACCATAAAGTTCTGGATGAAGACATAAGAAAATGTCTTCCTGGTCTTGAAGTAGGCAAAAATTTCTTAGAAAAGATACGAATAGCATTAACCAAAAAAGAAGAAAAACTAAAATTGACGTCATCAAAATTTAACATTTTGCATGTCAAATACATCATTAAAAAAGAAAAAAAAAGGCATAGACTGAGAAAAAATATTTGCAATAAATACATCTAATAAAACTTCTATTCAGAATATACAAAAATGTACAAAAATCAATAAAAACACAACTGAATTCAAAAATTAACAAAAGCCTTGAACAGACACTTCACAAAGAAAATATTCATAAGGCCAGTAAACCTATGATTAGGTGTTCACCTCCATTAATTAACCAGAGAAGTGCAAAAAAGAAGTCCACTCTGATATATCACTACCTGCTCACTGGGATGACCAGAACAAAACATACAGATAATCCAAATGCTAAGAATAAGTCAAAAGGACCTGTAATACACTGCTTTTGGGATTGTAAAATGTGCAACAATTTGGGAAACTGGCAGTTTCCAATGAAGTTTAACTGATTCTTACCCTGTGTCCCAGCAATTCCACTTCTAGGTGTATACCTATATTAGTTTTCTAGAACTGTCATAACAAAGTACACAAATTGGATGGCAGAACAACATCTAACAACAATGGAAAGGTATTGTTTCACCGTGCTGGATGCTAGAAGTCAGATATCAAGATATCTGCAGGACCATACTCCCTCTGAAGGCACTGTGGAAGGATCTGCTCCAGGCCTCTGTCCTAGCTTTTGGTAGTTCCTTGGCTCATGGGAGTACTCCAGTCTTATCGTGGCATTCTTCCTGTGTGTGTACCTGTACCTAAAATCCCCCCTTATTATAAGGACACCGGCCATATGGGATTAGGGACCACTCTACTCCAATATGACCTCATCTAAACTAATTACATCTGCAGTCACCCTATTTCCAAATAAGATCTCGTTCTGAGATACTGAGGGTTAGGAATTCAACAATATGAATTTGTGGAGACACAATTCAAGCTATAACAATACCCAACAGAAATGAATGCAGATGTCCACCGAAAGCCACATACAATTATGTAAACAGCAGTTTAATTCATAATGGTCAAAAATGAAAATCAATCAAATGCCCAACAAAGACAAAATGGATCAACAAAAAGCCATATATTTACAAAATGGCATACCAAGTGACAATTAAAACATAACAAAATGATTGCTGCAGTCAACAGTATGAATGACTCTCAGAAACATTATATAGAACAAAATAAGCCAGTGCATACACACTGATTCCTTTTGCATAAAGTATTTATAAACTATAAACTTTTATATCAACAAACACGAGGTGATGGAAGCTGGGAAGAGATGACATGGAGGTGAGGGTGGGGGAGTGAGGGTTGACAGGGGAAAGGCATGAGGAAACCTTCAAGGGAAACAAAATGTTCTGTGTCTTCATTTGGGAACAGCTTACTCAGGAGTACAGGCAAAATTAACAAGATGTGCTTGAAATGTATGTATTTTACTCTGCATATTATATCTAGGTATGTGCTAATGTTACAGCCTCTGAACAAAGAGAGTCTAGTGGCTGGATAACTGCATCATCTCACAAGGGCCTACCTTTACTTGATACTTCTGTGTAGTATACTTCATGAGCAAAACTGGGAGAGAGCGTGGAGAAGGAGACGGAGAGGATGGAAGAAGAAATTTAAAAGAGAGATACAGAGTATTATTTCTGAACAATAGAAACAATAGACGCATTGACACACAAAAGATAGTCCACTCCCTGGAGTGGGAGGCAAGGAAGAAGAGAGCCAGGTTACAACAATTAGTTTTCCAGGAAAGCAAGTTCTGGGGCTTTGGGCTGAGTCAAGACCATCTGCAGTATTTACAGAAGAGTGAAATAATTGACCTTAATATTGATGATGCTTGAATTTCCAGTCTTCTGTTCTTCCTGTTTGAGAAAACAAGAGTAGGGCTATATGTATTTTTAAAGAGTGTGTTTGTGCTACACATAGAAGTATTTTTCATAAGGAATTAAATGGAAAAAATAATCACATACCTAGAGAAACTTACTTCTTGAGATGTGCATGTGCTTTTCTACATGCGTAATGCACAGCTGCACTCTGAAGTGAGGGATTATGGTGTCTAGTAAGTCAGGCCAGTTCATCCATCACTCAGTAGAAGATGCAATCTCAGGCCCCTATCCCCTGGGAGACAAAGGGGTTTAGAAACCATCTGATTTTAAGCAGGATTTCTTTCTGCACTGGCTTTGAGGGATGCTGCTTAGCCCAGGTGGCTCTGATTGAGAAGGAGACTGTGATCTACGTCACTACCCAGACCAGGTTCAGCAGTTGTGATGTTGGAGGATTCTCTGTCCCTCAAAGCCCAAGCCACCCACCCATAGGTCATAGTTAAGCTGCCTGGAGGTAGTGTCCTTTTGTCCTGACTGTGCTTGTTCTTCTCTTTGCCTCTCCTCACCCTCAGACCCATTCTCCACCCCTCTCTGACTGATCTGCATTTCCAGAGGCTGACACACAGAGACTTCAACACCTGGGCTCCTTATCCTTGCCAGCTGGTTCCAGATGTATTCAGCCATGGGAAGTGTTAGCAGGAGACTGGACAGCAGCAGGTGAAAGAACTCAAGTACCCTTCCTTCTCCCTCCCTGCCTGCGTACTGCATCTTAGGCAATACCCTGTAATTCTTGACTATGGCTCCAGGAGGCCTGCCCTTCATTTGTTTGGCTTTCACTGGGCTCTGATAACAGCTTTCATTCCTTGCTTCCCTTCTACCTGAGACTGGTGATGCTTTTTCTCTTTTGCACAGTTCTGTGAAATCAATATCCGTTATTTATTTCCTTAACCTATATTTTCATTAAGACCTTTTTATTTGGACCTTCTGGGTTGAGTTACATTGTCTGTGGGATTCTGATACAGAGCTGACCCTTTAATGTATCAGTCTGGTTTTCATGCTGTGGCCAACACAATTCCTTCACAGTGTATGACTACAGCACCCTGACTCTGCTGACAGTATCTGTGTGAACAGACATCCTATGACAGCCCCACAGTGACACCAGCCTGTGGAAGAGCTGAGACGTACCCGGAGTTCTGGGTAGCCCTGGACCCACTAAGCCACCCTCTCATGCCTTAGTAAAATTATGCTAATAGCAGCCCAGTTCTTTTCCCACTTCTCTAGCTACCTGGTGCTTCTGTTCTTGATAATATTTTTCTTCTTCCAGCTTGAAGATAAGTCAATCATCTGCAGCTGAAAGCAGAAATACAATGGAAATTGAGTCGTTCTAATTTCACTTTTATTTCAATTAATATATGTTCAGTCTCCATAAAAACATCTTCACTTGTTCAGTGTCTGTCCTCCCTCATTGGAGGGTAGACTCCACATGACAAGGATTATGTTTATTTCATTAACTACTATATGTCCAGGGCCTAGAACGGCAATGCATAGAATATAGTAAACCCTCAATAAATATCTGTTGAATAAATAGATGAATAGATATTGTATATAATGCTGCTGTGAACATTGGAGTGCATGTATCTTTTTGAATTAGTGTTTTTGTTTTCTTCCAATATATACCCAGGGGTGAACTGCTGGATAATATGGTAGTTCTGTTTTTGTTTGAGGAACCTTCATATTTTTCCATAGTGACTACACCAATTTACATCCCCACCAACTGTGCATAAGTATTCCCTTTTCTCTACATCTTTGCCAATGTTTGTTATTTGTGATCCTTTTTGTGACAGCCATTCTTACAGGTGTGAGATGGCATCTCATTGTAGTTTTGATTTACGTTTCTCTGATGATTAGTGATGTTGAGCATCTTTTCATGTGTCTGCTAGCCATCTATGTGTCCTTTCTGGAAAAATGTCTATTCAGGTTTTCTGCCCATTTTTTAATTGGGTTGTTTGTTTTTATGATATTGAGTTGTATGAGGTATTTACATATTTTGTATATTAACCCCTTATCAGTATATATTGTATATACACAATGAAATATTTCTCAGCCATAAAAATAATGAAATTCTGCCATTTTCAACAATGTGGATGGACCTAGAGAGTATGATGCTTAGTGAAATAAGTCAGACAGAGACAAATACTCTATGTTATCACTTATATGTGGAACCTAAAACGAAACAAATGAATGTATGTAACAAAACAGAAACTGACTCATAGATATAGAGAACAAACTGGTGGTGACCAGTGAGGAGAGGGAAGAGGGGTGGGGCAAGATAGGGCAAGAGGATTCAGAAATACTAACTAATATGTATAAAATATATAAGCAACAAGGATATATTGTACAGCACAGGGAAACAGCTATTATTTTGAAATAAATTTAAATGGAATATAATCTACAAAAATATTGAATCACTATGTTGCATGCCGCTCGCCCGCCCGTCGCCTTCCCGCCGCCGGCCCTGGACCGGTTTCCCCACCGGTCGTCGATCCTCCGCTCCGGGCCCTCCTTTCCCTCGCTGGGCGCCTCTGCCTGTCCTCCGAGCCCGCGGCCTCTCCTCCGTCGTCCGTCCGGCTCTCTCTCGCTTTCTCTCTTTCCCACCCTCCCACGTGTGCTCCCTGCCCGCTCGCCCCCCGCTTCCCGTCGAAGCCTCCCTTACGCCCTCGGTGGAGAGGGGGGGCCCGGGACGCGGGTGCGGGGCAAGGGCCCTGGAGGCGGGGGGTTGGGGTTAAGGAGAAAAGAGGGCCGCGTCCGGGCGCGAGCGGGAGGTCTCTGTCCGGTTTCGGGAACACGGTGGGGGCGTTGTCGGGCGGTAGCAGTGGTGTCTCGTGTGGCGGTCGGCCCGGCGCCCGGACTGGGCTCCGCGTCACGGGCCGGTAGCGCCGAAGCCCGCGTGCTGCGGGCGGCCGCGGGCGGAGAGCGTGTTGGTTTGTGTCTGGGCGGCGGCGAGCGTGGGGCTCTCCGTGCCCCCGCCTAGCCCGCCTCCCCCCTCCAGGTACCTAGCGCGTCCCGGCGCGGAGGTTTGAAGACCCATGGGAGGTCGCCCGTCCGCCTTGGGGTCAGGAGGTCGGGCCCGCGGGGAGTCGGGAAGCCCCTCCCTTCTCCCCCAGACTCCGCTTCCCCCCCGCCACACGGGGCCGGGCCCCGCGCCGCGCGTCACTGGTCCTCCCCGCCGCGGCAGTCGGGAGGGGGCTACCGGGCGGCTGTGGTGCGGGCGGTGACCGTATGCTGCACGCGTGCGCGCCCCATGTCCCTCGGGGTGGGGAGGTGGGAACCCCCCGGGCGCCTGTGAAAAAATAAAATAAATAAATAAAAATAAATGAATGGGTAAACAAGGGTGTAAATGAATAAGACAGTAACATAATTTTAGGCCAATTCTACTAGTGATACAGGAAATACAGTCACTTTTTTAACTCAAGTCATGGCTACATGAAAAGCTAATTATAAAGGAAAGCAGGAATAATAAATGTAGAAGCAATGAGGGAAATAGAAAATCACTATTACAGCACAGTAATAATTGCTCCAGGCAATTGATGAAAGCTAAAATTAGTGGGTGGTACTTTAAGGAGAAATAGGAATTTTCAGGCAGACTCTCAACCACTGCGCCACCAGGGAAGCCCTCTCCTGCAAAATATTTAATGACTGTGCTGGCTTTAGAATATGTCCAGGAACCCTTTGGCATTCCTTCTAAAAGGTGAAGTTTAATGCAGTCACTGCTGAGTGTGGGCTGAATGCAGTGAGTTGCTGCAATGGACAGAGTAGGGTTTCTCAGCCCTCTCTCCTCTTTGTTGCAGAGGTCACCCTGTGATGGAAGAAGTTCTGCAGCATCTCTCGCTTCTGCCCACCGGTGCCAATAGCTCCCCCTCCGTCTGTGACAACATGTCTTCAGATGTTACTGAGTATTTCCTGGGGAATAAAAAGCACCCCAGTTTGAGCACCCCTGAGGCAGAGTGTAGAAAGGGAATAGTAATAACTTTCCAGTGAAAAACCAGGCAGAAACTACCCTAACCCAGAGATCAACATGAACAACACCAGTGATAAATCATGTTAACATGTACTCCCTGATATGATGAGATGGGAAAGGTACAGGTCTCATTATGAGAAAGTATCAGACAAACTCAAACTGAGGAACATTCTACAGCTATATCCATCAAGTACTCTTCAAAAGGGACAAGGTCATGATAAACAAGGAAAAAATGGGGGGAAAAAAATCACAGATTGGAGAAAACTATGAAGACATAATGATTAAATGCAGCAAGGTGCCTGGATTGAATGATGTAACAGAAAAATAAACATTAGTGCAAAAAATTGGTGAAACATAAAGTCTGTAGTTCGGTTTATAGTGTTGTACTGATGTAAACTTTTTGGATTTGGTAAATGTATCATGGTTCTGTAAGATGCTAATGTAGGAGAAGGAGGGCATATGGGAACCATCTGTATTATCACAACTCTCCTATAAATCTAAAATTATTTTAAAATAAAGGTAAACAATGAAAAAAAGAAAGGTAATGACAAAAGGAACTAGACACAAGTGAGGGTGGAGAGCACTGTCAATCTTCCTCTATAAGACACGCTCCTAGCCTCTGTAGCTTTTTCCTGGCCCTACATTTCCACTACCCATTGTCAGTCCAAATTCATAATTCAGCTTATACTTGGAGTAACTTCTGGGTTATACATTTTACTCCAGTTCCACAACAGCCTCATCACTACATAAACAAGATATAAAATTTCCAGGCCTCAGGTTGAAAGAAATAGCTTGAACAAAGTTTCCTGTAACCCAACTACAATTGATGGAAATCTCCTGGAAGTAAATTACTTCTATTTATCCCCTTTTCTTTCTGAATGCCTAGCTGATGCTGCAGGCCCTCCGGGAATGGAGTCTCCTTTGGTGAAAAGGCTTTTGTTCCTTTGAGTTTTCTCCCCACTGATGCTTTCATGGGCAGGCTGCACAGTGAGATCTCCTCAATCATGAGGGGCACTAAGCTCTTCTAACTGGAGAACTACCTGGACCATAATGGGAAGTGTAGAAATGTTAAGACAGCCAGGTATGGGTGAAGAAGTGCAGGACAGCTCCAGCAAGGGCAAGGGGAGGACAGCACACAGCTATTTGTTTTAACAGGAAAAAACATTAGTCCTGATTCCAAAGCCTCCACTTGGTTCCCAAAGAACTATACCCATGGAGTCTTCTCGGCTGGTCTCCTCTAGTGCTTGGGCTGGACCATACCTGGAGCCCGTGACACCTTAAATGCAATGCCTTTCCATTATGCTTAGCCTACAGGGAGGTTTGAATATTCACAGACTGCATGCACTCCTCGGCCCTAGCACATGGTCACTTAATGAGGGCACTTTTCTCCACACCTTGCTAAGCCTCCTTGGAGATAACCATCATAGTGGTGCTTACCTGGTTGGAGGGAGCCCCACCTCTCTCCTAGGAGCTGCATAGAAGAAGAGTATGGGTATAGCCAACACTCTCTAGTGTATGACACTGTGATAGTGACATCGGTCACTTGGCCTGGCAATATTCAACAAAAAACGTTCCTAAGGGCTGTGGACAGATTCATGAAGTCACTGGTCCCATGGACGGCGGACACATCATCTCTAACCAAGAAAAGAATTAGGCCTCATGGCGTCAGGAGACCTATGATTTGGGTCCCTCTAATGTGGGCATGTGAATGTTTAACATATGGGTTCCCCCAACTATAAAATCATACTTATTTTTTTAGAAAAGGAAAAGATAAATTTAAAAATAAATTGAAGATTATCTCAAATTATCTCAAAACATTAAGCATGAAAGAGACCCCCAGATAGAAGCCATTAAGGAACATGTCTGTAAGATTTGATTTCATAAATTTTAAAATCTTTGGTACTGTGAAAGGCATCATATAAATGGTTTAGAGGAAACCTGGGGAAAAAATATTGGAAATACATGTGGTGAACAAAAAATTAATATTAATGATGTATAGGGAGTGCCTACACATCAATGGAAAAAGAGAAATTAATAGAAGATTTGATAGTGGCTGTGAACAAGCAGTTTACATATAAATAAACACAAATGTCCAATAAACATTTGAAAAGATACAACTTTATTAATAGTCAAGTAAAATTTTGGATAAAATAAATATTTAATTAAAAAATTTAAACCAGAATAAGATTTTTTTTCTGACCAGATAGACAAAAACTAAAAAGAATATTGACATCAATTCAATATTGGCAGGAAAATTGGAGCTATCACCTACTATGGGTTGAAGTGGAGATTTGTGTAAATTAAAAGTGATATTCTTTGTGCAAAGGTAAATTTATACAAATATCTTGAAGACAATCTGCCAAATGTAACGAAGCTTAAAATATGCATGCTTCTTACATTCAGCAGTTCCACCTATACCAAGAATTCTTATGGATATATTTACACAAATATGCATGAATGATAATACCAACCAGAAGAAAGCTGTGAGACTTAGATTTTAAAAATGTATGTAAAATTTTGAAATAGTGCCTGATACTTTATAAATCGTCAATGTCAATTATTTTTATTTTTACAAAGATGTTAATTATGGTGAGGACTATAGCAATCAATAAAAATAAAATCTATCTAAAAGTCCATCATAGGGGAATGCTTAAATAAAGCATACTTTATCAACATTGGCACATGATTGTTCATCAAGAGGTATTTGTTGCACAAGTGATTACTGCTGACTGACTGTAGATGACTATAGAGATACGGTTTCATAGTGTGGTTTCCCACAAACGCTGGATGATTCCTGAATATCTGCTTGCCTTTGGATTAGAGCATCCGTGCTTTCTTGCGGCTCCCTCTGCCACAGGCTGCCCCTCCCCACCCCCACTCACCCCCGTGATTGCTGCGGAGGCACAGGACAGGCTGCACGAGGGCACCTGCCAGAGGTCGTCTTCTGGCTGTGAGGAAGTCCCTAACCTCAGGGGTGATGCCAACTACCTAAGCCACAATTCCAGCTCTCCAAACCCACACAACCATACCCCAGCGCTCGGTGGCGTGATTGCTGTGGTCCTGGAACCTCCACGCAGGCTGGCGGTCACCCAGTTAGACCCTATAGGGTGTTTCGGTTCCCTCCTGTTTATGAAGGCACTGACTCTGAGCCAGAATCTCTGTCCCTTCTGCAGCAGGTATTCCACGTTCACGTGTTGGAATGTACATTCTGATGCATGTTTTGCTGTATAGAGAATCCAATTTGTTTCGTATTTTTAGCATGCCCTGTTCACCTGGAGCATGCTTTTTGCTTCCCAGAGCTATCACTAACTCACTGATTTCACGTGCTGGGAAAGAAGAAAGGCAGAATTCCTTAGGGATGGCTGATACCCTCCATGGAATGGAGAGTGGGTCTTTGGCAGTCTCAAATCAATTATACTAGCTCTGGCAATAGCTATTGGGTATCAAAGTTTTGTCCAGGAACCCCTAAGGGTCCCTCAAATCCTTTCAATAGGGCCATAAGTTCAAAATCATTTTCATAATGCTAAAGAGGTGTTGGGTTTCTTTTTTTTTTTAATGTTTTCTCTGTCATTTTCTTACAGTAGGGTTTTCTAGAGGCAATATGGCATATATCATCATATATTGCATACAGAACAAGTAGAATTCAGCCTTCTTCTATTAAGACAGTAAAGAGATTTGTGAAAAGGTGAAGCAATGCCAGTTTTCTCACTATTTTTTTTATTTTAAGAAAATATTAGTTAATTTTTATAAAACAGAATTTATTTTACCATCAAATGGGTTTATTATTATTTTAAATGAATAATAAAGATATTAATGCATGTCAGCTTTAATTTCTAATACAGGAAATATTGATAGGCAAGGTCTTAGGTGTGTTCAGTCATTTTAAGAGAGTAAAGGGAAACTGAGACTAAAAGATTTGAGGATAATGTTTTAATTCTGCCTTAAAAGTGAGCTAGCAAAGCATTTGGTCCTACGTGTCGAGGAGTTACCATCTTTCTAGTCCAAGTACAACCTCCTGCACTTTTTGATTTCACCCTGTCAGCTGATGCTGGCTCACTGAGTCCCCACTGTCTGCATGTCCTGTAGGCTCTCTCGGCTTGATTGACAGAGCCTGCCTACTGCCTCTCTAGTGTGGCTAAACTAGGGCTTTGCTCTTCTCTGGTTTACAGTCTATCGAATATTCCTGCCTCGCCTGCCTGCTAATCTTTCTCCCCAGTGAAGCAACCATGGTTTTAGTGCTCAACTATTGATCTCTATTTGGGGTCCAGAAGGTCAATAAAAGGCCGTCAACTATACTCACAATTGATTTTAGGAATATTGGAAAGCCTCACATCCACCCCCACCCCCCACACATTATTATATCCTCTTGATGATGCTTTATAGTTCTCTTTTTAAAAAAGAGTATTAAATTATTCACAGTCTGTAATTATGTATTTTAATTTTAAATTATATATGGAATAATAAAATAATAGTTTAAAAACAACACACATTCCTATAACTAAAGATAATTTGTATAAAATCTTGGTCTATTTCTTTAAAAATACATTTAGTGGTTTTAATTTTATAAAACAGGCAATGCATTCTCACAGTATGAAACACACTCAACATTTTTGATTATTTCATAATACATAATTTTACAAGCATATCAGAAATTATATAATAGTTTTCTTACTATGGGCATTTATGTTGCTTCTATTTGTTTTCCTATTATGAATCATGCTATACCAAAAAATCCGATACCAAAAAGCTCTTCTTCTAACCCATGATTATTTCCTAAGTATAAATTCCCAGAAATTGAAAATTAGCCCATAAAGCACAGAAAAGTTAAAGTTCTTCCATTTTTTAGCCAAATTGGTTTCAGAAAAGCCAACCCACACTCCTACCAGTAGCATATGAGAAGACTCATCTCACTGTATTTCTTCAGAATTAAGTAGTTTGATTTTTTAAAATATAATTTAGTTGGGAAAATATGTATTTCTTTGTTGTTTAAACTTGCATTCTTTGATTACTAGTGTGACTGAACATTTTCCTTAATGACCTTCCTATGTAGGTTTTTCGTCTGGTTTATATGTATACGTGACCATTCTATGTATAAATTTTAAGCCTTTTTTAACCTATTTTTCCCTGTTATCAATATCTCTTTGTAAACATTTATTTGAATTGCTGCATGAAATGGCATCAAATGGACATACCACATGTAATTAATCATTTCCCAATCACTGAATATTTAGCTCCAATTTCTCACTGTTTTAACTTTACTGCAATGTCCATTTGTATTAGTACAAATGGACCAATTTGTGCACTTCTGTAACAATGCACCACAAACTGGGTGACTTAAACAACAGAAATGTACTGTCTCACAATTCTGGAGGCTGAAAGTCCAAAATCAAAGTGTCAGCAGGCTTGGTTCTTTCTGAGGCTATGAGGGAAGGATCTATTCCATGCCTCTCTCCTTGACGTACAGATGCCCATCTTCTCCTTGTGTCCCTCCACATCATCTTCTCTGTATGCATATTTATGTGTCCAAATTTCCCCTTTTTATAAGGACACCAGTTATATTGGATGAGAGCCCACTAATGTCCTCATTTTTATTATCTCTTTAAAGACCCCATCCCCAAAGAAGGTCACTTACTGGGATACTGAGATTTAGGACTTCATATGAGTTTTGGAGGGACACATTCAACCCATAACACTATTTTCTGAGCTTAACCTTTATCTGCATTTGTGATTATTTTCTTAGATTAAATTCTCAGAAGTAGAGGTAATGACTATTTCTTTAGATCTTTGTTGCATGCTATCAAAGTGATAGCTTGCATTTCTATAAGGGAAATACTTTTCATTTATAATAAGAGAAGAGACTTTGTAAGAAGCATCTTTAGTTCCCTGGCAAGAATAGGATCCATAATGCAAAGGGAAGGGTAAGGGACCAAAAGCAATGCCTTGTCTGGGTTACATTCCAGTAGCGGAAGGAGGAAGATGAAGGCATTAGGTTACAAAGGGGTTGGGAAAGAACCACCTGGACAAGAGGATCACCAAGAAAACAAAACAGTCAGGGCAGATTCTGCCTGGTTCTATTCACACTTCCTCAAGTGACACCTCCTGCTCAAGACTGGAAGTCTTCTGGGAATATTTGCTCCTGATAGACTATAGCCTGACCTCACTGGAGAGATGGTGTTTTCTTCAGGGCTTGGAAAGAATGAGCCTGGCAAGGAAATAGAAGCTTCAGATTCAGCATCCTCTTCTAGTGACAAAGACCATCTCTGAGGGATCACGTACTGTCTGCTTCACCCTGGAGGTCTGTCCTGTGCCTTGCTCATTTCACATCCATTTTCCAGTGGACAGAATCTAATTAAGAAACAATTTAGAATAATTAGAAGCCAGTAATGAATAAAAGGCAGTGAGACATCTGATCTTCCCGTAATTTAGCGAGAGCTCTGCCTTTACTAATTAGGAAGCAAAGCATTCCGCTGAACTTGGAGCTAACCCACAGTGTGTCAGTGTTGTGTCACAGACTCAGATGGCATGGGGGGCAGAGCAGAAGGCATTGGCCAAGTGAGGGTCAGACACCTGTGTCCCCATTCTCTGGAGGTAAGATGCTCAGGCTGGGGAGGCTCCAGGGGAGGGAAGGTACAGGCAGATGCTGGTGGCTTCAGGTCAACAAGTCCTGACCAGGTGGCAGGCACTGGCTGAGGGCTTTAAATAAATTATCTCATTTAATTTCTGTAGTAACCTGTAAGGTGCATATTGTTACCCTCTAGTTAAAATTGAGGAAATTATGACTATGCAGGAAACCCAGAGAATGAAAGGAAGAGCTATTGTTAATAACCTAAGCCTGACGGATTTCAAAACCTGGAACTTCTCCCTTTCCATCACTGCCCTGGAAACCTTGAGACAATTCATCAGTTGCTGAGGGCAAATTCCTGTCACTCTTCTGTTTCCTTCCTAATTAATGTTGGATTACTTGAGATGAGTAGCTCTTTCTGACTATTAACATGTTTGCTCTAAATCGGGTATGATGGTCCTGGTGGGACTTTCCCTAGTTTAGAAGGAAAAAACAGAAAAAGCAGATTATTGTCACTCCAGCAACCCCTCTAGGAGAGGTCTCCCTCAGCCCTCCACAATGAAATACCTTTGGTTAAAATGATGGTGACTAGACTTTTCAGAGCGGCTCCAACAAGTAAAGAGCTTGGACACCATGACCTCAGTCCTTACAACGGGAGAAATCTGGACCAATTTAAATCAACAACTTTTTTTGGGCTCACTAGAGACCCAAAGTCACAAGGCAAACTACCCTGAAATCTGTAGGGTCAACCGTACCCAGAAAGGTAGAGCACCCAAGACTGCTTACCTGGACAAGAAGTCACTGGGAGCCGTAACTGACAAAACACTTACCTGACTAGTAATTGTGACAAAGTTCTGGAGGCTGAGAACACATTAGCACGATAGTGAGAAAGTTCTGGGGGGTTGCTCCTACAGTCTGGAAGTGGAGTAACATTGTTGCAGGCTTTCCCTACAGAAAGCTCACCAGGTCCTCCCAGGGAGAACCCCTGAAGATCCCCTCATGCCCTTGGCCAGGGGGGCAGTGGATGAGAATTACCGGAGGGCAATACTGAAAGCTTATTCCAGTGGGGAGTGGAGGCGGTGTGTGGAATTCTGCCCCAAACCAGTCCCCTCCAGCTTTTCTGTCTCACCTTTGAAAAAATAATTTTAAAAAACATATTCAATAGGGAACCAGAATTAAGCATATAAATTGGAAATGGAGGAACAGAGCCACTTTGAAAGGCCACCCATGAGAAACAGGCCCACAGAATGACAGAGACTTTATCCGAAGATTGTAGAATGCTACCCCACCCCACAACTGAAGGCCACACCAACAAGCTTCCAGCATAATAACAGTGCATTACAAATGAAAGGACTATAAAACACAAACTCTTACCAAGGAATAGCACAAAGGGAAGCCCTAAACCAAGAGGAGAGATAGAAACAGAGACAGCAGTGGAATTTGTAGTCTCTGACACTATAGCTACAGCAAACATTAAACATGGCCCAACTCCTAGGCAGAATAACTTAAGTTCTCACAGTAAAGGCCTTTTATACAAGTTCCTATAACCTGATACATCATGCCCAGCTTTTAATCAAAAATTGTAAGTCCTGTTAAAAGGCAACACAAAACAAAATACAGTGTGAAGAAATATAAGCTATCAACAGAACCAGGCTCATATATGATACAGATGTTAAAGTTATCAGACAGAGAATATAAAATAACTATGATAAGTATGTTAAGGGATTTAATGGAAAAATAAAAAGTACACAAATGAAAGAACAGATGGGCAACATTTGCAGAGACATGGAAACTCCAGGAAAATAAATCAAAAGGGAATGCTAGATATCAAATTCATTGTAATGCAAATGGAAAATGCCTTTGATGGTCTCATGAGTAAACTTGACACAGCAGGGGGAGAATCAGTGAACTTGAAGATGGGACAATAGAATCTTCCTGAACTAAAACATCCAAAAGAAAAAAAAAAAAAATGCAAATCACAGAACAGAACATCCAAGGATTGTGTAACAGTTTCAAGAAGGTATAACATGCCATAATGGGAATGCAAGAAGGAGAAGAAAGAGAATAGAACAGAAAAATATTTGATATACTAATGGCTAAGAACTTTCAAAAATTAATGACAGACATCAGAAGACTGAGGCTTAATTAGATGATGAAGCTCAGAGAACACCAAGCAGGATAAATTTAAAAAATAAAGTATATTCAAACTGTAGAAAACCAAACACAAAGAGAAAAATCTTAAAAGAAGCCAGAGAAGAAAGTTTTACCTATAGAGAAACAAAGATGGGGGTTACAGTGGACTTATAAGAAACCGTGCAAGCAAGCAGAGTGGAATGAAATATTTAGTGTTGAAAGGAAAAAAATGACAACCAACAATTCTAAATGTGAAGTAAAAATAAAGGTTTTAGCAGACAATTGAACACTAAGGGAATTCATCACATGAAACGTTGAAAGAAGTTCTTCAAGCAAAAAAATAATCATAAGGGTCAGAACCTTGGACATGCATGCAGAAAGAGTGACAGAAAAGCAATAAATAAAGGTAGAATTAAATCCTTTATTTTTTTACTCTTAATTGTTCTAAAACGATGGTGATGATGCCACAGATAAGCTGAGCCTCTGAAGGCCCAGGGCTGCCTCTCCCAGCGTCTTACCTGACTCAACTGGTTTCCTCAGCATAGAAACTTTTCCCCACTGTCTCCTTTGCTACTTGATGCCACCACTCACCCTGCAAGATTTAACCCCCTTATTGATCATGCCGTGACATATTTCCTAGTGGTTGTTTGTCTTTCATTTTGTAGGAATAGGAACCAAACCCTGTTTTGTAGCTGGGGGATTCTCCAGTTGTTGAGTCCTGTTATGTTTCAGACACACCTCCCTTTACAGAAGAAGAAACATGCTAGATATTTGGTCTCTGAGTTTCCCTCGCGGGCTTTGCCAGCCATATCCATGGACTCATAGGACGATGACTCAGGAGAAACTGAGTCAAAAGGGAATGGACAGAGAGCTGGCAGTGGTAGCAGTGACAGTCAAGTAGGGCCGTTGGCATGAAGTGTTAGTGGTTGCACACCCTGCTTTATCTTCAGAGCATGCAATACTACCTGCCCATGGTGGGTGTCCAAGTATGTCTTGCTGAATGCATGAGTGAGTGAGGAAATGAATTAACAAAGCTACTAAGGCTTGATGACAGCACCATTGTTTCCTTTCTCAGACTGGTTATGATCTGGTTTAAGGTAATGTTCCTGAAGCTTCCTCTTGAACTCTCATCTTCTCTGGTGCATCTAGCAGTTTCAAGAGCCACCCAGATCCTTTCAGTAAACATTTATATTTAGGTTTGACTCTCGTTTCCTGAAGCAGAGAAATGTTGCCAAAGCACCTCCCACCATCCCTCATGTTCAGGGAGGGGTGACCAATCCCACTCGAAGCACCTCTACTGGACGAGCTTCCACACTTCTTTTGTGGCAATCTCTTAATATGTCTGCATCGCCTCCTGGGTTGAGGGCTGTCCTGGGTTGAAAAGACCTACATAAACCCAGGACAACCTCCTGGGTTGTCCTGATGGGAAGGACTGAGTATTTGCATCTTCGTTTATTGCCAACACGTGGACTCTTTGGGGGTCATTGTGGAATCTCAGTTGATGTTCCCCATAGTAATATGAAATGATGACATGACAATTGCTGTCACATCCACCCTGTTTATGGAGCTGACTGGGCTAGGTATTTGCAGAGGGATATTTAGTGCCACATTCTATGGAGATGAGAAAGAGGTCTGTTACCTGGCCCATTGGTGACAACTGGGTAGATGAACACAATTGAATGGGATCAAAGTGGGCAAAGTAAATAATTGAACAAGAGTCTATGTGAATGTTAGGACAGACTTAGATTGCTGTGTCAGAAACGGTGCTACATCCTAAACATATGCTAGTCTCTTTGTATTTTTAGACCCTTTCAGCTTTGCCTGTTCAATGGAGTCTTTTCAAACTTAAAAACTTTTGCCCCCATCTTCAGCTCCTGAGAGCTATTCTATAAACTAGAGATTAACCACTGAACAGAAAGGAAGTCACAGTATAACTGTTTCTTTGAATTTCAGCCATCAAGCCCCTTTAGATTCATTCCATGGCATTTCTACCAAGAAAGATTCTGAACCAAAGTGGGATGGGGATGAGGAGAATAAGTAGGAAACTTGATTGCATCCTCCACCTGGTTGGCTTCTTCATGGAGATGGCAGCAACACGCCCTTGCAAATGCCCTTTCTACCTGGTCTACATCTGTCCAATGCCCACTGAGCTTCAGGAAGCCTCTGGCTTGACTGTTCTGACAGACCAGGTGTGGCTGCTCTGAAAAGGGACATCTCACCTGCTGGCCAAAGTGCAATCCTCCACCTGATGGTTAATAAAATGTCAAATATTTACTTCTAGTCCTTCACAATTTAAAGTTGAGCGCAATATAGTATGCAACCCCTCTGATTGTTCAATTTTTCTTGAAATACAAATGTTCAGTCTCCCAGGTCTCATTTCTTCCTCCTGAATCTTCTCCTAAGAAAGTGTCCAGGTTTATGAGGCATAAGACCTTCCACACCATCATGGTGATATGAGGAAGGAAGGAGAAGAGAGGAATCCCGATGGGCTTTACCTGATACCATCTGGTCTCTTAGGTGATGTGCCTTGTCCTGTTCCTGGTATGACCTGATAAACTCTGATGATGCCAGCTGTAGTTGGATGGAGTTGTGGACCATTTATCTGCCAAGATGGTGCTCTTAAAGCCTCACCTCGGCTGATCTGGCCTCATCTGGGAGTTCACTAGCTACAGAAACAAACCTCTCACCAGTCCCTCCAGCCAACTCACTGGCCCAGTAAACCACTCTCTAGCCTCTGCTGCAAGGTCAGTCCCCCAACCTTGGTGGATCCCATGGCAGGCCATGGATTACATCTCAAAGAGAGGGTTATACCAGATCCAAGGGACATGTGGGAAGGCAATGGCACACTCTCTTTCTGTGGCTGTACCCAGGCTTTACAAAGGGAAGCCAAAAAGGAACTTTCTCCAGAGTCTCAGAGGTTGAGGATGCAGCCAAGAGAACTTCTCTACCCTCAGTGTTACTCCTACTTTCTAATGTACTTCATTCTCCCCAGCCACTAATTAGATTTGCAGGATCAGGAGAGGAGGTACACTGCTAAATACAACCTATGTTACTGCTAGAAAATGGTTCAGTTTCTACTTCTCATACATGCAGATGAAAAGACCTACATAAAGCCTGTGTGATTGCCAATGGTAAGGCCTGATAGATCACACATAGGGTTTTGTCCAGGAGCTGACTCCTTATTCAGGAAGACTCAATAAAGGATGGAGTATTTTCTACCACTTGTTCCTCTTCAGGGCCACCCCTCGAGTTTTAGTGACTCCCCACCACATGAAACTGAAAACTTATAGAGAAGAAGGCTGGATCAGATTAACCTTCCACACTGGGTTCTCAACAGCCCAGAGGTTGGCAATGTTGTCTTGGTGAGCACTGTAGGAGGTAAAGGCAGGTCAAAGTAGCAGGGCTTTTTCCAACCCCACTTCTATCAGAGCATTGATATTTATATATTGGGGCTCCATTTAACTTTTTCTTTTAAAAAATTTTACTTTGGATGAAAAAGTTAGAAATCTAGTGTGATAAATGGTCATTGTTTCTTCTATTTTTCACACCCTGTGATTCTAACCATCTATCTTATCATCCTTATGTCTACTTCCTGCAGGATTCCAGCTTTCTTGACCCAGAGGAAGATGTTTAAACAGATACCTGTTAAACTCATTAAATCCCATTATTGTACAAGATTTTGCTTGGATACCCTGAGGGTATAGTCAGAAGGACTGGAATGACATTTCCAGATCTCAGAGTCAGATGGACCAGGCTGGAGAGAAGGAAAATTCTTGATTCTCAGCTGACATTTTTCATCCAACCATGCTGCCATCCTGACAATGCCTGCCACACTTTCATTCTGCTTTCTTTTTTTTAAAAAAGTTTCTCCAGTAACTAGGGCATTTTTATATTATCATTCCGAGAATATTAATGTGTTTTCCATCAAAAGCTTTATGATAATTATATTGAAGAGAGAGAAAAAAATGAATAAAGTTTGTCATTTATACAGTAATGATCCAGTGAGTTGATTGTTTCATGTACACCAATTACAGAATTGCCAAAGATCAAAGTCACCTGAAATTGCCATTTCTATTTACTGACAATGATTTTTGTTAAAGTAAATGTGGTGCTAAAAAGCAGCATATTGGCATAATAGTTCATTGAGGAGACGTTCTGATCGTGAAAAATAACTTAATGCAATAGTCACAATAACACATGGGGACAAAATATTATTTTCTCGAATTTTATGAGATGGAGCAGTGCTTAGAAGTGATGGTAGGAAGGCAGAATGGTAATACAAAAACTCGGGGAAAACTCTCCCTCACAAAGATATCTACTTAGCACATAAAAATTAGCAAAGACAATCATTCAAAATCTGTGATTGATCAAACGGCTTACAGCAAGTTGAGAAGCATTTATTCAACAAAATCCATGGAAACTCAGAACAGTGGGAAGCTACGGCATTTGTGATAGAACCTGCACTCCCCTCCTTCCCCCACAGCTCTTCCTTGGTTTAAGTTGTGACCTGACCATGGGCTTGGCAGCCAAGGAGCAGTTACCACCTCCCCAGATTTCTAGAAGCCAGAGAACATCAGAAGATTACATTTTTTCAGAGCTCCATGTTGCAGAAGGCCTATTGTGGTTGTAGAATCAGTCAGGTGGCTCCACCCTCAACTCCTGCTAAGTACGGAGGGTCCGGGCTGGGCAGCTGGTTTAAGAGTTCAGTCCCCTTTCCCACATGCCTTTATAATAGGAGGGATTTTCTTTAGTGAAGTTGACAGAAAGATGGCAAACCTTTTCTCCTCTAGCTTCCAGGGATGAAAGCCTATTTTAAATAGATTTGAAAGCTGGAAAGCCACCACATCTGATCTTCCCTGATTCTGGACTACAGAAGATCTGCAATGGTGCCTAGGAGTGACACCAGTTTCCACATCCCCCACACACACATACCACATATCTCCTGATTCATAAGGAGGATACAGGTGGAACAGCCAGTGGAGAGCAAACCCTCTACCAGCTCCTGGTCCATACAGCAGAGGTTCCACCCAGGGAAAAGTCAGATCAAGCCTTAAAGACTGTTAATGTCCCACCCCTGTTGAGGGGCCTGACTTAACTGGATCCAACTCTGGAGCAAATCATATCCTAGAGTATTGTTAAAGTCAGCTAACAATTAGTGGAGCCTAACAGCTGCCTTTGATAACAATAGAGGCAGCCTTTTCAGAAGCTTATCAAGGAGATCAGGGAAAGAAAGAGTCAACAAGAGTCCCCAAAACTCCTTTCCTGCCACTAGGTTCTGCAGAACCTTTTTTTTTTTTTTAGATTCCATATATATGTGTTAGCATACGGTATTTGTTTTTCTCTTTCTGACTTACTTCACTCTATGTGACGGTCTCTAGGTCCAGCCACCTCACTACACTCAACTTCATTTCTTTTTATGGTTAATATTCCATTGTATATATGTGCCACATCTTCTTTATCCATTCATCTGTTGATGGACACTTAGGTTGCTTCCATGGCCTGGCTATTGTAAATAGTGCTGCAATGAATATTGTGGTACATGACTCTTTTTGAATTATGGTTTTCTCAGGGTATGTGCCCAGTAGTGGGATTGCTGGGTCATATGGTAGTTGTATTTTTAGTTTTTTAAGGAACCTCCATACTGTTCTCCATAGTGGCTGTATCAATTTACATTCCCACTAACAGTGCAAGAGGGTTCCCTTTTCTCTACACCCTCTCCAGCATTTATTGTTTGTAGATTTTTTGATGATGGCCATTCTGACTGGTGTGAGGTGATACCTCATTGTAGTTTTGACTTGCACTTCTCTAATGATTAGTGATGTTGAACATCCTTTCATACGTTTGTTGGCAATCTACATATCTTCTTTGGAGAAATGTCTATTTAGGTCTTCTGTCCATTTTTGGTTGGGTTGTTTGTTTTTTTTTTGATATTGAGCTGCATGAGCTGCTTGTATATTTTGGAGATTAATCCTTTGTCAGTTGCTTCATTTGCAAGTATTTTCTCCCATTCTGAGGGGGACATTAATAAGCATGCAAATAATGGACTATTAGAAGAAGAAGAAAGAAAAGAAAATTTTAAATGTTCAAAGAAATAATTGCTGTGAACATGAAAAATTTAATTAAAAACATTAATTAATGCATCCAGAAAGCTCAACACAAAGTGATCCATATTGAACACTGATCATCAAAGAGACATCATGAAAGCAACAAGAGAAAATGACTCGCCATGAACAAGAGAATTACAGTAAATTTAACAGCTAACTTCAGATCAGATACAATGGAGGCCAGAAGTAAGTTTGGCTTAGATATGACATATTCTAAGTGGGGAAAAAAAACAAACACTCAACTAAGGCTCTTAGAGCCTTCAAAATTACATTTCAAAATATTACCGAAATAAAGACATTCCCAGATATTATGAACTGAATGTTTGCATCCCCTCAAAATTTGCATGTTGAAGCCCCAACCTCCAATGTAACTGTATTTGAAGACAGAATATTTATGGATGTAAGTAATGTTAAATGAGGCCACAAGGGTGGGACCCTGATCCTACAGGGTCTGAAGAAAGCTCTTTCTCTCTCTCTGCCATGTGAGGACACAGCAAGGTGACTATCTGCAAGGCAGAGAGAGAGCTCTTACTAGAGGCCAACCCAGTCAGACCTTAATCTAGGACTTCTAGGCTCCAGAACCATGAGAAAATAAATTTTTGTTGCTTTAGCCTCCCAGCATATGGTATTTTGTTATGGCAGCCTGAGCTGACTAATACACCAGATAAACAAAACCCAAGATAATTTATTGCCTTTAAGGAAATATACAGGAAATTCTTCAGGCCGAAAATAAGTGTCACAAGAGAGTAAGTAATTTGAATCCACACAAAAACAAAAAGTGCTATTAAGATAATTATGTAAAAAATCATAAAAGACAGTATAATTTCATATTTCCTCTACTTTCTTTCTTAACAGACTTTTTAATTTCATAAAACAATATATATATATTATTGCATTGTGTGCCTATATCATATAGAAATGCAATATATTAGACAATAACAACACAAAAAGAGATGAATGGGGCCAAAGCTATATTGGAACAAGGAAAAGACACCAAAAGGTAACACAAGCCTTAGTTAAGAAGTGAGGAGAATAGTACAAATTTTCTATCTATCTATCTATCTATCTATCTAGCCATATACATATATATTCTTTCTTCATCTTCCTTTAAGAAACACAAATTTAAATACAATAATAATTATAACTACTATTACATAATCTGTAACATACATTAGACAAAGTTGTTAAGCAAGAATGGCACAGAAAAAGTGAATAGAGCTAAAGAGGAGTAAGGTATTGTTTTCTTTTTTTAAAAATAACTGGAATTAAATTAATGGAAATATGAGATAGATTCTGAGAGGTTAATATATATCTTGTTAGCCTTAGTACAACCACTAAAAAAATTACTAAAAATTATAAAGTAAAAACTCATTAAAAATTCAAATGTTACCCAAGAAAATATTCACTTAAAGAAAAAGAAAGCCATAAAGGAAGAAGAGAAATGGAAAAGAGGCATGAGTCATGTAGGAAACAAACAGCAAACTGGCAGATGCAAATCCAACCATAATAATAATAGTAAATGGAATACATAGATAAAAATTAACTCTATTTGAAAATGGCATCATTGTCTACATAGAAATTTCAATAAATCAACGAAAATACCCTAGAACTAACAAATGAGTCCAGCAAGATTACAGGATATAAAGTCAACACACACACACACACACACACACACACACACTCCATTAACATTTCTATATACTAACAGTGAACATTTGCAAACAGAAATTAAAAACATAATACAATTTAAAATTGATCCAAGATGAAATACTTAGGTATGTACTTAACAAAACATACATCTACATGCTAAAATAGAAAAATGTTGGTGAATAAAATAAAAATTCTAAATAAATGCAAATACTGTGTTCATGGATGGGTAGGCTCAAAATAGTAAATATGTTAATTCTTCCCAAACTGATCTGAGTTCAATTCATACCAATATCCCAACAATTTTTGGTAGATATAGACAAGTTTATTCTATATTTTAAATGAAAAGGCATTTAGAATAGACAAACAATCTTGACAAAGAATAAAGTGATAAGAATTATCTTACCCAAAGTTAAGGCTTGCTATATTGGTATAGTAATTAAGAGAGTGTTGTACAGGCAGAAATATAGACACAGATCAATAGAACAGAATAGAAAACGTATAAAATAAATTCACAGGAATATGAGTTCAGCTTATCCTTGACAAATTTGTAAAACCAATTCAATGAAGGAGATACAGTCTTTCCAACAGATAGCGAAGGAACAACTGGACATCCACGGGGAGTGGGGGGAAGAACAAAAAAACAACAACAACAGCAACAACAAAAGACCTCAAAATAAACTTTATGTCATACAAAAAATACTTCAAAAAGAACCTAAACATAAAACTTTTAGGAAAGGAAAAGGACAAAATCTTTGAAATCTGGTCTAGGCAAAGAGTTCTCAGACATGACATCAAAAGTACATTTCAGGGCTTCCCTGGTGGCGCAGTGGTAGAGAGTCCGCCTGCCGATGCAGGGGACATGGGTTCGTGCCCCGGTCCGGGAAGATCCCACATGCCGCGGAGCGGCTGGGCCCGTGAGCCATGGCTGTTGAGCCTGCGCATCCGGAGCCTGTGCTCTGCAACGGGAGAGGCCACAGCAGTGAGAGGCCCATGTACCACAAAAAAAAAAAAAAAAGTACATTTCATAAAACAAAATTTTTTTAAAAAAGATAAATTAGGCCTCATAAAAATTACACTGTTGGGCATTTATCCCAGGGAAATTAAATCCTATGTTTCCACAAAAATAAACTGTACATAAATGTCATAGCAGCTTTATTTTTATTAGCCAAAAACTGGAGTTAACTCAGATGTCTAAATATTCAAACAAACTGTGATACACACATTAAATGTACTACTACTCATCAATTAAAAGATACTATCTATTAATAACATGGATGAAGAGCCAATGAATTATGTTGAGTGAAAATAACCCAACGGCTAAATAACAGAGGATTAAAATTACATACTTTTGAAATGACAAAATCTTAGAAAGGAGGATATGTTAGTAATTGGTTTGGCTTAGAGATGGGGATAGAAGTAGGTGTGGTTATAGAAGGCAAGAAGAGGGATCATTATGGTATTGGAATTCTTCAGTATCTTGACTGTCATAATGGATATACAAACATACAATAGATGATAAAAGTATAGCATTTAATACACACACACCCACACGTACAGTAAAACTGGGAAATCTGAATGAGATCAGTGAATTATATGAAGGTAAATATCCTCGTTGTCATGTTATACTTTGGTTTTGCAAAATTTTGCCTTTGGGGCAAAATGGACACAGTTTATGAGGAATCTCTCTGTATTATTTCTTAAAACTGCATGTGAATCTACAATCATCTTAGTTTTTAAAAGACAGAGACATGGTTTCTCTCCCTGTTAATCAGTTACTTTTTGTCATAGTGTTATGGGTAACGTTTGAAATGTTCTGCCTCATCTTTTTATATGACAGTTCAGTTTACATCAAATTTTAAACTTTTAACAAAAGAGTCCCTACAGACCAATATTTCTAATGAATACCAACACAGTACTCTCTTAAAACGTTTAGCAAACCAGCAATATATAAAAGTTTTTATATGACATGTCCAAGTGGAATTTTCCCCAGGAATGCAAAGTTGATTTATCATCCAAAAGTCAGTTAATGTAATACACTGCATAAATAGAACACAATAGAAAACAACATGACTATCTCAATAGATACAGAAAAATCATGACAACATCCAACATCTTTTCATGATAAAAACTGAGTAATAGATTTAATAAGAGAAAACTTCCTCAATCTGACAAAGTGCATCTACAAAATACTAACAGCCAACACCATGCTTAATAGTGAAAAGCTAAATGTGTTCTACCTAGTATCAAGGAAAACACAAAGATTTCAGCTCTTGACTCTTCTATTTAATATTGTACTGGGGGCTTTAGCCAAAGCAATTAGGCAAGAAAAAAGGCATTTAGATTGGAAAGGGAAATGTAAAAATATTCTACTTATATATTTTTAATTAATAGACTATTTTAGAGCAATTTAGGTTTATAAAAAAATCAACTGGAAAGTACAAAATGCCTATATATCTCATTACCCAAGACACAGTTTCCCTTATTAACATCTTGCATTAGCATGGTATTTGTTTGTTACAATTGATAAGCCACCACTGACACATTATTATCATAGTTTACATTAGGGTTCACTCTTTGTGTTGCACATTCTATAGGATTTGACAATTGAATGATGACACATACCATTACAGTATTATACAGAATAGTTTCCCTGCACTAAAAATCACATAGGTTCCACCTATTCATCCCTCCCTCCCTCCCCTAAACCCCTGGTTGTGCCTTTTTCAGAATGTCATATATTTGGAATCATGCAGTATGTAACCTTTTCTTATTGGTTTCATTCACTTCATGCATTTAAGTTTCCTCCATGGTTTTTCTGTTCGTTTGATTTTTGCGGCTTGATAGCTTATTTATTTTTAATCACTGGATATTACTCCATTGTCTGGATGTACTGCAGTTTGTTTATCACTTTACCTATTGAAGGATATCTTGGTTGTTTCCAAGTTTTAGGCAATTATGAACAGAGCCTATATAAACCTCTGTGTGCAGGTTTTTCTGTAGACACAGTTTTTTGTTTGTTTGTTTTATTGAAGTGTAGTTGATTTACAATGTTGTGTTATTTTCTGGTATATAGCAAAGTGATTCAGTTATATATTGATATATATTCATTTTCAGGTTCTTTTCCATTATGGGTTATTACAAGATATTGAATATAGTTGTAAATAGTGCTGCTATGAACATTGCACTTCAAGTTAGAGTTTTTGTCTTTTCCAGATATATGCCCAGGAGTGGGATTGATGAATCATATGGTGACCCTATTTTTAGTTTTTTAAGGAACCTCCATACTGTTCTCCACAGTGGCTGCACCAATTTAAATTCCCACCAAAAGTGTAGGAGGGTTCCCTTTTCTCCACACTCTCACAGCATTTATTATTTATAGACATTTTGATGGTGACCATTCTGACTGATGTGAGGTGGTAGCTCATTGTAGTTTTGATTTTCATGTCTCTAATAATTCGTGATGTTGAGCATCTTTTCATGTGCTTGTTGGCCATCTGTATGCCTTCTTTGGAGAAATGTCTATTTATGTCTTCTGCCCATTTTTCGAATGGGTTGGGTTTTTTTTGTTTTTGTTTGTGTTTTGTTTTTATATATTGAGCTGTGTGAAATGCTTGTATATTGTAGAAATTAAGCCCTTGTCAGTCACATTGTTTGCAAATACCTTCTCCCAGTCCACAGGCTGTCTTTTTGTTTTATTTATGGTTTCCTTTGCTGTGCAAACGCTTATACGTTTGATCAGGTCCCATTTGTTTATTTTTGTTTTTATTTATTTTGCCTTGGGAGACTGACCTAAGAAAACATTGCTGCAATTTATTCCAGAGAATGTTTTGTCTATGTTCTCTTCCAGGAGTTTTATGGTGCCATGTCTTATATTTAAGTCTTTGAGCTATTTTGAGTTTATTTTTGTGTGTGGAGTGAGATAATCTAACTTCATTGATTAACATGCAGCACTCCAGCTTTCCCAACAACACTTGCTGAAGAGACTCTCTTTCCTCCATTGTATATTCTTGCCTCCTTTGTTGAAGATTAATTGACCATAGGTGTGTGGGTTTATTTCTGGGCTCTCTATTCTTTTCCATTGATCCATATGTATGTTTTTGTGCCAATACCACACTGTTTTGATTACTGTAGCTTTGTACTATTGACACACTTTTTTTTTAAACTTATTTGGGTAAATACCATGAAGGGCAATTTCTGGATCTTATGGTAAGAGTATGTTTACTTTTGTTAGAACCTGACAAAATGTCTTCCATTGTGGCTATATTATTTTGCAATCCTATAAGTAATGAATAAGAGTTTATGTTGCTTCAGTCCTCACCAGCAGTGAGTGTCAGTGTTTTGGATGTTAGCCATTCTAAAATTAGATGTATAATGATATGACGTTACTATTTAATTTGCAATTCTCTGATGACATATGATATTAAGCATCTTTCCACGTGCTATTTGCCATATGGATATCTTCTTTGGTGAAGTGTTTGTCCAGATCATTTGCCCATTTGGTAATTGGGCTGTTTGTTTTCCTATTGAATTTTAAGAGTTTTTTGCGTATGCTAGGTACAAGTGCTTTAGTATGCTTTGCAAACATATTGTCCCAGTCAGTGGTTTGTCTTTTCATTTGCATAACAATCTATTTCACAGTTCAGGAGTTTTTAAATTTAATTTAGCCCGAGCTATCAGGATTTTCATTCATGGTTTATGCCTTTGGTGTTTGATCTAAAAAGTCATCACCAACCCTACAGTCACCTAGATTTTATCTCATGTGCTAGGAGTTTCACAGATGTATGTTTTATATTTAGGTCTATGATCCATTTTGAGTTTATTTTGGTAAAAGGTAAAATGTGTCTAGAATTTTTTTTTTTTTTGGCATGAGGATGTCCAGTTGCTCTAACATCATTTTTTGAAAACATGCCTTTCTCCACTGAGTTACCCTTATTCCTTTGTCACAGATAAGTTGACTATCTTCATGTGGGTCTATTTCAGGGCTCTCTATTCTGTTTTATCTTTTATCTACTCTTTGGCCAATATCACACTATCTTGATTGTTACTGGGTAGTGTCAGTCCTCTAACTTTATTCTTCTTCTTCAATATTGTGCTGGTAATTTTGGGTCTTTTGCCTTTCCATATAAATTTTAGAATGTTTGTCAATATCTACAAAATAACTTCTGGAATTTTTATTAGGATCACATTGATCTTTAGATCATGGTGGGAAAAAAAGACATCCTGACAATACCGACTCTTTCTATCCATGAACATGGAATATATCTCCATTTATTCAAATCTTTGCTTCCTTTCATCAGACTTTGTAGTTTTCCTCACATAGATTTTGTACCTAAATTGTTAAAGTTGTACCTAAGTATTTCATTTTTTGGTGTCAATATAAATGAGATTGTATAGTAATTTTAAATTTCTAGTATTCATTGCTGGTATATAAGAAAGCAACTGACTTAGGTATGTTATGCTTATATCTTGTAACATAGTATAATCACTTATTAATTCCAGAAGGTTTTTGTTGATTCTTTGGGATTTCCTACATGGACAGTAATGTCATCTGGGAATAAGTACAGTTTTATTTCTCTCTTCTCAGTCTGTATACCTTTTTTTTTTTTTTTTTTTGCAATCACTAGGACTTCCAGTACAATGTTGAATAGGCATGGTGACAAGAAACATTCTTGCTTTTCTCTCAATTTTAGGTGAAAATCATAGTTTCTCATCATTACATATGATGTTAGCTATAGGTATTTGTACATTTTTTTTTAATCAAGTAAGTCTTCTATTCCTAGTTTGCTAGGTAAATTAATCCTGTTTTCTTTGTTAGCAGGAAAGCTATTCTAAGAACTCTCATTCTTGTCTGATTATGTATATATTGAAATGCCTCCAAAATTCAATTATTACACAAAATTTAGGACTTAGTAAGTTCTAGTAAATTGTTTAAATTATCAGCTTACTTTAAATTTTTAATTTTACTTTACTGCCCTGAATTAAAGTACTGAAGAAAGCTGTTTTATTCAATATAGTAAATGTGTTCTTTCTGTTTACTCACTGCCACATCTCAGTGAATTTCAGTGAGTTTTCCTGTGTGTTTTTCTTCAACTGAAATCTCTATGTTAGAATTTCCTAAAATGTGTTATGAAGAACACTCATTCTTTGTGATGTGTAACCGAAGAGTACTGAGTAAGGTACTACCCCCTATCCTTCCTGGAAAGACCTATTGTGCATTATCATACTCGGAGTTTGCTGAGAAACTCTGCAGAAGAGAATCCTGAATAACTCTCCCAGATACACTTGATTTTGAAACTTATGTTTTACTTTTCAGCCCCCAATATACCACAGATTTAGTGGTACACAAAATACACCTTAAGGAATATTTCTCCTAGTGATTTTGTCCAGGTCAGGAAATAAATAAGGCACAGATTTTATTTTTCTTTCTCTACTAGATACAATGTTTCAGGCACATATGAAAGAGCAATATAGCCTGCACAGCCAACTTTTTTTCCGCCATTTATAGACTGGTTTATTTCCAAGAGAAGATAAAGCGTATTTCAGCTATGATGTAAGTGAATAGCAAATACGGAATTTGGTAGAATCACTCTACGGTCACCTTTGAAAACTACTGGGTCCACTCCTCAGTCCTCATGGGAGGGGCCATTCAGCTGTGAAAAAGCAGCTGTGTCACTGAAACCCGATCCCTTCCCACCTCTGGGCCTCAGTGGTTCTGTCTGAAAGAGGAACAGTTTTCAACATCTTCAGGCTCTACAAACTGATGGACCTCTCTGCGGGTTTGTTCATACATGTTATACAAGCCCACATCCCCACTCTGGTCTGCCTAAGCAAGTGTGCATGTTTTGGGGAGGGAACGGCTAGCTTCCTGTCATCCAGAGTAGAACTGTAAGAACTGTTATGAGGGAAAAAAAAAACTCTGATTTGAAATGTCACATCGGCTTCCACAGAAAGAATTTTTTAAAAAGTATTACAGTCAGGGTAACATCTGTTTTTCCTTTTAACTCTATAAAAATACAAGGTACCTTATAACCTAGTGATTCCCAGTGGAATTTGTATTTAGATTAAAGAAAACTTTAAGAGTTCTTCAATGCACTAAGGTTATCAAAGAACTATTTATGGCAAATTATAATATAAGATAACAGCCTCTCTCTGTGTCTGGTTAGCTTAGTTATAGGGTCATAAAACAATAAAGTATAAAATTGGAGGGGAACTGGAGGTCATTGGCCTGACTTTCAAAGCAGAGCAGGAATGCTCCAAGCTTTCCTGAGGGAGATTATCCACTCTCTGCCTTAACCAGTCCAGTGAGGGCAGCTTCCCAGGCTCCAGGAAGCTGGTTCCGTTCTGGGACAGCCCCTTCCACTGCTTAGCATCACAATGCATCCTTCTTCACAGCCCTACCATTAACCTGCAATGATGTATCTTACTTTCAGCTTGTCCGAAGACTGGACTTTTTACCACCAGGGTTAATTGGCCATAAGATACCCCCCAAAACGAACTAAAGACTCACCTCAAATTCTAGACAAAGCGTCAGGCACTCACATTAGGCACAGGCTTACACCTACCTGAGGCTCAGGGTTTCAGCAGCAATCTTCAATTTCCAACATCCCTTCACAGGCTCTACCTCAATGGTCCTTCCAAAGACTCCTGCAGAAGAAGTTAGGGCAGTATTGATAACCATCAAGAGAAAAGGAGTTTCAGTGGAGTTAGGTGATGAATCCCAAACCCCACACACAAGGGAATGGCCAAGCCGAGGCCCACATCTCAGACCCCTGGTCTTCTCACTAAAGGATCTTAAAGGTGCTCAGATGTTAGTGCGCACACAGGTTGTGAGGTGTGTTTCTTCTAGATGCAGATTCCCTAACATGACAACGCAGTGGCTCTGGAACATGTGTTTTCCATACCTCCCTCAGGCATGTGCCTGCAGGTAGCTCTCAGGCCACACTCCTGTGCTGAGAGGTCAGGTCAGGAGATGAAACTCTGACCACAGACCCTTAATTCTCATCAGCTCAGCTGGCAACAGTAGTGAGTGTGGGCCTCTAAGCCTGCTATGAGGAATATGCCCCATTGAGCTCCTAACTGAGGTGGTTCATCCGTGCTACTTAAATCTACCTGTCTGGGCTTCCTAAGTAACCTATGCAAAACCCAAATATCTTCCCTTTCTGATTCCCATCTTCTTCTGCCCTGATTTCCTAGAATCATGATATCTCAGGATTGTATAGGACCTTAAATTCTTCCTGATTCAGTCAGCCGTTTACCCATTTAGTTTTGCTTTATTACTACAAACTGTGGAAGTTACTATTTTGTGTTTCTAATTGTACTTTTGAACACTGTTAAAGTCCTTTGAATAAGTCATAGTTATGAGCTATGATGATTATTCAATGAATATTTACTGAGTACCTACCTACCATATACTCAGCAGAATGCAGGTTCACAGCCTGGAATATAACAAAATAGGCATGCCACATTGTTTTAACTGAGATCTTAATTCTATGGAGAAACCAACTGACTAAAAAGTATGGACTTGAGGACACGGACATGGGGAAGGGTAAGCTGGGACGAAGCGAGAGAGTGGCCTGGACATATATACATTACCAAATGTAAAATAGGTGGCTAGTGGGAAGCAGCCACATAGCACAGGGAGATCAGCTCGGTGCTCTGTGACCACCTAGAGGGGTGGGGTAGGGAGGGTGGGAGGGAGATGCAAGAGGGAGGAGATATGGGGATATATGTATAGCTGATTCACTTTGTTATAAAGCAGAAACTAACACACCATTGTAAAGCAATTATATTCCAATAAAGTTGTTAAAAAAAAAAGAGAAGGAAACAACAACAACAAAAGTATGTTATCTCTACTTTGGTATAAAATGTCTGCTAATAGCTCTTTGGAGCCACTTAGCATTATAAAGTCAAGTTTTGTAATAAAGTGGCAGAAAAAATTACATGTCCTCATGTGGAGAGACAGGCAAGGTGAAGCCATGTGACTGTGGGAAGATGCTATAGACTGACGAGGCATTTGGAGAGTAAGTGCGATGCTACACAGGACAGCCCAAGAGCACAGGCCAGTTGTCACATCAGCAATGACTTCAAGGGCAGAGAATGTGGCCCATAGTCTCCATTTCTAGTTTCTTCGTGCAGTGTTTAGAGCAGATTGGGTATTCTGTCATACTGAAGGATGGATAGATGAATGGATGGGCAGATGATGGATCAGTCTAATTCCCATTAGAGCAGAGATTCTCAAGGATTTTCTAAAATTTACAAGAACAAATGTATCTCTCAAATGGTAAAGAAAAAAATTTTTTTCTCTTAATTCTTATTATAAAGGATAAAAAACAACATAACAGCTGATATAAAAGTGAGATCTTGGGAGAAAGAGATGGTGCTGCCTTAGAACTGGAACATTCAATCCAGTTTTGTCTTGGACAGACATTCCCACCTGCATTCAAAGTGCCAGAGTTCCATCCCTACTGATGGACTAAGACCACACACCATTGGTATGACCACATACCACAGGCCATTTCTATCTATCTGTAAAACAGTAAAATCATGCATTTATTCCCTTATCTGTCTTTCCTGGACTCCGAAGTCATCACTGGAAAAAGTAATTTTTTTCCTGAAACTTCATCTCCTTTACCATTTTCTCCATTATTCACACCCACTCTACAAAACCCCAATCCTGGATCACTTCCATGTCTGCTTTTATGACTTTTACAAATATATTACTAAGCATCATTTGAGAAAAACAGAAAACTACATGGATTGCTGCCACTCAAACTTACAGTCTCCCACGTAAACTGTGAGAACAGGCCTTCTGTATTTCCCTAAAATGCCATCTTTCCCAATTTCCCACAAAGGCTTCACCAAACTTCTAAAACCCCCTCTTCTGCATCTTACCCCCTCACCTAGCAGATGACCTTTTTAACTATGAAAAAGGACTCTACTTACTGGGAATTTTCCAAACTTCCTGCACCCACCACAGAAATATCCAGAGCAGAACCTCTAAATCCCCACTCCCTCTGGCTTATCTTAGCAGAAAAAATTTGCCTCCCCTGGACGCCTTCATCCCTGCCTACTCTCAGGGACAGACCTGTGTTATCCTTCCTCCCCCCTCCTTCTGACTCCTTCCCCTCGGCATGTTAACTTACCCTATCTTAAAAAAAAAAAAAAGAAGAAAAGTTCTGCCTCAGTCATACGTACTTTTACTGTCTTGTTTATGTCATTTTTGTAGCCAAACTCTTAGACTTCTCCATGCTTACTGTATGCACACCATCTCCTCCCATGCACCCCTCAACAGAGGACAGCGCCATCCGTCTACTCAGACTGCTGCCAGGGGTCACAATGGTCTCTTCACTGCCAGGTCTGACAGGCATCTCTTCGTTCTTATCCCAGGAGATCTCCACTGTCCCTGCCCGCCTTATTTTCTTGGCTCCCTTGACACTACGCTAGCTTGTTTCTCCACACACACATTTCTGCCTCCTTCACAACCTCTGCATAGAACCTGCTGGCTTAGTATGAGTATTTCTGTGGGGTCTGATCTTAGGATGTTGTCTTTCCTATTTTCCACCTTCTGTCTGGAAAAGCTCATTTACTCATGGCTTCAATTTATATACTGATGACTTAAAAATCTATAATTCCAGTCGATTTCTCTTCTAAGTCTCAGGCATGTGTATCCAATTTTCCACCGGATTCTCAACTTGGATATCCCCAAGTACCTTAAAATCAGCAAGTCCACTGTGGAACTGACCGTCTCTTCTCACTTCCCACAAAATCAAAACAAAACAAATCAGAATACAACTCACTGTTCCACTGGATTTTTCTCTCTCCCAGGAAAGACACTGCCATCTAGCAGCCTCTCATTATCTCTGCCCCTCCCCACCCCCACATACAAGAAATATCCAAGTACTGTTACTGTACTTCCTAAATGTCCTATAGGGTTTAAGACGTTTTCTTCACAATCATGCCCTTTCCCAGATGGGGCAAAGAGAGCAGGTGCAGCCTGAATATGGGCAATTTTAAAGTTGTCAATGAACATTTTGCCTTGGAAAATGTGTAGGAGGCATGCTGAATATATTTAGCTACAGGCTGGATGTGCTCTGCTCTGCTACATTAATAAATAAACCCCAAATTTCCATTGGTTTAACAAAGAAAATACTTATTTCTCACGTGAGCAAAGTCCAAGGGGGTTAGGTGGGACTCTTGTACCTTGTCGTGCTGGCTGCCACCTTGAACAAGTAAGCCCTGGTGGTCTCCATCACAGAAGAGGAAGAGAGGGCTGCAGTACAAGTGGGAGAGGCTTAAGGTCCAGGCCTGTATGTGGCTATAACCCGCCGCCCGCATAAAAGTTATGGTGAAGATCACTTTTACTTGATTAATTGCAGTAGAGGCTGGAAAATGGACTTTTCCAACAGTCTCTGTAAGGCATATGTGTTTAGGTCTAAATGCCATATTAATTGGAAAGAACTCTAAGCTGATCAAGTCTTGAGCGTAAAGAGTTTAAATGTTAGTTTAAACTTGACCATCTTTGGTAAGATAAAAATGCAGTCCCCTGATGCTTTGACAAGGATTTAAAAGAAATGAGACAGATTGGTGAGCCTTGCTGTGTTGTAGCAGCCTCTGGGAGACAGTGTCCTGGGATGCTTCCCTCATTCTGACCCTCAGGAGCTGGAAGGAAAAGTGCACAGAAGTTTGACCAGGGTTGGGACTGATATGTTGGTCATTTTGGCTGCTCACGATATTTGACAATGATTTAACCTCTTATGAGTTATTCTGTGGAACTAACCACTGAAAACCTGGTGCCGAGGACAGTCATGGTCTCAGACCATCTACTGATTGTTGTGTCCATGTTGATGGGGACATGGTGGGCCTCAGGAAAGTCTTGCAATGGGAGCAAAGTTAGAAGGAGAGGTGGTGGGTGGGCAGTTGGTGCCACCACTCCCTACTTTGTGTAGGAAGTCTGATAACCTGTCCACTTTTCCTTCCAAGAGCCTGCGAGCAGGCAATCGAATAGTCAGGGATTTACCCCACCAATCAGAAAGAACAGTTAATATGCAGCTTTAGGCTACACAACTTGCTCTAACCTACCAAGAAAAGCCATCTACCATCTTATCTGTATAACCATCTGTAATCTCAGTTTCCACTGATGCTCAGAGCAGAATTCTCTGAGTTATTAGACTGAACTCTTAAGTAGATTCTCAGCATTTTTGGTCCCACCAGATCTGTTCTAGAGAATAGAGTTACTTCCTGCCTCACTTTCAATTCATTCTCCATATCATAACCAAAAGCACTGTTTCTCTCAGTCAGAAATCTAAATGTCATCGCTGCCCTTAAAATGTTACAAACTGTGCATCCTGTCTAACCCGAGTCCCACGTGACCAGGAAGAAGGGCATGACCAGGCTCTTCTCATCTGTCCGTTCTCACCTCTCCTTCCACACTCCAGGCTCTATACCAACTGAAATTCTTTCACTTCCATGAAAGTGCCAACATTTTTCTAATTTCTGATCCTTCTCATTACGCTTCCCCCTCTGCCAAAAATGCTGTTCTGTCCACACCACAGAACAGAGAACAGACTTACTCTCGCCAAGCATTCAAATCTCACTTTAAGACATACCTGATCCACATCCAATGTGCCCCTGCCCACCAGGTTGGAGACATTAAGGTCATCCTTTTTTTTTTTTTTTTAACATCTTTATTGGAGTATAATTGCTTTACAATGGTGTTAGTTTCTGCTTTACAACAAAATGAATCAGTTTTATATACATACATATGTTCCCATATCTCTTCCCTCTTGCGTCTCCCTCACTCCCCCCCTCCCTACCCCACCCCTCCAGGTGGTCACAAAGCACCGAGCTGATCTCCCTGTGCTATGAGGCTGCTTCCCACTAGCTATCTCCCTTACGTTTGGTAGTGTATATATGTCCATGCCTCTCTCTCGCTTTGTCACAGCTTACCCTTCCCCCTCCCCATATCCTCAAGTCCATTCTCTAGTAGGTCTGGATCTTTATTCCTGTCTTACCCCTAGGCTCTTCATGACATTTTTTTTTTCTTAAAATCCTTTAGCAACTTCCACTTCCCCTTTAAAAGCACCTGTGACTCCATGCCTTCACTCTCTCCTTGGACAAATGTTCTGTCTTATTCATCATTCTATAACCAGAGCACAAGACAGTATAGGAAGTACTAAACCAATAATGATTGAATGAAGAGCTTTCTGTCTGCCCCTTTTCAATCTGCCTAATTCCTATTTGTCTTTCTGACCTCAGTTCAGGTGTCACCTCACTTCATGAAGTCCCCTGTGGTCCTAGTTTGGATTTAGCACAAAGTAATTCCTTCCAGCAGACCATTCATCTCCCTCAGGTGTAATCATCTGTCCCCATCACTGGAAGAAAGGACAAGAATGGTGTCCATTATCATTACAATGCCCAGTAAGGATTAACACCAGTAAGTAACCATGGGATGAAAGAGTGAACCCAGCATAGCCTTGGGGTCTAAGCTGGTATTTTTACATAATCTGAAATGCAGATAATACATGGCTGACATACCGTTATGTAAATGAGCTTAATAACCTATCTTTAGGACCTATCTGAAAAGTATCTGTCATCCACCTGTGCATGGAGGTGCATTGGAGAGCCCTTCTAGGCAGAACGGGGTCATTCTGTAAAACCTCTCTAGATCTGCTTCAGTGCTCAGACAGGCTCTCAGTCAAAGCCCAGAAGTTTACCACTCATGGTAGACATCACTTTTACTTGACCCAGAAACTTTGCAGGGGCCCTTTACGACGAATTTCAGGTCATTGTAATTTCAATTCCTGATATCCAGAGACCAAGTCAGGCCCACGTGTCTTATTATAGGAAATGCTAGTGCAGAATGAGCCATATCAATCTTAGTAAAACAAATAGGGCTTCTCAGAGAATACGGATTTTGTCAGTGTGTGGCCATGCTGCATTCGTTTATTCCATGAACAGTCACTGAACACGGTGAGCACCGAGGGATGGGTTAAACTCTGCACATGCATGAACATTTCATTCCCTATGACTCCTTTAAGAAGCAGATGTTATCCCTGTTTTAAAGAAGAAGAAACTGAAGCTGAGAAAAGTTAACTAAATGGCGTGGGCACCTAGCCCCATGTTTGTATAATCTCTAGACTTATGCTCTATGCACCAAAATCCTCTCAAGGACAGGATTTGTTTAACTATTAAAGGAAGACTCTACCCCGGAACTATCTCCCTACGTCGGTCAGGCTCACACTGTTCCTAACTCTTCCCTTCACTTGCTCTTCCTAAACCCCAAAGTCTTGCAAAGCCTTATCCTATACCATCTAGGGGTCCCCAAGGAGAGCCTCATTCCTGCACATGTGTCCTCTGCTTCCAAAGCACTGTTGTCTTCTGCCCAGAGTAGCCCTCAGTGTGCTGGGGTAAAGTTTTCTCTTTTGTCATCAGGGTCTCAGAGTCTCACTGCTCAAGGCCTCGTGTCCTTTTGAGTTTTTAGTAAATCTTAAGTCCAGCTACCCTGCACTCCATGAGACCCAAACACAAGTCCACAGGGAGCATTGGCAGGTGACTTCTAAGCTACCCCATGCCCGTGCTGTGATCTGCGTCTGCCTGGGTTACAAGCCCAGCCTCCTTGTGCCCTGAGGCTTTCTTCCTTCTTCCAGCCATCTCCCAGGCACTGTGAGCTTGGCCCATCCATGTAGTTCCTTTTAGGGTCTAGCTTGGGATCTTGCTACGTAAGTACCTTCTTAATATAGTTGAAGATCCCGCCCAGATTCTGTATATACAACCAAGAACAGACAGAAACAAAAAAGGCTATTTGAACCACACACTGTAAAGGACAAGAGTTAAACAGGACTCCTGGTCTGTTTTGTGCTTTTAGTTCAGCTCTTGTGCTCTTCACTCTCCTCCTTCATGGGAGGTTGCCCTGTGGTTTTGGAAAGTGACAAGCTCCAGAATTCTGTTATGAAAGTGCAGTGGTGGTGACATCCTGTCCTCCCACCTCAGAGCTCATAGACATTCGCATGTGATTCTCCTGCTTGTACAGAGTGCTCTGCTCCAGCACTGCTCAGGCGGCAGTTATGTGGTTGCCCCCACCCATGGCAAATGAAAGTGACGCTCTAGGATTTATGAGTGTCCCAACGTGCCCACTCTGCAGGGAACCCACCTGTGAGAATTGCTGTGACACTCCTGGTTCTCTGAGTAAGTGGGAAGTTCTCAGCCCTTCTTCTGAAGCCCACTTGGAGGGATTTGGCTGCCAGCTGCCTTGAAGGGGGAGTGGATGAGAATAATCTCTGGGAATCAGTGGAGAGGAAGGGAGAGGACCCATCGGCAGAAGCATAACCTTGCAGGTCCAAATGAAGAGAGGCCTGTGGGAAAAGACATCCCAGTTGCAAGGTTGAGAGTAAAGTGCCAGGAAAGGACAGCATGGCCTGGGCTCAGAGGAAGCTGGGCTGGGGTTAGGAGTACCTCTGCAGGGGAAGGAGGGTGGACATCACGGCAGGTTTTCTGTTTCTGTGTCTTGAACTGGTCCTAACTGTTACGGCTTTGTCCCCACCAGCATGTAGACTGATATGGGATAATGTGCCCTTATAAGCTTGCCTCTGGAACTCTGGGCCCCTTGCTTGCTGTCGTGGGGAATTGCTACTGGTGTAAGCCAGTGACATAAATGTCTGTACAGGTCTTAAGGCATTTGGAAACACACACACACACACACACACACACACACACACACACCACATACACACACAGTTGTTTTATAGTACTGATGAATCCCTGAAATAAATCATCTAAGTTATGTGGCTTGATATTTGGGTTGGAGATCTTTAATGATTTTACAATACTCATCCAAGAAACCCATAAAATGGCCCTGAAGTATCTGTAGTGTTTATCTGAATATTTAATAACAGCTGGAAAATTATTTTACCATGCATTTACTCAGACTGGTAGGTGGCTTGCTGTTTTCTTTGGAGGACTATGTACTTGGTAATATTACTATACATAAAATGCTTTCACAGAGAAGTTATGTTTCAGCCAGGATGTCCTGGGTGGGGATCATTATAGAAAGAGTATAGGTCGGAAATTCAACTGATAGAAACAGCAGTGATTACTGAGACATCCTTCCACTCCTGTTGACTCTCAGGGGCCAGAGGTTCGTATCCTCACAGGGCAAATGGTGATAGATCAGGGAAGCCCCGCCCCTGTGAGGTGTTCTCCCTGGGGTGTGGCAGGGGGGCAGGACCAGCCTGGAAGCAGGGCAAAATGAGACAAGGTATGGGGGGTTGGGCCTGGGAAAGAAGGGTTTTGCGGTTTCTCTGTTACTCTCTTTCTCTGCTACAGAAAAGATAAAAATCCATCAGGCCAATACCAGGGTAAAGATATAGAGAGAAGGCAGCGAACAGATTCATGGGCCAGGTTTTTCAGGGACCAAAGTATCTCTAGGCTGGAGTCTGACCCACTTGAGGTGAAGACTGACTCTCACTCTAATGGGAGGCCATTCCAAGACAGGTGCACATTTTCTAGAGCATGCATGGTGACCCATCTGCAATTACACCTAGGGGTCTATGTCCTTATGACAAGTAAAGCTGTCCTTTATTGAGAAAGGGACTCTGAGAACACCAGGGTTGGTGAACATGTGGATGGGTTTCTGGTCATTGTGTGTCCATGGCACTCACATTTTGGTCTTTATGTGACAGACTGTGTAGACTAATAGATGCCCGAGGTGTGGTCCCTGTGGGCTTGCAGGGAAGAGTGGTGATACCATATGGATGGGCACAGAGGTCAGGGAGGGCAGCGATGGCACAGGGCAGAAACAGTCCCCAGGAGAAGCAAGATTGGGATCTAGGAGAGTCCACTGCAGGCTCCACTGAGGGCTGGAGGGACAGTGTGGGCATCTGAGAGGAGCAGTGTGCTGCTGCTTATAAGAGTAATGAAGCAGATGGCTGTTTGGAGAAATAATTATCCCGACACCTGCTGGGATTGCAGCCTAGAGCTTCCTGCCGTCAGGAGGCTCCTCCCCACACCCACTTCTCCCAGATGTTCTCTTAGGACCCTCGTTGTCCATTATTTCACTCGACAGACGCTGCTTGCCTACACCCTGCTGAGCATGTTCTAGCCCAGGGACATGGCAGTGACCACGTGAGACCAGAACCTGCCAGCCTAGGAAGAGTGACATTAAAAAGAGAAATGAATCTACAATAATGAAATTTTAGAACAGGATCACTCTTTGAAACAAAATAAGGTGTTTTATATGCACATATCTGAAGGTTCTTGGTATCACAGTAGACTTTTAAGCCTTGAAGATTAAACAGCTGCCAACGAAATCAATTTATTTAACATCATTCTAGAAGAACACGGAAGGTGTAGGGCTGGGCTTGACTGCTTCATATCCAACCTTCCTCAGCGTTACTGAGAAAGGAGGGGTGGTTATTCCTATCCTGTGTGCCCCAGCAATGTTGAGGAGGAGATAGACAGCCATTCTGTAAATGTGTGAATTTTAAAGTAGAATGTGTGTATATGTACACACTTTAAATAAATAGAATTATTTATATCTATATTTAATCCTGATATACAGTATGATCCTTTAGAATCCAACCATGTCTAATTGATTTTTTAAACCACAATAAATAGGCTGGCAAAAGTCCTTTTTTTTTTTTTTACATCTTTATTGGAGTATAATTGCTTTACAATGGTGTGTTAGTTTCTGCTTTATAACAAAGTAAATCAGTTATACATATACATATGTTCCCATATCTCTTCCCTTTTGCGTCTCACTCACTCCCACCCTCCCTATCCCACCCCTCTAGGTGGTCACGAAGCACGGAGCTGATCTCCCTGTGCTATGCGGCTGCTTCCCACTAGCTATCTATTTTACATTTGGTAGTGTATATATGTCCATGCCACTCTCTACCTCGTCCCAGCTTCCCCTTCTCTCTCCCCGTGTCCTCAAGTCCATTCTCTAGTAGGTCTGCATCTTTATTCCCATCTTGACCCTAGGTTCTTCATGACCATTTTTTTTCTTAGATTCCATATATATGTGTTAGCATACGGTATTTGTTTTTCTCTTTCTGACTTACTTCACTCTGTATGACAGACTCTAGGTCCAACCACCTCACTACAAATAACTCAATTTCATTTCTTTTTAAGGCTGAGTGATATTGCATTGTGTATATGTGCCACATCTTCTTTATCCATTTATCTGTTAATGGACACTTAGGTTGCTTATATAGCTTTTTCAGTAACAGATATCTGTGAGTAATATAGCTCATATGTAACTGGGTGCTCGCCACCCAGCTCTGGGGTGTAATGGATGTTCTCGCTGAACTATATTAAAGTAAGCTTCACTGACCCTCAGTAACTTTCTCCCTGTTACACACTTCCTGCTCCCAACCCCTCCCACCCAGTCAGTCCAGAAATCCCCCGGGGAACTTGCATGCTTCCCAATGTACCAAGGACCAGGGCTCTGTCTGTCCTCCCGGGTCAGGGATCCTGGCCGCCCTGCAGCAGCAGGTGCTCTGCACATCCGGGAGGAGTCCCTCACCATGCACCATGCTGCACAAACAGGGGCCGGGCTCGCGGACTGAGGCCATTGCTGCTAGGTGCACTCCCTTCTGGATGTCCCGCCATGGGAACCCCCAGCCTCCATGATACTGGGGACTGTGCAGGCTGGGCTCCAGCTCAGACCATCTGAGGAGGCCTTCAACACAGCTGGACCTGACCTTCACCTCTTGGGGCCATACCACAGCCTTAGGGTCCTGGGAAGGACTAACACCGCCACATAGGTTTGCCGTTCAAGCCAGATTGCTAACACTGCCACGGTTCTCTAAGTCTTTCAGAGCCACCTCTTTCAGGAGAAGGTTATCCCCTGAAGGCAGACCATGAGCCCCCAGACCTCAGCCCCAGACTCACTGTTGGCCCTTCTTCCCCAGACCAGCCCTAGAGCCTGCCTGCCTTCCCATCTCTTTCAAACCTCATGGGGATGTTATTTCAGGGTCCTCATTCACCGCCAGGCACCCAGAATTTGTGCAGGGTAACCCCAGGCCATCAGGCTCTCCCCAGCATATCAGCCGCTTATGCTGGGGAGCCCCAGGGGAAAAGCGTAGGGTTTTTTTTCCCTTTCCTTCTCTAAAGACCCTGGGACCTGCGCATTTGCCCACCAATCCCAGGCAGGCTGCCAGCTCTGCACAGAAGTAGTTTCTTGACAGACAGCAAAGCATGAAGGCCCTGACTCAGCAGATTTCCCCACAATATTTAAAATTAGAATTGTTCCATTTTATTTTATTTTATTTATCTGGCTATTTATTTCCTCAAGAATCTTTCTCATGTTCTTTAAAAAACAATGGGAATACAAAGAGTTACCTTTTCCAATTCTACATCCTAGGGAAACATCAGGAACTGAACAGTCATGAATTAAATCTGATCCCCACTCCCAACTGGGGCATGTCACTGGCTGCATAATGGGACCTCGCCACCTGGACAGGTCTAGGGCAGTGCAGAGAGAGGCCACCTAGCCACTCCTGCTATTTATCTAGACACATTAGGTGATCTTAGTGTTGGTGAATGTGACCAGACTTACTGCCTGGAGCCCGGAGGTGAGGACAGCAGCCTTGGGTGCTACATTGAATATCCTTTTGGCATCTCTTCAGAAGTTCCCAGCAACTCTCAATGCAGAGCATGACAACAATGCATGAGAAAGGGGTAGAGGGGAGGGGGTGGGTGCTGTGTAAACTGTAAAGTGCTGACCAATGTAAACTGCAGTTAACAGTCATTGTTGCTCATAACACCGGAGAGAGGTCAGGGCTGTCCCATAAACAGCCTGGCTCTCTGGAACGCAGGCGGGTTTAAGACACAGCCCACCTGCTTGGCTCCTTTGGAGACACACAGCCCTGGCTCACCAGTACCATTTCCTGTGTTTCTTGGGTAAGTTATGTAATCACTCTCATCTCGGTTTCCCATTGGTAAATCAAGGATGTTCACCAGCCTCCCCCACCCCATCCCCACAGGTGTTCACATCTGTCCTGTGCTCGCTCTGGCTACCACTCCTCCTGGGACTCTTTGTGTATAAACTCATTCACACCTCACAGAACCTCCCAGGTGGCACTATTATTATCTTATCCCTGTTTTTCAGGTGAAGAAACTGAGAGGTAAAGCACTTTGCTCAAGTTTAAAAGGGAGAACGCATGTGTAAGGCTAAGAGGAATGCTTGGCACACAGAAAGAACTAAAACTTGCTCGCCATTTCTACCATCACAGGAGGAGCTGCACTCATGGCCAGAAGAGGAGCCATCACCTGCGTGTGTGTTCTGAGGAACGGGGACAGACAGTGTGGACGAACACCATGCCCCCCGACCAGGAGTAACCACCACCCCAGGCTGCTGTCTTTTGACTTGTGCTGTGTTCTTTCCCATGCCTGACACACACACACACACACACACACACACACACACTATCGAAGCATCCCCTGCCCAGGGCTGCCTTAAAAACCCCTCCTCTGTGCATTTCTGTAAATCCATACCTAGCACAAGGATCTTCCCATAGGAGATGGAAATAATAATTTTTAACTTAAATTAACTGATGCTTGGGAGAATAACAAGGCTACAGTCTGGGCTATAGCGTGAATTCTGCATATTTATTCATTGATTAACCAGGTGCATACTGAGTCATTGAGCAGTGGATGTGTCCCATATAGCTTTTTTTTTTTGCAAATGGTGGTATGCTTTCTAGAAGATATGATCAGAAAAACAATGACAAAATATTTGCAAATTCCTTGGCAAATATAACATTAGGAGAATTGCTATTAGCAATCTGAGGGGAGGTCTCAAGTACATTGCTATGGAAACTAAAGGAAAGGTAAAATTAATTTAGGTCAATCATACAAAGTTAGAATCCACCTTTGGAAGAAAGATAAAAAAGGCTGTAAGTCATTCCAATAAAACACACTTCCCATTCTAAAGAAAATATGTCTCTTCTTTCTCTTGCCTCCCCCCTCCCATCTCCCCCTTTGTTGGAGTCAGAACTTTGCATTTGAGCAAACACAGCTAGAGGGACAAGAGTTGCTGAATGAATCCCATGCCTCAGCATTAGGCCAGGCTCCGGGGCACACAGGCACAAGACCGGAAGTCACAACCCCTCGTTTCGACACACACTAAAACTATTAATCTGTTCTCCGTCTCTATAATTTTGCTATTTTAAGATTATATCAATTCAATGATACAATATATAACCTTTTAAAATTAGTTTGCTGCACTTGCACTTAGCATGATTGCCTTGAGGTTCGTTTGAGTTGTGTATCAATAGTTTCTTGCCTTTACGGCTGAGTATTGTTCCATGTTATGGATTACTGCACTTTCTCTAACCATTCACCCATTGAAGGACAGTTAGGTAGTTTCCAGTTTGGACTTTTATGAACAGAGCTGCCGTGTATTTTTTTAATTTCTTTTGAGGCTTTCTCCTTGACCCGAGATTACTTAGACGTGTGCTGTTTAAATTCCATGTGCTGAAGATGCCCCTGTTGTCTTTCTCTGACAGATTTCTAGTTTGTTTCTATTCTGATTAGAAAACGTACTCTGAATGATTTCAACTCTTTTAAGTCTGTTAAAGTTTGTGTCATGACTCAGGATATGTTACATTAAGAAACCTTCTAGGAATATTTGTGTACAAGTTTTTATGTGACAATAAGTTTTTCTTTCTCTGGGAAAAATTCCATGATCTAGGGGCATTTGAATAGAATGTAGACTCTACTGTTGTTACTTGGAATTATATTTTAGCTTAGCTTTAGACTATTCATTTTTTATTACTTAGTTTCTAATATTAATGAAAACAAATTTGCATTTATTTTTTACTGGTGAGGATGTTTTCTTGACATTGTAGGTCAAGCATGAGATTGCAGGGAGGGTCAAGAAACTGAAGTTAGTTATTTTCTTTTTATTTTTTTAAATAAATTTATTTATTTATTTTTGGCTGCATTGGGTTTTCATTGTTGCGGCGAGCGGGGGCTACTCTTTGTTGTGGTACGTGTGCTTCTCATTGCGGTGGCTTCTCTTGTTGCAGAGCACAGGCTCGAGGTGTGTGGGCTTCGGTAGTTGCAACACGTGGACTCAGTAGAAGTGCACGGGCTCTAGAGCACAGGCTCAGTAGTTGTGGTGCATGGGCTTAGTTGCTCTGCAGCATGTGGGATCTTCCCGGACCAGGGCTTGAACCTGTGTCCCCTGCATTGGCAGACAGATTCTTAACCACTGCGCCACCAGGGAAGTCCCTGGAGTTAGTTATTTTCAAGTCAATTTAGGACATTACCTCTAGAGCCTATGCTCTGACCTGTTTGGGTTGGTGCCACTGCCCTCTCTCATCACCTTGTACAGTGAGATATGAAGTTCATCTGTGTCTTTAGACTGCCTGCTCCCTGAGGAGCACATATTCATGTGTGTATCTCCAGACCCAAGCACTGTGCGTAGCATGTTGTAGGATCCACCTATATGTGTTGCAGCCTGCTGAGTTGGGAGTATCTCACGAAACACTGTGACAGAACAGATGTGGACATTCCAAAGGAGCTGTCAGAACGCAGGCAGGATTTATTTAAAAAGCTGGTTCCATGACCCTTGAAACCATTCACCCACAGTGAGAGTATAAAAGGTTAGATCGTCAGGGATTAGAGGGAATTTTAGTAAAGGATTTATTTGGAGAGAGCTCTTGGAGGATGTGAGTCCCATTCTCCACACAGATGAAAAAACTAGCAAGACAGAATCAGGTCTTGTTTGACCCTGCCCAAGAAGGTCACCTGTTGGGGGCAGGGGGTGGTGAGGGGAAGCAAACAGTTATCATCAGAGAAGCTAGAGGTCCACCCTTGGATTAGTAGGATCCAAGGATGAAGTAAACAAAGAGACAAAAAACACTTGAATTTGCATTACGTCGGTCATGTAGATTGAGGGACCCTCAGCAGTGGGGATAAGAGTAGAGAGTATCAGGTGAGGGGTTCAAGGGACAAAATCAGTTTAAGACTTTTCCAAGTCCAGAGCATAAGACTCGTCTACTCCACGACAACCATGAAAAGACATTCTTGCCTCCTTTACACCCCCTTCTCCCAGCACCCCTTTCTTAGAAAGATGGTGATGGAGCAGTGAATGGAAAGGGGTGGGGTAGACATGAATCAGACCACAACTCAACTTAGGATGCCTACCTACAACAGACCTTGTTTGTAAATGGAGTCAGTGGTTTTTGATTATTACCTGAGATTATAAAATTTTAATTACTGAAATACACAGTTTGGAGTAACTTATCATGACTGTAAGGAATCTTATTAACAATGAATGACAGAAAAATCTTCTACTCTCTCAATGGCAGTGGAGGAAAGAGCTGCATTGCATAGATATAAAGTGGAAGAAGGAGACGAAAATCATGTTGCATCCTGATTACAACTAAAAAGTTTTGCGAAGCCCAGCATGTTCTGCCATTGACTGAGGACCTGCCATGTGCTAGGCACCATATTGGGAGCTTTAGGTATGAAATGTCAATCGTCCTAGGAACATTTGTCAGCATAATTGTTCCCACTTCACAGAGGAGTCACAAGCTCCAAGATATTATGTAACTTGCCAAGGTCTTGCAGATAGGAAGTAACAAAGTGATACTGTAGACACAGGTCTGCTTGGCTTCAAAGCTTGTGTTCTTTCTGGTAGGCGCATGGGCAGTCCTTTATTCAATGAGTAACTACTGGGTATCTCCTATTTGCTATTTTACCTACTGGTGAAACTGTGATAAGCAGAATCCCACTGTATCCATCTTCTTCTGGAGCCTGTTCACAAATATGACAAATAAGTGTCTGTTTACCAAATGAGATAAGTGCATCAAAGGAAACAGAGGGGGGGTCTAAGCAAAGAAGAGGTCTGGGTTTGGATCAGGGAGGCCTCGTGTTGTGGAGGATGAGAGGAAAACTGGGTGACAGAAGGAAGGAGAGAAGGAGGCATTTCAGGCAGGGGAAGAGCACACACAAAACTCCTAGGAGGGGAGGAAAGTCAGGGCCTTGCAGTTTAGGGACTGGAATGGCAAGAAGGCCCGGGAGGCAGGAATGTAGCAAAGGAGGGAAAAAGTGGCAGGAGGAGGTTGGAGAGTTCTGGCAGGGGCCACGCAGCAGGCCCTGTTGTCCACGGCAAGGACTTTAGTCTTCACCTGAAGAGCCAGTTGCTTACCTCCCTTCCTGTCATTGGGACCTTGGATCCACTCACTGCTCATTAGACTCTTCCATAGAGGTATGAGGTCCATACTGGGGAGTCAGTATGTCATATAGATGAAGGGCAGGGACTCCCAAAGATGCCAGACAGACCTGGCTCTGCCACCGGTTAGCCATGACACTTTTGGGCATGCTAAGTTACCTCTCAACCTTCAGTTCCCTCACTTTAATATGGGAGCAATAATAGTGCCTACTTCATAGGATTGTGGTGAGGAATGAATAATACTGCATAGAGCAAGTGGCACCCGATCAACCCCATCGGCAGCAGATGTCCAGCAGGTGTTGTCTATGGCCATTACCCCATACACTGTCCTAGGGAGACCATGTTCCCTTGAGATGTTCCTCCCGCAAGGGACCAACCTTTCCTCTGGCCTCTGGAGAACTAGTGTATGACTCTTCCACCACTGGGGGCACAACAGTTAAATTGGGGGGTGGAAACACTCCTCCTTGCTTCAGTAATCAGAGAATGAACTTCTGAGCAGTTTCATCTGCCTTTGTCCTCATTAAGTGAAACACAAACTTCCTTTCAGGCCACTCTGTCCTGCCACATAATGAACACGCTAACCACAGTGGTTTGGAGAACAAGAAAATAAAACCAAATAAAAATAAAAAGGTCTATCAGGAATACACAGGGAGGGGCTTCCCTGGTGGCGCAGTGGTTGGGCGTCCGCCTGCCGATGCAGGGGACGTGGGTTCGTGCCCCGGTCCGGGAGGATCCCGCGTGCCGCGGAGCGGCTGGGCCCGTGAGCCATGGCCGCTGAGCCTGCGCGTCCGGAGCCTGTGCTCCGCAACGGGAGAGGCCACGACAGTGAGAGGCCCGCGTATCGCAAAAAAAAAAAAAAAAAGAATACACAGGGATGCCAAATCAGAGAAAGGATGCCCTTGTTCAGGATAAAAGCCCAGGTAACATTCGTTTCAGAAGTGGTTGGGAGTAGATTAAGGGAGAAGATGACACTTTCTATTAACAAAAGGTGGAGAGCAGTAATATTTTGTCACTGATACAGGTAGACATGAGGGGATGTGGGAGGCTGTTTCAAAAAATTCTGAAGTTTAGAATTAAGACCAGAATAGTAAACAGGACTTTAGGAGAAAGAAGTTAGGGAGACCATAGCATGGGGTTTATGAGCACAATTACATTTTTTCCATTCACCTGGTTTCACTAGTAGTATTACTAAAACTTGCATTGATCACACACCTGCTATGTTTTAGGCTCTGTGTTGTGTACTTTGGATCTATAGTGATAGAAAAACACAGATTTTATAGAGGATGGAAATATCTTATTTTTCACCTAAATTTTTACCAGTGCTTAGAAGAATGATACTGAAGGAGTCTTTAAATTTTCTAAGCATCAATTTCTCCTTATGTAAATTGTGACGAATAATACCTACTTATAGAGTTGTTGTTGAGATAAATGAGATGGCTGTCTGGTCTGATTTTAGTATTGTAGGATTGCAAACCCAATGGTCTGGGATGTTATGAACATATGGCTTAAAATAGGGCTAGGCACAGATTGGGAGACTGATACCCCCAAGGCTTGACAAATGCCTTTCCTCAATATCCTGGTCACTCTTTTATCACTATGGCCTCCAGCTTGACCTAGAATGTCTGGATGACATGGCTCTTTTCCACACTGAGGACTGTGATGAAGTCCTCTCTCTGTTACCAGTCCAGTCCATAGAGCTTGGTATAAATCATGAGCTCAAGACATTTTAATCAAACTTAAGTGCAGTCACCAATATGAAATTCCAGGGCTATGACTAGATCTCTTGACGCAACTGGAGATGACCTTGAGACAAGGACCTGTGACACTTTGCTGCAGTGCTGCAATGCTTGCACCTGGACACACCTCTCTTCAGGCAACAGGACACAAAGAAACTGTATGGGACTAAAAATAACTGCATGCATGTGCAGTTGGGGCAAATTCTGAACAAAACGATACAAAAGACCAAAAAACTAAACTTCCACTTCTGAAGAGCTGGGAGCAAAAGCAGGGTACTGTGCATGCCCCCAGCACACAACACCACCTAAGGGGTGGGCAACCCACCTAGGCCACCCTTACGGCTGACCCCTGGACATACCCCTACCCTCACTCCATATAAGGAAAAGCTCACCCCGCTCAGAAAGCAAGAGAGCAAGGGAACCTGTTACTTGTGCTCTCTTCCCTCTGCTGCAGCAGGGACCCAAATAAAGCCTCACCTGAATTTCCTGTCTGTCCTCTAGTCAATTTCTATTGATTGGAGAAGGTCAAGAACCCTGTTCGGTACCATCTTCAGACATTGAAGACAACAGAAAAGTATACAGAGCTAGCCAAGAGAGGAAATGCACATGTGGATTTTGTGGCCAATGGGAAGCCCTTGGTGGCAGTTTTGTCTGAAGTGTGTGCATGCTTGCAGGTAAACCTCTGTCTCTAAAATCTGCTCACAGACTTACACTTCTAGCCTGGAATAAAGAAACAGAAAGCCTCCTGTGTGAAAACAAGCTAACAGCAACAACAAAAAATGACAAAATATATGAAATAGTGGTCTTCAAGATACCAGACATCTGAAGATGAAACCTGGATCATATAGCAGGTATAGATTTAACTTTTTAAGAAACTGCCAAACTGTTTCCCAAGATGGTTGTACCATTTCCTTCCTTCCTTCTTTCCTTTTTTCTATCCTTCTTTCCTTCCTTCTATCCTTCTTTCCTCCCTTCCTCCCTCCCTTCCCTGAGTCCTTCCTTTTTTTCTTACCTTTCCACCAGCAGTGTACTAGAGTTCCAGTTCCTCTACATCCTCATCCCTACTTGGTATGGTTAGACTATTTAATTTAGTCATACTTACAGTGACTTGTGGATTTAATTTGCATTTCTCTGATAGATTGTGCTTTTGGAATCATTACTAACAAATCTTTGCCTAGGGCTTCCCTGGTGGCGCAGTGGTTGACAGCCCGCCTACCAATGCAGGGGACATGGGTTCAAGCCCTGGTCCGGGAAGATCCCACACGCCACAGAGCAACTAAGCCTGTGTGCCACAACTACTGAGCCTGCGTGCTACAGTTACTGAAGCCTGCAGGTCTAGAGCCTGTGTTCCGCAACAAGAGAAGACACCGCAGTGAGAGGCCTGTGTACCGCAAAGAAGAGTAGCCCCCACTCGCCGTAACTAGAGAAAGCTCGTAAGCAGCAACGAAGACCCAGTGCAGCCAAAAATAAATAAATAAAATAAACAAATTTATTAAAATAAAAAGGAGGGCTTCCCTGGTGGCGCAGTGGTTGAGAGTCTGCCTGCCGATGCAGGGGACACGGGTTCGTGCCCCAGTCTGGGAAGATCTCACATGCCGCGGAGCAGCTGGGCCCGTGAGCCATGGCCACTGAGTCTGTGCATCCAGAGCCTGTGCTCCGCAACGGGTGAGGCCACAACAGTGAGAGGCCCGCGTACCACAAAAAATAAAATAAAATAAAAAATAAAATAAAAAGGAAACCTTATTGCCATATAGGCCCCCGTATTAAAAAAAAAAAAAAAAATCTTTGCCTATCCAAGTTCATGAACTTTTTTCTTTTATTGTCTTCTAGAAGTTTCATAATGTAGGTTTTACATTAGGTCTATGATCCACTTTGTGTTAAGTGTTCTATATAGTATGAGGTAAGGATCTTTTTACTATATATTGTTGGATTCCATTTGATAAGGTTTTTTTTTTAGAATTTTTGATTATATGTTCATGAAGGATATCAGTTTGTAGGGGTTTTTTGTTTGTTTTCAGGGCAGAAATTTTTGTTATGATAAAAGAAAGTGGTCTCCCTGTTTCCTGCATCTAATTTTTTAAAGATAATAATTCAACTCTAAAATAAAATCTTTTGTTAATTGAGGTAAAATGAAGTTTTCATCTTGTTGAAATTTCTATTTTAATTTGTTTTTATTTCCCAGAGTGAGCTCTGTTAGCGAGGGAAAGAAACACAGCTCTGGTTTACCATGGCTTAATATATACAGCATGTTTATATTTATAAATTAAAATCAATGCAAATGAGGGCTCTGAAATATGTAGCACAATTGAGATAGATGTGCTGGTTTAAGGGGATCAGTCTTTCTGGTGGAAAGCACAGCAGATAATCTGAATTACCTACCTCCAGCACTCCCATTTATAAAAGTAGTGCCTAGTAATGAGTGCCTGGTGTTGATGTAGCTAGGATCTGAGCTTTTTCCATTTAAATAAAATGCTTTTTCTACTTAAAAAAAAAAAAAAAGATAGTATGGTTGTTGCATTCTAGGTGGGGCAACAGGATAAACAGAAAGACGGAACGGAATAAGCAGTCTAACTAGAAGTCAGGCTTCCACCTATAGTATTAGAAAAAAAGGAGCAAACGATCTGGGTAACATGAGCAGAGTAAATCCAGGAAGGGAGCAATAATGCAAATACATCAAACTTAGAATTAGGAAATGGTGCCTGCCATCTCTGATGGGTGACATAATAAAAGAGAGACATCTGAGTTATATTTTTTTTTCTGTGGATGCTCTCTAGGGAGATGAGTTACAGACAGCCTCTGCCCTGCAGAAGGCAACCGTCTAGGAGAACAGCACTCTCAGATCACATTCCAGAGGGTGCCTGATGCAGTGGAAAGAGCATGGGACGTGGAGTACTTACCAGGGACATCGGCAAATAACTTCACCACTCTGATCATGTCCTTTCCACTGAAGACTGGAAGCAATCCTCCTCTCACTTGAGCAGGGAATACAGCCAGGCTTCAAAACAGGTACCATTGGCTTAACCTGTGGAGCTGAGTGACCATGTCATGTACCCGCTGCATCTTATCAGTCTGCATGAAGGCCCCTTAGGCTCCTGCTGGCCCCTTCATGACCCTGAGCGGGAGCAGCTCCAGGTGGGCTCACCCACCCAGTTGGCCCCATCATGGTGGAAACTCTGGACCGGTGGAGGCTCTCGCCTGCACACCTACCATCGCTGGTCCACAAGCCCAGGCCTGGCTCTAGACAGGACACCTAAGGAGACATTGAGATGGAGCCCCACCAGCTCTCAACTGAATGCTGCCAATTATTTTTATGAACATTTCAGAAGCCAAAATCTGGAAGAAAGGAAAAAAAAACTATATAGGTCTTTACCCTAGAAATAAATAAATCAACCTTCCTTCCTTACCAGTAGCATAAAAATGTCGCTGCCTTAGTGGAAACCTTGTAATAACAGTCTTGGCTTTTCACCATCAGCAGATGTTTATAAGCTAAGGTCTCAGATAGAGATGAATAGATTATTTTTTTCTTACTTCAAAGCCTCTCAAAAGGCAGTGTGCCTGAGAGTTCACTAGAAAAATAGGATTTGTCATTGTTTCTAAAGTTTTATTGTTTAATGACAAACAGTTTAAAACCACAGGTAATTGGCATTTTATGTTTCATTGACTACCTTTGATTACCATGCTAATTGTGTTGTAAACAGACTCCAAGATTCTCAGACAGTAATGACTTTAATGCTTCCAGGTGAAGAGCCTGTTCAGACATCATCAGAGCAGGACTCACTCCATTCTTCTGTGCATGGAAAAGAAAACAAGACTTTTAGGAAAGGCCTTGCAAACTAATTTCACTTTCACATAGATTATGGTGCATGCTTCAACACTGGGGGCCAGGGGGTTCTGTCTATATAGGTCCAAAGCAGACTGCAGTGTGTGTGTGTGTGTGTGTGTGTGTGTGTGTGCGCACATGTGCCTGTGCATGAGTGTGTGTGTGTTTGGGGCAGTTGCCAGGTCTTGGAGACGCCTCTGAAGTCTGTATGAATTCATTGCATCCCACCTTGGAAAGCTCATGGCATACCCCACACTGCTACCACTCCCAAAAGGACTCTCTGGGCTCCTATAGCACTACTTCTAAGGTCCCATAAATGGGGCACGGCAGGCCTCTAACTGGAAAATAGCCATGCCTCTTTATTGTAACATCAAAGGGGCCAATAAGCCAGAAGATAAAAGAACAGCGCCTAGCCTGTTATTCTCACTCCCAGGTTTAGAGGGCAGGGTTTATATTCCATCACTGACTCCCTGCTCTATAATTTCATGTGATTGACTTCTTCTCATATTTACTTGTTGCTTCTTACCCTGACTCTCATCCACAGGGGAAAAAGCATGGAGACAGGCAGTACTTGAAGATGTGCACTGACCCCCACATTCCCACCACATAGTCCCATGGAGACCAAGGTCATGTGCCTCGAAAAAAGCATCTCTGCCTGTGACCAGATGCTTACGATGCAATGGGGTTCACATCTCCCTCTCTACACAATGATCCAGTGTCACCGGACTTGCACCTCAGGTCAATCTCAGGACTCTGGAGAACTCAGCCCCCTTTCCTTTTCACTGAACTCTGGTGGAGTGGATGGGATCTGTGGCAGAGACTGGAAGAACACCAGTGATCGGTGCTCCCCTTCCATGGTGAATAACTATGGCAAGAACTGGGCTGCCCAGCCAAGCACTGACCTCCTGGCTCCCTTTGCATTGAGGTGTGGTCACATCACTGGTTCTTGCTGACACAGTGGCAGTGGAAATGATGTGAACCATTTTGATGCTGAAGTTGTTAAGTGTTAGGTGAGGGGTCCTTCATCCCATCCCACTTTCCTTATTCGGCAGCTAAATGATGCCAAGAGAACCGAAAAGTCACGCAATGGCCGAGCCTCAGGGGAAGGCAGCCTTGTCTGCAAAGTGACTGCCTGCAGGAGGTTTGCCTGTCTAGGGGCATCCACAGTGGATTTGGTGTGGGTGAGAAAGAAACTTCATGAGAGTAAGTCATTGAGATTTGCAGGCTGCTAGTTACAGCAGCTATGAATACAAACCTGTATAAATGGTCAGCTTGATCTGAATTGGAATCTAGTCTGCGCTATGTGCCCTTTGGTCCTAGGCAAGCTACTTACCACCTAGGAGTCTATACAACCAGGATTGTATGTATTTGTGAACGTAATATACAAATGGACCAAAACCCAAAAAACCTTCACAAACCTTAAATGGACTTAGCTGAAAAGGGGAGGCATTGGCTCACAAAATCCAAAGAAGCATCAACAAAGAGGCCATGGAAAGAGCAGTAAGGGCTCTCCACTGGGAGATGACCAGTCCCAAGCTTCAGTGTCAGGGCCAATATGGCTGCATCATGGTCTACTTCGCATCTTTGCAGGCTGTGGATCCCATCTTAATTTTCATTCACTTGAGATCACCTTTCTCTACATGACCAAAAATGTAAAATCAGAGCTGCCAACACTTATATTTTACTTCCTACAACTTCCACTTCAGGGGAGGAATGATTTGGCTTTCAAGTTCCCAAGTCCAAGATGCCAAGACAAAGAACTGTGGTCAATGCTTGTGTTTGGAGTAATTGGCTGCAGCGGGTGGGAGTGGGGTGGCAGGTGGCAGTCGGGGGCAAGGGACAGGGTGTGTCATAAAATATTACCTTCATGAAAAGGAAGTGCCGAGAGTGGGGTCCAAACCACCAGTGTCCACCATGCAATCCCGATGCCGGGGTTGTCAGCAGCACAATGAGACAGACAGGCAGCCTGAGCACCAGCTCTCTTTCAGCTCAGAAGTAATTTCTATAGCTCCAGGTCTCAAAGGCCTAACCAACCTCATCACAATCTCTCTGAAGTCGACCTTTGGTGTCTCCAGCCAGCTGGCCTTCTTGGCCCCTGCTCTTGTGAAAAGCCCAACCTCTCAGCCACAAAGCTGAAAACCAGAGGCAAGGTGTACCTCTCCCATCTCTGGTAAGTCCCCAAATCATCCTATTCTCTAGACAATAAATACTTCACAAAAATGCACGGGTTTCCCCACACACTCAACCACAAGCTGCCTCTGACCTCAGGCCAGCTATGCCCCTCCTTGGAATGCTCATCCTGTACCATCCTCATCCCTCACCGATTCTCCCCTCTGATTGTGATCAGCTCAGCACAAAGTCTCCATGAAGCCCACAGTCATGGTCACTTGCAAGCTGCCTTGGAGACCTGTCCATTTCATGCCCACCTCATATGTTAATGGCACCCCTGTCTGCTTCTCCCACTGGACTGTGCCTCCATAAAGGCTATGTGGACAGCTGTGCTCCAATGGTGGTATTTTACCATTGACATCAGCAGTGGACCTGGCATGTGGCAGGTGCCCTAAAACATCCATGAAGCTGAATTAAGTACGAAGGAAAGAACACGTCATGCATCTAAAGCATCTGTTACAGAGTTCCTCCCCTAACTGCCTCCCTCCAGCTCTCCTGGACATTCCCTCCCTGAGCCCGATGCACTTTGTCATGCTGAGGTTTCACGGGTCTCTCTGGAATGCACCTGGCCTGAGTGAGTTTGTTCACAGCACAGCATAGGGACGGGGAGATGTTGCAAACCAGACACAAATTTTACTGGGGAAACTGAGAACTTACTTGTAGAAAACAAATCTTACATGATGTTGTATTACAACACAATTAACAGTAAAAGCCATGGGATTAGAGGAATTTTACCCAGAATCTTCCCTTTTCAGCTGAGTGACTTTGAGAGAGTCACTGGCCCTCTCTGGTGGCAGCTGTCACTTCTGTTAGACAAAGTCAAGAATAGGGTATCCAGAGCTGTGCAGATTAAGAGGGATCAGGGCCATAACAGCAACACTGGAGCCTGCGGTACAGGGAAACCTCAGGCACTGCAGGTTGTTGTTATTACTGCACCTAAAGGATGTCTCTTACTTGATGAGTTGTACTAATTAATGTTCCATAGTAGATAAGTAAATACAACGGTAATGATTTTATAACATTTTATAACATGCAGTTTTAAAGAGTAATAGTAATAGCTCACACATATACCAGGTCCATTCCAAACACTCCCATAAATTAAATAGCTTAATCCTCATAACAGTCCTAGAAGTAGGATTACTAGTATCCCTGTTTTAAAGATAAAAATACTAAGGCTTATAGAAGTTAAGTGACTTGCCCAAGGTCCCCAGTTTTGAGAGGCAGAGGTGGAGTTTAAGCAAACCATGGAACTCCTGACTCTATGCTCCTAAGAGGGTGTTATGGACTGAATGTACCCCCCCCATGAAATTCATTTGATGAAGCCATAACCCAAAGTGTGGCTGTATTTGGAGATGGGCCTCTAAGAAGGTAATTAAGGTTAAATGAGATCATAAGGATGGGGCCCTGATCTGATAGGATTAGCGTCCTTGTAAGAAGAGATACCAGAGAGCACACCTTCCCTCCTTCTCCCTTCCACTCTTCTCCCCTCCCCTCCTCTTCTCTCTGTCTCTGTCTCTTTCCCTGCTGTGTGAGGATACAGTGAGAAGGCAGCCATCTGCAAGCCAAGAAAAGACCCCTCATCAGAAACCAAGCCTGCCAGGATCTTGATCTTGGATTTCCTACCTCTTGGAACTGTGAGAAATAAAGTTCCCTTGTTTGAGCCTCCTGATCTGTGGTATTTTGTTAAGGCAGCTCAAGCTAATACAGAGTGAAACACAATGGGCACTACCTCTCATAAGTGAAAATAACAATTATGTCATTCATAATTAGCAGTAATTAATCTCATTAAAAAATCATTGTGTTTGAGGAAATAGTGCAAAGCTCAGGTGATGGATCAGTAGAAATGATGTCAGGTGGCTAGAGAGAGGTTGGAGTCCAGCCGAGGGAACCCTGACCACCAGCTTCTTCCCCATCACACCCACTGTGTGCCCATCACTCTCTAAGAGCTAGGTCAGACACATGGTCTCCTCCTCCCAGCACCCACCATGGAGTTAGATGGAAGGTGTCTTGGCAAGGTTAACATGAGCTGGCTTGGATGATACTGATGTGGTGGCAACACACTGGATTTCCATGTGCTCTTCTCATGCAAGACACAAGGATTTGTGTCATCGGGACCTCTCTGCGTTTACAGAGATTTGCCCTTTATACTCCATTATCCTGTGATCTGCACTTGCTCTTAAAAAGCATGGTGCCATGTTTTATTCTTTGATCCACAAATTCAGCGAAATTGACTTTCTTAAAGTATTTTCTAAGCTGCTATGCAGACGGAAGAAACCCTTTTTTGTCTTTGCTTAAGAGAAAGCATGTGTCCAATGTTAAGAGTGTAATGAAAGCACGTCACCCCCTCACATCCCCTAGACCACGTGTCCAGCCTCACCTTACAGAAGACAGGCAGAGGCCCATCGGGACTCACTGGGGTGTTACAGGAAAGAACGCAGCTTCAGAGGAGGGAGGCTCTGCCCCAGCTTTGCTTCAGCCTTTTATTAGCTGAATAACCTTAAGCAAATCATTGAACATTTCTAAATCTCAGCTTCTTCAGTTCTAAAATAGAACTAGAATCACCTGTCCTGCGGGGTTGCTATGATAACTAAATCATTGAAAGTGTGTCACGGGCTTAGCCCCACACGGAGAACTCCATGCCCCATACATGCTGCCAAAAAGCATTAGTTTAGGCACCAGCCTTGCATATTTCTTGAATGGGTGTCCGGAGCATCCCCCTCAAGTGTCTGCACTGGAGGGAGTGGGGGGTCTGTATACTGTATGCACCACTGAGCCACTGCCCAGGCTAGGAAGGGGTTCACCCTGGAGGGTGGCCCTGCTTCTTCAACGTGAATAGGGGCTCAGCGGCATGTTTCATGGTGGTTCTGTGCCAGGAGAATTCACAGGGACCCAAAGTGGGTGTCATCCCTTAGGTGCAGAATGAAGCTCTGTGCTGCTGCTCCCTGCCAGGAAAGGTGGGAAGGTTCACATTCAAGCACTCTTGACTGATTCTGGTGTTAACTTATTATGCTTTCCCCTGATACAGTCATTTTTGATTCTCTCCTCTGTGTTCCCCTCACTCTCCCAGTGTAGGGGACCCAGACCCCTCGAGGTAGAGTGTGAGGTGGGCGGGATGAGATAGGTAAGGACAGGGGACTGGTGGCCACTCTCTTGGAACACCTTCCCCGGGCTGTGGGTTTAGGGACAAACTGGATTTAAAAGTATTGCCCTGGGCCCCAATCAGCTATCAGACTTCCACATGCACAGACATTGGTCTGCTCACATCACACCCCAAACCACTTTTTTTTTTTTTTTTTTGCGGTACGTGGGCCACTATTGTGGCCTCTCCCGTTGTGGAGCACAGGCTCCGGATGCGCAGGCTCAGCGGCCATGGCTCACAGGCCTAGCCACTCCGCAACATGTGGGATCTTCCCGGACCAGGGCACGAACCCGTGTCCCCTGCATTGGCAGGCGGACTCTCAACCACTGTACCACCAGGGAAGCCCAACCCCCAAACCACTTTAAAACCCTGTGAGTAGCATTAGTGTGGGCAGACTAAACCATCCATGTTCTCCAGAGGCAGAAATGCCTGTAAAGACTGCCACGTCAGACTCTGTTTCTGTACCTTGTTCTAAATTTGAGTTTGATAAAAGGTGTGAGGTGGAAGAGGCTATAGAAGGGAGGTTTGCTTCTCAGTGCTGTTTCCATCTCAGAGAAATGAACCTTTGGAGTACCAGACTTTCCTAGTTAGACCTCCCAGCACTGGGTCTGTCCACACAGGAGGAAAGAGGTGAATTAACATCCCCACTAATTCTCGGGGCCTCCCAGCTTGTACCGCCAGCCTGCCAGCCACAGATCTGAGCCTGCCCTGCCTGGTCCAGAGCTGGCTAAGGTGCACAGTACAGATGGAGCCCAAGTGGGCGTCAGTTACCAAGATGTATTGGGCACTGCCTGCTGCTGAGAGCTGGCTGTCAGCAGAAGATACAGCCCAAACACAAAAAGGGACAACCCCACGTTCTGATTTTAGAAAGAGAGAAGAGTTCTGGGTGGAGCCCAGAACTTGAACCCCCTGGGGGAGCTCAGAAAAGCTTCATGTGTAGCTGGAGATATTCTTCTCATCTTTGTAATCTGCAGAGAGTTCAAAGGCATCTTATCAACTGTGAAAGCTTTCATTAGAGGAAAGGAATCTTTGACCTAAAAGGGAGCTACCTTAAGAATATAATTATGGGGAATATATTTTCATTATTAATTAACTCATTAATGTCTTTACTTGCATTTAACAGACCCCTAGTCTGGGCCAGGTCCTGTATTAGAAATGAGGATGAAATCAGAGATCCAATGTGGTCCCTGTATAGAGTCTAGGAAAGAAGAAGAAAGTGAAAACTAAGAATTGCTCATGATTGAATTTTGCAGACACTTTTCTTCACCAATGACAAGTTTTATTCCAGGCTCTTGGCTACAAACATGAGAAGGGCCTCCCGGCTGCTTCATCTGTACAGCCTGGCCTGTGAGGCTGTGATGAAAGTGGGTTTGAAAGCTCTCAGAACTTGGGGAGGGAGCTGCCCACCCACACGGGAGGACCATGGGTCAGCCTGCCAAGGAAGCTGACACCCGGGCCAGATCTCCAAGGAGGAGTGGGAAGTTACAAAGTGGATAGATGGTAGAGGAGGGCATTTCTACAAAGCACAGAGGCACAAATAAGACATGCTGGGGACCTCGTCTAGCTCCCAGGAGCTCTGTCAAGAGCTAGGGGGGTCCACCCTGTCACATCCCAGGAGCCACTGGCTCACAACTCACCTGGCATGTCCCTGTGAGTGAGGCCTCAGTGGTGGTAGGGTTTCTTCTAAGAGGGGTGGCAGTGAGGAGGCCAGAGGTGGCCCTCGCCACACCTGGCCACCGTCTGTTGTATTCTATGGTACGTACCGGTGAGGATATCCTTACCCTGCAACAGGTGCTGAGCCCAGGTAGGGACACATCTTATTCATCTCCAAATCCTTCAAGTTGTCAAAATGGGTGCTTCAGATTCTGAGCTTCATTAAATTTTGTTGACTGTGAATTTACAAACTGGACAACTTTCCATCCTCACTGAGGAACAGACCTTCTATTAAGTCTTAAGTCACTTTAAAGGAACAAAGTAAATTTCAGGGACAAAAGTTCCACGTGCAAATCAAACTGCTCTGGGGAAAGGCTGCCTGGAAATTAGGTTCCAAAGATTCAGAAAAGAACTGCTTCTATATCAGACCTGGCTTATATTATCAGGGGCCCTTGTTCTACTGCCACTTATTGGTTGAAAAGTTAAACACTGGAGAAAAGGAAGCAAGATCCTCCAAGTTTTCAGTCAGTTGAAGCCAATATTTAAAGACAACAAGCGGCTGACATTTCATAGCTGTGGAATTAAACAAATGTAATTTGCAGATCCTCTACAAGGTTTAGTAATAAAATGTAACTTTAAATATTACAATCCCCAGAAAGATCCCACCATTGCTACATAGACTAAATTAGATAAAAGCATCCTGGATGTCTCATTAATTTTTATCTACCTGAGAGACAAAATTTCTTTTGGCACATCTAAAGGAATTCAGTTAATGTCATTTGCTTCTAGCTGCCGTCTTGTGAATTCCAAGGGTAGGCTTCTTTCCAAGTTGTGTTTCAGATTGCTCATGTGGTCTGAAACATGAGAAATGTGGATGTGTTCTAGACACATGAGACTATAGTAATGTGTCTCAGGGAAGTAAGAAGATAAATCATAACTAGGATTCTACACTTGTACTGCCGTATCAAGACTCAAAGGGAAGGTGAGAGAGTGTCCTTCTTGACTTGTCAGTCTGTCGGAGCCATGTTTCCGATCCTTCCAAACAGCCCAGGTTCTGGGTGGAATTTCAATGGCCGTCAATTACTTTGTTTTGTAAGTACATAGCCATCCATTCCAGGATGTGTTTAAAGCATTGTGTGCAGAGAATCTGTGTGGTATGGAATTGTGGTTGACTGACTTCATTAATGGCCTTCTGGTATCTTCATGTTTGTTCATGTAACCTTATAACCTCTGATTATGAGCTTAGCCATGTGACTTGCTTTGACAAAAGGACCAGTAGCCAGGTTGACACACTTTGTCAAGAAAAGTCTTGACAAAGTGCTTATGTATTTCATTTCTCTCTTGCTTCTCTGTTGTTGCTATTAAACAAACCAACAAGCAACAATAACAAAATCCTGCTCAGTCCAGACTAAGAACATGGGAGCTGAGAGACATACTTGTAAAAGATTTGCAGAGAAGACACAGTTGTCTCAGTTGAGTCGTTCTGGACCAGCCTGCAGATATGTGAGCAAGCTCAGCGAAGAGCAGCACAAGTGTCTACTCAACCTGCCACTGAACACAGACATGAGACCAAAAGAACCACCCAGCCAACTTGTAGACTCGGGAGGCATAGTAAATGATTATTATTTTTAGCCTCTGAGTTTTGGGGTGGTTTGTTACACAGTAATAGACAATGAAGCACTAACTCTGAGAATGTAAGCAAATAACATGACTTCTCTCTGTCTCTCTCTCTCTCTCTCACACACACACACACACACACACACACACACACACACACACACGCAGGCTCATCTCTTTGCATTGTTGTGAGTACTAAGATAATACACCCGAAATTGAGTAGGTCTCCAGCAAATAGAAATCACTCCACCTGTCGTCCTGCAGTTACATATTCATATTGGCTTCTGTTATCCCTCTCCTATTCAAAATTCTGTTTGCTATTTGATAAAGTTCAAATTTACTGATGTGAAGTTCAAAAGATTCTGTCCCATATCTATTTCCCTATTTTATTTCCTCTATTTCTGCAGCTGTTAATTCTACTCAGAGAATGTAGATTATTGAAGGAGAGACACTGTATATGCATTTGAGCATGCATGGCACGACTTTCCAAGCATGGTACTGAATGCTCTACATACATGATCTCATTTAATCCATTCCTCTGGATAGGTGTGACCATTTCCTCTCCATACTGAGGTTTGGAGAAATTAAGGAGCCTGTCACCAAATTTACACAGTAATTGGTGGCTAAACGGGAGTTTGAGCACATAATTGTCTGACATTAAAGCTGATGCTTTACCAAATATTCCTAAAACACCTCAAAATTAGGTGTACTGGACCAAGTTGAAACACTGAGGAAGATGGTAGATGTAATCTCAGTCAGGAGTCTGTGGAAAATGAAAGTGAAGTGAACATAAGTTAACAGTCCTCAAGATGTCAGAACTTACTGCTTAGGGATATCATGCCAAGGGGATGGATGGGGAATGTATACAATGGATATTAAGGCAAGTACTAGAATATCAGCATACTTTCTAGAAGAATCTGTTCATTGAGAAGACATGGGAAATAAGTAGATAAGGACCTCTGTCTTCTGGCTTGGTGTTCAGGATCCAAAAGAGAGTGTTTTAGTAGATAGGTTTACAATGTGACAGTAGATCAGTGCTGGGGCCTTACTCTTCCCCTCATGTTCCTCTCTGTTCTTATCCATCCTAACAAAAAACAAAATGCCTAGAGCTTTCTCTTTTAAATAAAATCACAATTTTTCTAATATAAAACCATTTGAATCATAAGTGATATGATAACGAAAGTTCTTAACTATTCACGACTATTACCTTTATTACATTTTAAAACACTACTTACAAATACAGCTGCCATGAATATTTGTTTACAAGTTTCTGCCTGGACATAACTTTTTTTTTTTAAACATCTTTATTGGAGTATAATTGCTTTACAATGGTGTGTTAGTTTCTGCTTTATAACAAAGTGAACCAGTTATACATATACATATGTTCCCATATCTCTTCCCTCTTGCGTCTCCCTCCCTCACACCCTCCCTATCCCACCCCTCTAGGTGGTCACAAAGCACAGAGCTGATTTCCATGTGCTATGCGGCTGCTTCCCACTAGCTATCTATTTTACGTTTGGTAGTGTATATATATATCCATGCCACTCTTTCACTTTGTCCCAACCTGGAAATAATTTTTATTAGGATATATGCCCAAGAGGGCAATTGCTGGGTTGTATGGAAAGTCCATTTTCACTCTGAAAATGAACTGTCAAACTATTTTCCAGAATGGTTGTACTATTTTACATCCTCAACATCAATGTATGAGAGATCCAGTTTCTGTGGGTATCCTCACAGGCATTTAGTGTAATCATTTTTATTTTATTTTATTTTAGCCATTTGGATAGGTATGTAGTATCTCTCATTATGGCTTTAATTTGCATTTATTCAACTAATAATGATGTTGAACAGCTTTTCATGTGCTTATATGACATTTATATAACGTAATTTTTAGTGAATTGTCTGTGCATTTCTTTGCCTATTTTCTTTTTGATTACTTGTGTTTTACTGCTGAGTTTTGACAGAATTTTATGTATTCTAGATACCAGTCCTTTGTCACATGCATAATTGGCAAATATTTTCTTTTAATCTATAGTTTGTATTCTCATCCTTTTAATGGAGTCTTTCACAGAGCAAAAGATTTTCATTTTCATAAAGTCAAATTTATCAATTTTTCCTTTTAAGTATAATACATTTGGTTTCAAATCTAATATTTTTCCTATTTTTATTCTAGAAGTTTTATAGTTTTATATTTTACATTTAAGAATGATGATCCATTGTGAGTTAATTTTCATGTAAGGTGTGAAGTGTAGGTCAAGATTCAGTTTTCTGCCTTTGAATATCCAATTGCTGAGACATCAGTTATTGAAAGGCTGTTCCTCCTCGATTGAGTTCCTTTTGCTCCTTTATTGAAAATTAATGGTGCATATTTGTATTGATCTATTTCTGGGTTTTCTATTGATCCATAGATCTAATCTTCTGCTAATACCACAATGTCTCGATTACTGTAGTTATATAACAAGTCTTAACATTGGGAAGAGTGATTTCTCCCTCTTTATACTTTTGAAACTTGTCCTAGCTATTGTAGAGTGTTCCCTTTTCCTATACACTTTAGAACATGCTTCTCTACAAAAAAAAAAAAAAAAAAAAAAAACCTTGCTGAAATTTTGATAAGATTTTGTTAAACCTACATATCAATTTAGGGAGAATTGACTCCTTCACTAAGTTAAGTCTTCCACTCCTGGAACATCACGTTTCATGAAACATTTAGGTCTTCCCTGATGTTTTTCATTAGCATTTTATAATTTTCATCGTACAGATCCTGTATGTGTTTTATCATATTTACACCTCAGTATTTCATTTTTTCAGCAAGTATTGCATTTCTATATGGGTTTCCACCCATTCATTGTCAGTGTATAGAAATACAATTGATTTTTGTGTGTTTATCTTATACCTTATGACTTAACTGAACTCAGTTATTAGTACTACAAGTTTTTCATCCCTAATCTTTCACCTTCTTCTTTCCAGGCTTTAGCACCATCTCATTGCTTGTTGGGTAATTTTGAAGGTATTTAGTTTTATTTAGAGAGTTGCAGGCAAGACCACCTGTCAGAAAAAGTAAGTCTACACCACCTTGTTTTGGAACTGAGCAGGAATATTCTTTGCCTCTTGTAAAGATTTTTAATTGTGGCCTACTATTTTGGTTGATACTCCCATTTAGATACTGTACTCAGTAGAAACCATTTCTCAAGAAAGAGCAAGAAGAAGGTTACCTATCCATAGTAACTGCTAAAATCATTCCCCAGACCTGTTTTGCAATGTCTGGAATTAAATAATGATTTTTCCCTTGAAATGATGTGTCAGTCTTTTATCATTCCTTATGGTGAAAGATACCTGCAATTTTTAGTCATTAACATTGTGGTAAAATAGTTTATTTGGCCACTATAGTCACTGCCAGCTGAGACTGCAAGGTTTAAAGATTTTCTCAAACAATAACTGAGAGAATTCATAGACAGCAGATGTTCTCTGAAAAAAAAATGTTAAAATAAGCTTTTCATAAAGAAGAAAAAATGATATAGAAAAGAAACGTGCAGCTACATAAAGAAAAGAAGAACATCAGAGAAGGAATAAATGATCTAATTGATCTAAAGATAACTGATTGATTAAAGCAATAATAGTGATAATAAAACCATGTGTCTCAGACTGGGACTTGAACTCACATGGCTCAGACTCAAACCCAGCCAAAACCCAGATTGGGACTTGAACCCATGGGGGCAGGACTCGAACCTGGCAAAAACCCATCATCTTTTAACTGAGATCACACACCTGATTTCAGGACTTAATGAAGCTCAGGTTCTTGATGTCTCATCGCAGAAAGAATTCAGTGAGAGACAAAGTGATATGTAAGAAGTCGATTTATTTAGAGAGATACACGTTCCATAGACAGAATGGGGGCCATCTCGAAAGGCGAGAGTGACCTTGGGAGAAACACATTCCACAGATAGACAGTGGGCCATCTCAGAAGGCGAGAGGCCCCGAAATATGGGGTGGTTAGTTTTTATGGGCTGGGTAATTTCATAGGCTAATGAGTGGGAGGATTATTCCAACTATTTTGGGAAGGGGTGGAGATTTCCAGGAATTAGGCCACTGCCCACTTTTTAGTCTTTGATGGTTGGCCTCAGTACTGTCATGGCACTTGTGGGTGTGTCACTTAGATTATGCTAATGAATTATAATGAGTGTATGTTGAGGCTCAAGGTCCATTGGAAGTTGAATATTCTACCATCTTGGACCTAGTTGGTTCTAACCAATTTTTGTCATGTCCTATGGCTATGTCATTCTTTTAAAGGTTGTACCCTGCCCCTTTCCCTCCTGTTTCAATAATGTACCGGGAGGTTATAGCATGTGAATAAGTGAAATGAATGACAGTAATGTTCCAGAGGGTGGGTGGGGGGGAAT